>NC_069391.1:15153214-15464285 GCF_027475565.1 Acinonyx jubatus
AAAGACTCTCCGAGGTAGGGGTTGAGACTGTGCATTTTTCTCCTTCCTAGGTGGCTCTGATGATCACGCAAGCTTGGGAACCACTCTCTGTGTAGCCAGTTTCTCTTGGAGCACCAGTTTCTTGGTTTCCTTTTCTGATAAAGGCCAGTCACAGACTCTCTTGGTGATGGAACTTGGCTCCCCAAGAAACAGAATTTGGGACAAGGATTCAAATGCAAGGAGTTTATTTGCGAGGTGGCTCTGGGAAACAGTAGGGGGATGAGACAGGGAAGGGAAAGCAGTTCCGAAAGGGTGATTATCATTTTTAAAAAAATTTTCAATGTTTATTTATTTTTGAGACAGAGAGAGAGCACGAGCAGAGGAGGGGTAGAGAGAGCAAGAGTCACAGAATCCAAAACAGGCTCCAGGCTCTGAGCCGTCAGCACAGAGCCCGACGCGGCTTGAATCCACAAACGGCAAGATCGTGACATGAGCCAAAGTTGGATGCTTAACCGACGGAGCCACCCAGGTGCCCCTCTTTTTTTTTTTTTTTAAGTTTTATTTGTTTATTTTGAGAGAGAGACAGAGAGCAGGAGGAGACGGGCAGAGAGAGGGAGAGAGAGAATCCCAAGCAGGCTCTGCACTGCCAGCATAGAGCCTGAGGCAGGGCTCGAACTCGTGAACCATGAGATTATGACCTGTGCCGAAATCAAGAGCTGGACACTTAACTGAGGCGCCCCTATGAAGGTTTCTTTAAACACTCGTTCCTTGCTTCTATGCTCAAGAAGAGACAGAAATGAGTGTAGATATAGATATAGATGTAGATACATCCAGGAATACCTTTCTGAGCCTTTTAGAATAAGGTCGCTTCCCATTGGAATGGAGGCCAGATGATGAATTGGAGGCCGCCTACATCAGGATGGTTTTGGTTTTTTTTTAATATTTGAAATTTATTGTCAGATTGGTTTCCATACAACACCACCCAGTGCAGGATGGGGTTTTGAACCCCAAACCGGGATGGGTGATGTTGGCTTGTGTTACGATGCTCACTCCCCCCTCCCCTCTCCCCATCACCTTGGGCGGTCAAGTCTGCGGCCAAGGTCTTTCTACGGTTGCTGAGTCCCATCACTGCCCACGAGCCCCATGACCCGCTGTGAGTGTCGGCCCCTGATCCTAAATTCTCTGACCCAGGCTCAGCCCCTCGGCTGTAATCAGCGCGGGGGCTTTGCATTGCCTCTCAGTGTGGACTTGGCCTTCGATCCATTGTTAGGACCTACCATTGTCCATGCATCCCAAATTCAATGCACTCCCTCCCCCTTCCCTCCCGGCCTAAGTTTCCCAAAGAAAAATAATGCAAAGTGGTACAAATTTACAAGTGTGGCACTACATAATGAATTGGGAATATAGTGACATACAAGCAATGAGGTTTGCTCTACAGTCTTCATTTTAGCCGGCGATTTTTCTATAGCATTATTCACAGATAGGCCGTTACTCTTGACTTTCCTCACTATTTACCCTGGGCCCCTCTTTAGCATAAAGCATCCCACAGCCTACCCGCAATTCAAAAAATAAGCATGCAAAGGGTCTATCTTATTCAGCAAACCTATTCTCCGAGGTGTTTCTCCCCCACGGAAAATAAAACGTGCATTGTCGCAGAGGAGTAAATTGAACCAGAATGTTGCTGGGGGTTTTTCTGTGTGTGTGTGTCTTAGGAACATTCATGTGCTTATCTCTAAGCCAGGTTAATACACACTGTGCTGCATTAGCTAAATGTTAAAGTCACCCCCGCGTCACCCCACCAAGAGTGGTGTTTTGAGGCAACTTGAACTTAGCATAAGCTTTAAATATGAAATCAATTCTAAGGACGCAGAGGCAGACCCACGCTTCCTGCCAAAGTGGGGAGAGTGGGTTTATCGGAGCGACTCAACTTGCAAGAAGCTGTTGCTTGTTACCAAATTCTGCTCTTTCCCCGGTACTGATCAACCAAGCGGGAGCGGCTACAAAGAAGAGGAGTAGGAAAGCTCTGGAAACCCATTCATTTGTAGACATTAAAAACAAAACAAAACAAAACAAAACAAAACAAAAAAACAAAAACTGGTTCCCAGAGAGTGAAACAGCTTCCCAAAGGCCACACAGCATGCCTCAAACTTACCCTCCAAGGGAAGGGCTCAGCACACAGGCTCCGTCTTGTCTGCGTTTATGTGAAAGTCTGACTCTATATCCCCACTTGCAACGGGACCCGGGACAAGCCAGTGTCCTAAACGAGCAGCACTGATCGCTGATGAACACCAAGCCAATGCTGCCTGTGAACTTGGGAAAACACCCCTCCTGGAAAGGATGATAATCAAGCCATCGGACTGGATCAAAAAAAAAAAAAAAAAAAGAAAGAAAGAAAAAGAGGGGCACCTGGGTGGCTCAGTCGGTTGAGCGTCCGACTTTGGCTCAGGTCACGATCTCGAGAGTTCGAGCCCCGCGTCGGGCTCTGTGTCTCCGCCTCTTTCTGCCCCTCCCCCGCGCATGCTCTGTCTCTCCGTCTGTCAAAAATAAATAAAAACATTTTTAAACATTTCAAAAAAAGAAAAGAAAAAGAAAACAGTCCTAATGGATCAGAGCCATGCCTTTCATGTCAAGCGGCAGCCTTGGAGAAAGAAGACGAGTGTGAGAGGTCCAGAGTTAAACCCACCAGTTAAATCCACTGTTTTCCACCAGTTTGGAGAATGCATGGGGCTAAGGAGACCGTGAGGAGGAAATCACGTCCCACTCTGTGCCATTCTGGTGCAGGGGAAAGGACATCGCTGCTGCGTTAATAAAAGGACCATGTGAAGGCAGAGGCTTTGTGGGTGAAGCAGGCTGGTTAAAGATAGCACGTAAACACAGTTGGTGGAGAACCTCTGCATGGCACGTGTGTTTGTTCCGAAAACGCTACAGTAATAAGTCATGGAATTTATGAATAAAACCTCTTCCGTGTTTCGGCTCAAAAGGAATAAAGATTTATCACCGTCCTAACCAGGGAGCCAGTATTGACCCACTGGCCATTTGAGATTTTTAGCATTGTGGGCAAGAATATTTATTGCTTTTAATTACCATAAAGTAGCAAGGATCTTGTTTCCCATAGATTTTCATCCATTCCCCGATGCCGGTGTATAATTCTGGGTGCAAGGAGAGGGAAAGCGATGCCATAGCCGTGTTAAAGTAAAAATCCTCAGACGAGGATGCTAAATTAAAAGTGACCGAGGCTTCTTTTGAATCTCTCTCTACTTGCTTTTCAATCCCAGGAAATCCACACGGCCCGAGGGGTGGGGACACTGGGGTGAACTGGGCCCTCTGGCCGCGTGACCTGTGGCAACTCAGCGAACCTCCGTGACTCCCCCGACCCTCCACCGAAATAAGAGCAGGAACCCAAAGAGTTACAGGTGTGGTTTCCTGACCTACTGGAGGCCTTAAAGGCAAGGAAACAGCAGCAACCCTGGCTCTCCCTGGACCCGGCCATTGCCTATTTGGCCTCTGGAGAACTTCTTCATCTCCGCAAGCCTCAGTTTTACCGTTCATAAAATGGGGAGAACAATGCTTCCTTTGCAAGGTCATCATAATGATAAGAGGTGATAAAGGCTTGCAAAAAATCCCCAGCAGGGTTCTTAGTACCCATCATTCAGTAAGTGAGAATCATTTGTACAATCGGAGGTCTAGATGCCGCAGGCTATGTGTGCTCACCATCTCATTCACCCCCACCTCCTTGTCTCTCTCTCTCTCTCTCTCCACACACACACACATGCACGTACACACGCGCGCGCACACACACACACACACATATGCACACATGCAAAGGGGAGAAGAGAAAGATTCAGGCTCCGGGCCGATGGTGTTGGGCTGTCCTTTTTCCAAGAGTTCCTCGGCTGTGGGCTGTCAGCTACGATCTGTATGTCTGAATCCACCTACGGGTCTTCTGTGGCCGAAGGAAAGAACTTCTAGCAATTGCCGGTCATGTGCCAATAGCCGGGCACTCCACGCTACTGTGGGTAAGACAGGCTCTCTTCGCTCCGCGTTGCCAATGAGAAAACTGACTGCTGACCACACCAAATGGCTCCATGAAACAGAAGAACGCACTCTCAGGCTTAGGACGCACAGGGAGGGTCGTTAGACTCCACTTGAACACTTCCAGGAGCACTTGGTGGCACCTGCAATAGTGACCTTCTTTGTGTTCCACCCCTCCCCCCATTGTTTGACCTCGGCACGTTCCTAACTTCTTCAAGTCTTAGCTTTCTTATCTGCAAAATGGGAATCAACGTATCGATTTATGGGATAATTGTGAGGGCTCGCCAAAATAATCTGTACGAGGCTTAGTTACCAATGTCTAGCCCAGAGCGCATCGATGAATAGAGACTGTCATATGAGACCTCTGGATCGTTATTTTCCTTTCCTGCTGGCTAATTCTGGAGAGGAGATGCCCCCAAATGGGTTTGCCAGGAAGGAGAGAGCAAGGTGACTGATGCGTTTTACCTGCCGTTGGCCCACCGGTAAAGTAGTCACTGTAGACCGGGTTAATATTTCCTCACTTGAGAACATCTGGACTTCTCTCCTGCCTTAGGAGACTCATCAGGGTCATATTTTACTGAGTGTCTGCCTCCACCAAGTCTGATATATGCACTTTGTAAGTAGAGGAGAGAGGCTTTAGCTCTGTGAAAACGTGAGCGATGGAAATATCTCAGGGAATGGAAAGAACGCTGCCTGAAGTAGCGATGATCAAGGAAATACTTTCTAACAAATCCCCATATGGACTCACTGATGACCATCAGTGGTAAGTGTCTTAGGTTAAGCATCACTTAACGAAATGCAGGGATGTACTAGACGGCAGCAGTCATATCTAAGGGACGCAGAGATGGAGAGAAGAAGAACGGAGGGGACGAGGGTATGGGAAGTAAAAAAAGGAGAAGATGGAGAGGGCGAGGGGAGCAGGAAGAGAGAGGAAAATACAGAACACAGCGAGAAGGAAACAGCAAGAGGCGGGGTAATAAAGGAGGGCAGTAGGATCGAAGGGGGATGCGTCGAAAGTCGAGAAAGGCAAAGGGGGCACCAGGATTTGCTGCCAGACGGACCCCTGCCATAACCGGGCCTGCCGTTTGTCGGGGCCACCTTGGGTGATGAGTTCTGCAGCGGTTTCTCTGAGCAAGGGGCCCCCTCCCCTCTGTGCTTGGCTCACCTGCCTGCTCCCGCTGTCCCCGCTGGGAAAACAGCGATGATGCTCTCTGCAGGCTGGAACGGACGAGCGATGCTTCTTCCTTCCTCACCTAAGCACTCGCCCCTGGAAACCCTGCTCCTGGCTCTCGCCTTTCAGTTCTTTGCTAAGGAAGCAAATGATAAAGGAGAAGACGAGTTGAGATTCTTTTTATATTTTTACTGAAAATGGCCACAGACGGGCCACTTTTCCAAGTCAATGGCTCTCTTGCGGGGCCTCACAAGCCCTCCGCCTCAGCGATCAGTGCCACTGGACGCTGCCTTCTTTATCTCAGAGACTCCTTCAGAGCTCGGCGTGGTGCCTTTTGTGCAAGGGTGACAAACAGGAATGGGGCCACTTGCCTGGCACCCTTTCGGCCTACGTAGAGACAGAGAACGCGCTGGTACGTTTTATAGAGCTTTGGCTGGGGTAGACCTGAGCAAGCATTTCACACAATGAAAGATGAGACACAGAGCTTCCCAGAGGCAAAGTCACAGGGTTGGTTGGGGGCAGAGCCTACGTGTCCCCCTCCCCCCTCCCCCCTTACCCCAGCCTGGGGCTCTTTTTCTCTGGCACGCCCCTGCCGGTCAGGCTGTGTCACCAAGGAAAGCAAAACTTCCTTCCCTTAGTGCAGTTATATGTCACCTATAAGTTGGGTATTTTTCCTGGGAGTTAAACAGCTTTTACGTTTTTATGTTTTATTTATTTTTTTCAGCGTTTTTTCAAATGAATTTAATAATGCCTACACGCAGCATCTCTTCCTCCAGACGCTATTACTCAGAAAGCTTCCCCAAGAACTGGCTGATGAATCCTGGAGAGTCCTTAGCACAAGGCAGGGGCTCAACAATGTGCCATTATGACCCTGCACAACCTGCTCCCTCCCGCCTCATTCCGCACAGAGGCTCTGTATTTCCACCGCACCCTAGATGCCCAGGCAAGTTGGTTTCTGGCGGAGGACGTGCATTCTCGCGCTCGATAACTGCCCATCTGCCATGTCCCCCTGCAGAGCACAAACCCACCCGCTTCTCCGTCCCAAAACGATCAGCGCTGATTCATGCCTTTGCCTCATCGCTCCTTTAATCCCATTTCCCCTTCAGGGGGATAAGTCTCCTGCCAGATAACCGCCTTTGTAAAAGCTGTGATATTTGTGATTTTTTTCACTTTTATGTTTCGGCAAGTTGGGCCGTCTCCTTTAAAGAAACATAAAGCGTCAGCATCTCTGCTTGATCGCGAGGCCGGGCCGGGCACCAAAAATAGGCACGGAATCCGCTGAAGTTCTGCTTTTCCGGGGGCGAACGCAGAGAGACGCTTCTCGGGGGTTCTCGGGACCTCCGAGCATCAGCAGGGCTGTTGGGTCCGGAGGACGTCAAGAGACTGGGCGTTTAGATCGGGTCAGGTCTCTTATTCGGCGTTTGACCTTGGAGAGAAGGAGGGACCTTCCTGAAGATCCTCAGTTTGCTCACCTACAAAATAAGGAAGTCGGGCACTTTTCGCTCCTGAAAGTTATTACCTCTATCACTGAAATCCTGTCAGAGCCCAAAGGAATTCATTTTAATGATTAAATTCCAGGCACCGTGTAGCCCTGGGGGAGATAATTGGGGAACATGGCTGTGCCTTTTAAATCAATCCATATGGTGACCCCCAACTCTGCCTAATTGTCAAGAAAGGCCCTTCAACCAGTCTTCAAATAGACTGAATTATAAATTAGACATGCCCGTATCCAGAGGTACATTATTAGGTAGAGATGTTTTATAGACCGTAATTGCACATGGACAATGCAGTGACAGCCAGCCGACCTGCCAATTCCATAACCCAAACCCTTTATTACCTGGCAAGAATGCATTTGCCCTGTCTACACTCTGCTTTTATACAAAAATGAAAAGAAAAAAGAAAAAAAAAAAAAAGGTTACAAGTCAACAAGCTGATAACCTGGCTTTATCTTGAGAAAATAGATTCCGTGATATGCCCTGGGGTCAGTGTGGATTTAAGTCAATTCCGCACACCTTCTGTAGCCACTTCTGTAGACCAGCCGTGCTATAGACTTAAAAAAAAAAAAAACCCACAAAATTCTAGAGTGTTTGTCTGAACAATGCTAACAAGGATGAAGCCTTCACAATTGCATTAAAAATGATACAACATCTCACATGCATTCACCTTTGGGACGCTTGCAACGGCTCCCTGAAGTAGGAAAATTGTCATTGTCTCCAGCATACAGATCAGAAGACAAAATTCACAGAAAAATAATCACTAGAGTTAAGTTGCTCGGCATTTCGCCCCTGCAATTTTGTCTCGTCACCGTGACGCTCACGTGAAGTGAGCATTTTTATCTCCATTTCACAGATGAGATTACCGAGCCTCAAAGCAGTTAAGGACTCAGGCACATTTAGCCCAGGATCATGTGACTCTACAAATCCATGTTCCTAACTTCTTTCTCACCTGTCTGGTGCTTGTCCAAGGTGTCATATCCGGAGACACGACCGAGCCACAGACGGAGCCCCGTCCCTCGGCCTCACCCTACCCTTAAATACTTCACCCTCTCTCTCTCTTACGTCTTCTACGCCACGTCCTGGAAGATGGGCAAGAATCCTATGGCACGCTTTGTGCTTCTCTATTAACCAGAACTTTGTATTTCCTGGCTGTTCCTGATAACAGAGAATTTACTTTTAATTTTGCACAAGCCAATCAAAGCAAAAGAAAAGTGGACGCCAATTATTTTCAGTACATTGCGCGTCTGCCTCCGGGTCTGTTGTGGTTGTAGATGTGCAGAATGACTTGGGAAAAGGCTGGGGCAAAAGTCATTAACATGTTCAGTTTTCAAAGGGAAACCTACTGAGACTTCTGGGAGACTGGAACAGGTCGGGGCTCTTACAGCCTTTCACTAGAACCATGTCCTTCCCGCTCTTCTACTAGTCTCCATCCCTGTCGCCATGTTCCTTTTCCACACCCCCGCCCTCCCTCTCGTGAACCATGGAAGAGCCCTTCGAACCCGCTTTCTCCTACCAGCTGTTTGTCTGTCCATTTCATTACTTGCACTGCAACCAGAGGGTTCTTTTCGAAACACAGATATGATTATGTCTCTCGCCTGCATAGGGGAGGAAAACTTCTTTTCTCCCCTTCTAGGTTCTTTGGCTGGTCCGATAATTAAATTGCCATAAGACAGATTCATGGGAGAAAAATGTTCTTTCATATTTATTGTGAGCCCATAAAACTACGACGCTCAAAGACGGGAGGGAGGCAGGCAGCTTTCTTATCTTTTAGACAGGAAGCAATGAATTTGTGAGGAATTGACAAGACAAGGTGCTTTGGGCGTGGGGATGTTAATTAGCGAAGAAATAACAAAGTGTTTTGGGTTGTTTTTTTTTTTTTGCTTTTGGTTTTTTGGTTTTTTTTTTTTTTTTTTTTAGGTAGCCTTCTCTGACCTGAACCCTTTGTGTCTGGTGCCTTCTCCCCTCCTAGGACACGACAGTACCTTTCACATGCAAGAGATATTTCCTGCTTTCAGGGGGACAGAGTAGAGCCGAGTGTCTTTCTGGCACCGGCTGTTTCCTTCCTAACTTTATTTTATTTATTTTATTTTTTTAAATGTTTGTTTATTCTTGAGAGAGAAAGGGGGGGAGGGGCAGAGCGAGAGAGAACAGAGGATCTGAAGCAGGCTCCTAGCTGACCACAGCGAGTCTGAGGCGGGGCTTGAACTCACGAACCGGGAGATCATGACCTGAGCCAAAGTAGAAAGCTCAATCGACTGAGCCCTCAGGCGCCCCTCATTACTAAATTTAATTCAAAATAATCAATATGCCAAAGTGGCATATTCTGAGGTGGCTTATTTTGTTCCCCATCACCTGCTTGGTTCCTCCAGCCTCCCTCTTGCTGGCCCAAATCCTCTACTGGACTGACCTATGGGGCCATGTGTCTTTGGTCCCACCTCCTTTTCTCTTACTGCCTTTCCTTCACTTTCTTTCTTCCACCTCCTGGATTTTCCATGTAAAAAGTTCCTTTCTGAAGGCACCTGGGTGGCTCAGTCGGTTAAGCGTCCGACTTCGCCTCAGGTCATGATCTCATGGTTCGTGAGTTCGAGCCCCGCATCAGGCTCTGTGCTGACAGCTCAGAGCCTGGAGCCTGCCTTGGATTCTGTGTCTTCCTCTCTCTCTCTCTCTGCTCCTCCCCTACTCGTGCTCTGTCTCTCTCTCTCAAAAATAAATAAACATTAAAAAAATAAATAGCGTTCCTTTCTGTCCTGGTGCCTATGCGTGACCCTCCCTCCCCGTGGAGTCTTTAGATCATTCTGTTTCCACTAACCCTTCCCACACCCCCACACATGCATCCAAACACTCAGCCACACTTAGGAACCTCTCCACCCCAAATTACACATGCCCTTCTGAGGGAAGCATTCCCCAATCTCCATGTGAGGTCAGGCCACGGTGGTCCATGTTCTTCACTAGACCACAGGCTGTAGGGGGACGAGAGGTCACATCTGTCTTCCTGAGCTGTGTCTCCTTCCTGCCTGGCTTGGGGTCTCATACACACTGGGTGTTTGATGATGCTGATGCTGTGTTGACTTGTTGGTGGAATAAACAAATATTCAGGCTTATCCAGCTCTACTCTGGCCTTGGTTAGTTCCATCCCAGAACACAGAGATCATCTGAGCTTTCTCCTTCTCCTCTAAACATAACTTCTCCTCTTCCGATATTACACATTCAATTCCAAGATCCTGGCAGTTTGACGCGGCCACCAATGCAAAGATATGATCAATTGTACGATTTTAGCCATTTAATTTTCTTCTGTCTTCTCGCTCCCCCGATTCTCTACGCAGTCCTGATTAATATAACGCATCTGGCCTGTAAAGGAGAAAAAGTGCATAATTTTAAAAGTAGCCCTCTTAAGAAGAACCTATCAGTTTAATTTATACTTAGATAGGGAGTAAACCAGGATAGGTCATGCTTACAGAAAAACGCGACAGTTTAAAGTGCTGCGAACATTTACAGAAACCTCTAAAAGACCAAATATTCCCTGACCAAATAGTTGTTTTTCCTTTTCTGTTTTTTTTTCCTTCTTCTTTCCTTTGCAACGAAAAATGTTTTCAAAACATTTTTTACCTTCCTAACAGCCAAAAGGTTGTTAAGCAGCTTCACACATTTTTCCCTCTGGGGTGTTCATCTCCACCAAAGTTAATGGACGGAAAATTAATGTTTCTCTCCAAATGTTTCCACAATCACAAAGCAAATAGTTGATTCTGCCAAGATGAGAGTGTAAATCTGCCCTCAGGAAAAGGCTTCCGTCACTATTACCCACATCATTTAGCCGAAATCCAGAGACTGGCCTAATTATTATGATAATTAAGGAAATGTGGATTTAGGGACCTAAAGGACCGTCCATATATAACTGACCACACCAGACCATCAACTGCCCACTCTACTGTTGTTTTCATGCTAGGTAGACTGAGTTTTCCTTGCATATGACACAATTTGGTTTTTTAAGTGATGCTTTCCAAATATTGTGACTCAAAGTCAACACAAGGTGAAATCTTTTCTAGGAGAGTAAAATGATTTAATTATGAATCACTTTCCAAGAAATAGATTGAGGCTAAAGCCCACATGTCCACAGAGTGGATGGACTGTTACCAACTTATGCATCAGGGTCCCATTTAAGCTTCTGTTTTCAAGGATCATCATTTAATTGGTTTTGATCACAAACAGGAGAATATCAACATGTCTCTTAAGGAAAATGCAAGGCAGGGGGAGCCTGACCTTTGTAAATAGATCCCGGTTTAATAAACCTGTAGCAAAGCCACGCTCACAAAATGCGGTAACGATAAATCAAGTGTAATAAGAATTTCTGCTGGAGGATTATTTTTGGTCTTGCTGACCTTCCACCAAATACCACCAAAGAACAATAAGGAAGAAAATAACTAATAAAAACAAAAATTTAATGGAGCGTACTGAGGGCCAGATGCTGTTCCAAATTGGTTTCCTTGAATTAACCTATCCTCACCAGAACCCGCAGAAGTAGGTTGCCGTTATCACTTCCAGGTCACAGCTGATGAAACGGAAGCACAGAGGTTAAATGACTCGACCAAGGCCACGTGGCTAATTAGTGGCAGATTTGGGATCAAAGCTTCAAAGGCTACCCTTTGAACCTATCTTTCAACCATGAGGCTATACTGTTAAGCGAGCTCCAAGGAAGCAAAATATTTACTAGCTCTTGTTGGAGGAGTTGCCTTGAAGTCTGGCTTCCTTCCCTGGGACAGTTCTAGGCCCTAGAAAGAGCCAGAAGCCACGGTGCTCTTTATCTGCAGTCTACCAGGATCTCAGCACGCAATTTCCTGCCCCCTCTGAGCAAGTCTGAATTGCCTCAGCCCAGCCCTGAGTTAACGCATCCCCTAAACAGGACGTACTTCCCAAACCAAAATAAGGCACCCCAGAGAGACAGAAAAGGCCTATCCAGAGACCTTTGGACTGTGGGATATCCAGCTGAAACTCTCTCTTGAGGAATGAACTCCACTGCCGCTCTCCTCAGGTCAGGATAGCCCTGGCTCTCACTGTTCATGCGTATGCAAAGATCCTTCTCTTCCCAGCTCATTGTGTTAGGCTTCTTCTGTTGAATAGGCTTGGTCCACCACCCCAGAGTGAGACACAACCCCCAGCGAGTAAGACACAACCCCCAGTGAGCGATAAAATGTGGTAGGGGGGAAACATGTCTGCTTTCCCTTCTGGGGAATGAAAGCTAGGTAAGTAATGAATTGTTTTTGTTAGCAAGGGCAGTCTTATTAAGGAGTCACATGAAAAGGACTTGACATTTTGTTTGGATGTGAGAGAAGGAGGTAAAGAAGAATTTTTAGGCACTAAAGTAAGTGCATTCAAAGGGGGAACGCACCAATAAGAAAGTGAGAAACGGGGGCTCCTGGGTAGCTCAGTCGGTGGTCCAGCTCTTCATTTTAGCTCTGGTCACAATCTCACGGGTTCACGTGATCAAGCCCCGAGTTGGGGTCCATGCTGACAGTGCGGAGCCTGCTTGGAATTCTCTCTCTCTCTCCCTCTCTCTCTGTCCCTCCCCACTCTATCATGTGCTCTCCCTAAACAAACAAACAAACAAATATTTTAAAAAGTGGGAAACAGACACAAGATGTGCAGATTTCTAAGGAATTATGATAAATTTCAGTTTTGCATTCTCAGCCACACCCAACCGGAAGGGAACCAGTAGGTGGCTGGAAATGGGACAATGGCATTTAAGAGGAAGGTCAGAGGTAGAAAAGATTTCAGGGTCACCAGTATAGTGATGCTGATCGAAGCCATGAAAATGAAAATGATTTCCTAAGAAAAGAATGCCTAGAATAAGAAAAATAATGAGGGACACCTGGGTGGCTCAGTCGGCGAGGCGTCTGACTTCAGCTCAGGTTACGATCTCACGGCTGACGGGTTCGAGCTCCGCGTCTGGCTCTTTGCTGTCAGTGCAGAGCCTGCTTTGCTCCTGTCTCCCTCTCTCTCTGCCTCTCCCAGCTCGTGACTTCCCTCTGTCTCAAAAATAAATAAAAACGTCAAAAATTTTTTTAAAAAAATAAAGACGAGTAATGACAATGGCTTGCTTTGGAAAAGGCAAATACATTTAAGAGGCAAAAATAAGTAAAAAGGAATTGAAGGAGAGGAAGAGGTAATGGGAAAGGCTGCAGACTAACTGGTCCATTATGGAGAGAAGAGTCCAAGGGAAAACAATCCTGCAGTAAGGGATATACTTATTAGTGTCCTACTCTCAGAGAGGTCACAAAATGTGAAGACAGGGAATGGTTTTTGAGGTTGCAGTTGGGTGACCCTTGAAGGGGTTTTTCCAGAGTTCAATGGTGCCACGTATCAATCCAGATTTCTGGAGAATCACACGATAAAATACGTTTAAAACATCGTATAAAAAACCGCTAATTGGTGAGCACAGGTATGAGGAGACGGCCATGCAGTGGACTTCAAACACCAGCCAAACTTCTTTTGGAAAAGGATAGCTTTGCATTCAGTTTCAGACATTCCTGATGGAAGGCCAGCTGCTGTCCATGGTGCTAAAAGAGTCATCTGGCATTAGAATATTGCAGCGATATGACCAGTATAGTTGGAGTGAATTAGGTGTTTCATTACCCGCCTCTATTTGGGGGATTTATTTTTCACCGAGATGAGATTTTTCATATATATTTCCCATCTGGAAGGTTTTTTTTTTTAAAACTCCCCAATGGTTAACACTAGAATGCAATTGCTTTTTTTTTCTTTCTTTTTCTTTCTCTCTTCCTTTTTTAAAAAGAAATCCCTTGAAACATGAGTATAAGACATAGAGGTGAGGGAAAAACAGAAAGTGCAAGGCATGTTGAAAAGGTTATAAATTCTTCCTTTTTTCAAAATACCTGAAACCACAAAGTCTCCACTTGGTTCTACCCCTCCCATGGCACTCTCAAATTAAAGAAAAATTTTTAATAATAAATAAATACCGCAGCAACAACAAGACTTAAACTGTACGGAATTCAAGCATCGCAATGATGCTCACAATTAAAAATTAAAGTGGAAGAAATAGAATATGATTGTTGTGAATAATCATAAAGCATTAAAATGGTTGCCCATGGAGTCACGGTCTTATTTCTTGCGTGTTCCTTTGCAAAACACATTTGTGAGTCACTAGAAAAATAAGGAATAGATAGCAATAAGTAATCCCTGTAACATTCCTGATGAAGTCAACATCACTGCTCCGCAAGGTCACATTGGTAGGATCTACTGGGGAGAGTTGCCAATGAACTTGTGGGTTTGTGGTTGGGTAAATCACCAAAGCATTTTTTTTCTCATTCAAAAATGATTGGAAGACCAAATTAAATAAGAAACAAAAGATCCAACTGTCATCATGAAATCATTAACAAAAATGTGATCAGTATGCCCACGACGTGTCTATAATGGGAGATAGAGGATAAAGGCTCTACTCATATCAAAGGGTGTATCATGAACGTTTGATCAGAGAAGCAGAATATGTAGTGTAGAGACTGGACTTTCAATCTTGGGAGTTGGTGAAACAGCCGATGTGAGGGTTCTGCTTCTGTGTCTGCTGATGCGGCCTGAAGTCAGCAGGGCGGTCAGTGGGGAAGTGAAGACAATCCTAAAGCAGCAGAAGCAAGAGCAAGCATAAACCCATGAGGACGGCGGGAGCCCTCCAGGAGAGACTGAGAACCGTGTGACTCTCTCACCGCCTTCAGTCTTCAGCTTTGGTGGTGGGGCTGGCCAGAGGGAGAAGCTGCATTCTTGGTGTCAGTTAGACGTCTGCTCCAGGAGTGGGGGAAGCTGAAGAAGATTCACGAAAGCTGGAGGAGCTCGTGGACCTGGCTGCGACCCCACGCTGACCAGGTGAGCCAGCACACAGGCACAGTGTGCGAGAGCGGTGTACTGGTCAGTGTTCTCTGACCCGTGCGAGTATGGAGGCCAGCCTTCCCAAGGTCTCTCTTCCACCAGCTGGAGACCCGGGAGATACGATGATAACAGTTGCCGTCTGAATGCCAACAGACTTGAGACCCGGGAAAAGCCGATGCTTCAGCTTGAGCCTGAAAGAGGACAAACCCATTATCCCAGCTTGAAGGCCGTTGGGCAGGAGGAGTTTCCTCTTACTCAGAGGAGGGCCAATCTTTTTGTTCTATGTATGCCTTCAACTGATTAGATGAGGCCCACCCATGTTAGGGAGGACCTTCTGCTTTCCCCAGTGTACTGATCCAAATGTTGATCTCATCCAGGAACACCTTCACAAACACACCTGGAATCACGTGTGACCAAAGGTCAGGGTGGCCCAATCAAGTTGGCACACTGTAAGATCGGGGCGCCTGGGTGGCTTCGTTGGTTGAACATCTGGCTCTTGACTTCGGCTCAGGCTATGATCTCAGGGTCATGGGATCGAGTCCCGCATTGGGCTTTACACTGAGCATGGAGCCTGCTTAAGATTCTCTCTCTCCCTGCCCCCCACCCCTCCCCCTCCTAAAAAAATGGCAAGGTCACCTTGGACCTTGTAATGATCTTCCAAATGTAAAAAGACCCTGGATACTTCTTCAACTCTGCCTCCCAAATCGTGTGATACGTGTCTTCTGGCTATTCATTCTGAAGCAGCCAGTGAAGGGAATTCCGGGAAACGTAGTTGTCGGTAAACTTGGCATAATGCGAACCCATCCTCAAAGCCTTTATCAAAACTGGTAGTGCTGACAAAGGATCAGAGGGGATCAGAAGGGGACATCTTCATCTTCCATCGGGAGAAGGGACGAGAATGGCATTATGTGGCAGTAGGCTCGAATAACACAATATGGCAGAAACAAAACCGCGAGTGGAGTGGTCGAGTCAGAGAGATCAGAGGTAGGAAGTGCCCCATCACTGAGAAGTATCCAAGCAGAGAAAGCATAATTTCTGTTCACAACTGTTTCGAGGTCATTTTTAACTTGCGTGGATGCATTCGAGCTAAACGACGGCTGGGATGATTTCTCAAAGAGCTGGTGGCTCCCGTTCTTAAGGAAATTCCACAGCTCATAAAAAGATACAACTATTCCGCTGAAAACGAACACGACGTGTGATAGAATCATTCAAGGGACTGGGGTGTGGGGGAAATAAAGGAAAAAGGAAGTACCACGGAAGGCAATAAAGTTTGAGAGATGTGTGTGAGAAGGAGTCGTTTCGGGGACCCCACCTCGACCATCAGAGTGGAACCTTGCTGGGAAGATACTCTGAAACGCAAATTCATCCTCCAGCTTAGGTGCCGTTAACGCTGTAAGGATGCAACCCGTAGGCATTAACGTGGTCTCCGTGGCCCTGATGGATATGATCTCCTCACCACTAACCTCAGCTTGTGCCGTTCTCTACCCAGTGCCCGCCGTGATTGCCTTTCCCTTCTTTCTTGAAGCTGTCAGACTCCCTCCCGCCGTAGAGTGCTTCTATGTGCTACGGTGATGGCCCGCCATGCTCTTGATCCGTTCTTGACCTGCGTGAATCTATTCATGCCTCAACCTCAGGTTCAATATTATTTCCCAGGGAGGCTGTGCCTGTAATGCTCTCTCCCCACCTCTGAACGAGCCTGGTCCCTCAGTTACACACACTCTTATCGCCCCCTCTACCTCTCTGTCGTCACACTGAGCAGAACTGTAATCCCATGGTTATCACTGAGATCGATAGTTTGTTTCGGACCCTACCACTAAACGATAAGCTAAGTGAGTCTGTGTGGTGTGTCCGCCCCTTTGCGTGGCCATTGTTGGGTTGTTAGGTATTGTCTGAATGGAGCAAACGAAGGAAACAGATGGGCTTTTCGAATTGCTGGATCTTGGGTTCTGTATCTTTGTAGATGAATCATTTAACTCACCGGGCAAGGTGACAATCAGTTTCTGCTGCTGAAAAGCATCATTATCCAGCCCTGTTGTCAGCCCTGTCCCTATTGAAGCCAAAGCAGTTTTTATTTTGGATTTGCTCAACATGGCCCGAGCGTCTGCAGCATCAGAAGGAGCTGAGCACATCCCTCGGCATTTTATCTCTTCCTTGGGTGGCTCGGGAACAGTCCAACGTTTTCCTGATCCTGGATGAACATTACTTTTTGCAAACATCTGCTCCGAGTCCAAATTCCTAGGGAAACAGTATTTAGGACAGCATTGTGTCTCTATTTCTGTGTTTACCTCATTTCCTCTCTGAAGACCCTTTCCCTTGAGTTCCCGTGTAGCTAAGAACATTCTGCACATCCTCACCTGGGAGTTGGTCGCAAAAGGAGTCCGGGGACGAGGCCTCCTGTCTGGAGTATTGAGAGTTTGGCCTCATCCCAAATATGTACGCCTTCTCTGGGAGGGAAAGGAGGTGCATTCTGGATCTCTCTGGTGTAATCTGAAGAAAGAGAGTCAGGAAGTAAATCGAGCAATTAGTTGGTGAATAGAAATGTCTGTTTAGGTTTTTCAGTCTCTAATTCCTCTTTCAGCCGAAGACAGATATAATATGGACAAAGAGCCAGGCAGGGTGTTTTGGACTCTGCGTGGAGAAGCCGGGGAAGGGTTTGCAAACAAGATGTCATGAAGATAGCTCTTGAAAGATAAGGAGGGTTTTGTCAGGTGGCGAAGGGGCAAAGGTATTCCCTTCAGAGGAAACAAAACAGGGTAAGAAGGGGACACTGGGTGTGGGCAGGATGGACAGGGTGAGGTAAGGGGGATAGACAAAGCAGTGAGAGGTAAGATATGCGTTTCTTTCTGTGATTCCTGCACTGGGGGCCGTGAGGACCGTCTCCAGCCACTGACGTAGTCACAGACCTTGTGAATTTTGTTCACCTGTAAACAGCCTCAGAAGGGAGATGCGGTCTGAGATCCTCAGGGCCTCCCTTTTCTGTCTCTGCTGCGTAAACGCAGAGTGCCCGGCTTTGGAACATCACTCTTGCTCGGCCCTCACCTCTGAGTTTAACTCATTCTCTGATTACTCAGAATCCAATGTTTCCAGCATCTTTCCAGCACGGACAGTCCAATGTTCTTCTTTGGTCCTCTCCGTGAAGTATTTGCACTCAGTATTGCAAACAGAAAGAAACACGATCGATCCTTTTATGGTGATGTTGTGTCAAGAGACCTTTCCTGGCTCCCGTGTGATTAGTGCTAGTGACCAGGCTATTGAATCTCTTGGATTTTGCATGGGAACCCTGAAGATAATCATCCTGATGGCGTTGATGGCAAACCCTTCTGCAGAGCTTGCATTTTTTGAGGGTGATGGAAATATTCGTCTTTCTTAGGACTTCTATGTTTTAAGCATTCGGTAGATACTAGCTCATGGAATTTACATGCTTAATCCTGTGGGTGGGTCACGTTACCATCATCATCAAAATCGTAATTTTATAGGTGGAACAGGTATGGCGTAGGGGTTAAGGAACGTGTCCAGGGATTCTCGGACAGGAAGAGGGAGATCCAAGATGGATCTTGGATCTTCGTCAATCCATTCTTTTGACCGCTAGGCCACCTTGCCTCTCTGTCTTTATTTGGTCTCCTTCTTTCCGACGTTGGACTCGTGCGTATCTTTCTCAGATTATTTTCTTAATATGAAATTTATCGTCACATTGGTTTCCATCCAACACCCAGTGCTCATCCCAACAGGTGCCCTCAATACCCATCACCCACCCCCCATAAACCCTCCGTTTGTTCTCAGTTTTTAGGAGTCTCTTATGGTTTGGCTCCCTCCCTCTCTAACTTTTTTTTTCCTTCCCCTCCCCCATGGTCTTCTGTTCAGTTTCTCAGGATCCACGTAAGAGTGAAAACATATGGTATCTGTCTTTCTCTGTATTGCCTAATATCCTTCAGGTGAATGTCAGGAGTGCGCCGAACTTTGAGGATAATTCGTGTAAAGCCTTACCGTTAGGCATGGCGTTTGCTGCCCTCCAGTAGGATAGCACTTCCGTTGAAAAATTAAAACAAGATAGTGTTCTCAGCCTGGTCACGGGGAGATCAACCTCACCCAGGAGCTGGCGAGGCCAAATCCACTTCCGATATGCCTCATATATGGTCCTCTGTGCCTCTTTTCCATCTTCCTGTCGTGCCAAGCGAAGATAATCTAATGTGAACATTTTAATTTTTAAAGTATTTTTCCACTCTGTATTTTTTTTCCTTATTGTCTTAGTGTTTGCTCCAGGGCTTACCATGTACCTCCTACAGATGGCATATTTTTAAAGCCCCTTCTTGGTTTAACTGTCTCTTGCTTTAAGACTAGCTCAGGTCGGAAGCAGCAGGTCTGCTGGGTTGGAAATCATACGAGCTCAAGGCTCACTGAAGCTTGCTCTATGTGTGAAGTTCACGTTCATTTTTGACCAAGAAAGGCGTCCCTTGGATTTATGTGGTATCGAATGCCGCCTTTTGGGTTGGACCTCTTGGCCTCACCCACAGTCCTCAACTAGGACAGGGGACCCAGCGTCAGTGTGGCAGGAAGCCTGCAGTGAGTAAGGGAAAACCTCATTTTCACTTGGGTTAACTCAGAGTTTGCAATTTCTTTACGCTTTCCAGGAGTAAACGGATTTGCTAAGCAAATGTGTAAAGAAAGCAGCAAGGGAGAGAGTTCACCTACTTACATAAACCAATAGCTTTTAAGAAACTGAGAACATGATTAGAAAATAAAGGGATGCTTTTCATTACAAATGAGCCTTTATCTATCCATTAAAGCAGACTGGGGTGGGCGGGCTATCTTCTCGGGCAATCTTCCAAGGGCCTTCTCCAGGGCGCCTTCCTCTGCAAAAGCTACCACAACGATTATAGGGTGGTATAGGTGGTATAGGTGGTATAGGGTGGAGCACGCAACATAGACTCTGGTGTCAGAGACACGTGGGTGCAAATCTTGTCTCTGCTCCTTGGTAGTTGGGCAAGTTTGGGTGAGCCACTTACGTCACCGTTACTCACCGTGCGGTCCTCAGACCAAGGTCATCTGCATCACCTGGAGGTTTATTAGAGATTTGGAACCTCAGGTTCTGGCCAGACCTCTTGTATTTTAAGAAGGTTCCCCAGGGATCCATTTGCACGTTGAAGTTTGAGAGGCGCTGACCTAGGCTCTCTAATCTTCGGGTTCCCTGAACGTGGCTGGGAAAATTAAATGGTGCAGCGAGATCTAGCACCTATAACAGATGCTGGCACCGAGAGGTCTCTCCAAAGATGGCAGTTTTCTTGAGCATTGTTCTTGATTGTTCTGCTGTGGTCATGGCTCTCAGCTGAGTCCCCCCGTCACCACCCTGAGGTGTACCAGGCCTTTACTGTGCAGATGGGAACCTTGCCAAGCCACGGCCAGGGCACGTAGCACCTTCTCTGAGCCTGTTTCCAGTCTGTAGAGTGGGAGGACAGTCCTCCCTCAGAAGGCTGCAGTGAGAGTAAAGGAAGTAATGCCCAGCTGCTGTGCTCGCCCTTGGCAATCCGTTTTCTCCCCGAATCTTCGCTCCCACGCAGTGGAAAGACAATCAGAGAGGTGACGGCGTGTGCCCAAGGACGCACAGCTAGTAAGCAGCAGAGCTTGTACCCGAATCGGAGCAAGTCTGAATCCAAAGCCTTTCGCTGCTTGATTCCGGGCATCTCCTGCAGCAGAAAATTTTCACTGCCGCGTCCAGATGTCGCATCTGTCATCAGGTGTCCCCGGCCCTGAAGAATTATTAGCGACTGAGTGTGGGCTTTGGCTTTCTACCCTGTTGTGCTGACCCCAGCTAGAGGCCGATATTTTGCTTCCCTGCCCACTTGGACACGCTCCGATCAACCCAATTCACTCCACCGTTTCCCACTTTTTTTCCCCCCTCCAAGGGCTCGGATGGCCAGATTCAGAGTCAGTTGCCTCGGAAAGTCAGGTTAGGGAGCCAGAGGCTGAGCTAATTATAGTAATTAAAGCTTCCTATTTACAGAACACCTTGTGGGCAGAAGGAATGCAGACCGTGTTCCCCGGCCGGTGCAGGAAAAGTTGTCCCACTCCCACACTGCTGTGCTGCCGATTCCCCGGAGGCCTGGAGGGGAGGCCGGGAGGAAGCACACATCCCCATCGCACTGGACCCCATCAGATGCGGGGCAGAAGTACTTCTGGTCAGATGCCGGTCAAGGTGAGCATCAGGCAGGCCTCCAAAGAACCCAGAAGGCCGGCTCCTTCCAGGTCCCAACAAATCCACAGCCTGACAAGACGCTACCGTGCTATTTAGCTGCCCTTGTAAGTTTATTCATTTTCGAGAGACAGAGAGAGACAGAGCGCAAGCAGGGGAGGGGCAGAGAGAGAGAGGGGGACACAGAATCCGAAGCAGGTTCCAAGCTCCGAGCTGTCTGCCCGCACCGAGCCCTCTGGGCGGGGCTCAGACCCATGAAGGGCGAGATCATGACCTGAGCCAAAGTTGGGCGCTTTGCCGTCTGAGCCACCCGGGTGCTCCTAGGTGCCCTTGTATAATACGTGTCTTACAAGTGTCCTATCGTTACCACGTGTCTTACATCCATCCTCTTTAACTCTTATGAGAGCCGGGTGAGGCAGCGTCTCTTATCCCCATTTTATGGATAAGAAAAATGAGGCTCAGCAAAGTTAAATAACCAGTGTCACACAGCTAGTGAGGGGTGCAGCTGACTTGACTGCCTCAGGTTCGTGGAACTGTAAAACCCATGAGCGAGCCATCACGTCGTACGGCCTCCCTCCAGAACTTCACCAATCACCTGGTGCTTTCACTGTTACTTCCTTTGTACAGCCCTCTGTGGACGGATGTTATCTCCGGTTAGTAGATGAAACACTCAGGCAGGTGCATGTTCAAACACACACACACACACACACACACACACACACCCAGATTCAGAGAGGTCTCACACCTTTCCCTGGTCGTATCTCTAGACGGCGGCAGATGACGCTTGGCCATCTGGATATCTTGCCACCGTGGCTTGCTGCTTCCTTTGGTCTAGCCTTTTATTCAATCAGTAGGGTATTTTCAAAAACCAATACGTGGTTAGCGATGCCTTTAATAGATATCGAGTGAATATAAATCTGGCGTTGTTTATCACATAAGCAATACTTTATTTATTCCCCAGAGTAACACTGGCTATATCCAACATGTTCGATTTTTCTTCCTTCTTTTTTTTTATATGTTTATTTATTGTTTTTGAGAGACAGAGAGAGAGAGAGAGAGAGAGAGCAAAAGCAGGGAAGGGGCAGACAAGGAGGGAGACACAGGATCCGAAGCAGGTTCCACGCTCTGAGCTGTCAGCACAGAGCCCGACGCGGGGCTCACACCCATGAACCACGAGATCACGACCTGAACCGAAGTCGGACATTTAACCGACTGAGCCGCCCAGGCGCCCCCATGCTTGATTTTTCTAAGTAGCACCCTGTTACCTGATTCCAGGGGGAGCGGCCAGTCTACCAAACTTCTAACTCGTCAGACAAGCCATCTTCACTCTGTCACCAGTGGATCATTAACGATTGAAATAAACCTACTTGCTCGGAGTCAAAGAGCCAGAAAATGGCAAAGCTGAAGCTCGGCATCCATTATCTTTCCACGTACCTATATCTGAAATAAATATGAAACTGGATGCTGACCTGCACTCAGTCAGTAAATCAAGAGTTATCGAGGGCCTGTCGTTGTGTCTCCTGGGAAAGATAGTCAGTAAGCCAGGAGCCGAACACATATACCAATCCAGCTGGAGTAAGGAGTAAGAGGGAAGGAAGGCAGGAATAAAAATGGAATTGAGGGAGGGCCTACTGAGTGGGGTTAGAGAAGACGTCTCTAGGGAAGGAACATTCAGGCTGACCCTAAAAGATAAGAGGAACCAGGCAGACCGGCGGTAAAACCAACCCAGACTTGGGAACCGTGTATCAGTACCTAAGAAGAAGGGTCTGGAAAGTTCGAGAAGCGAAATGAGGCCAGATGTGCTGGAGCATAGCAAGAGAAGATCTGAGTGGGCCAGGACGAGGGAAGAATCCAGGATGAGGATTCTACTTCAAAGGAAAAGTAAATTACATTTTGCAAACGATTACTGTGGCTCCTAGTCTCTGAAAGAATACAAATTTCTTTACATTTTAAACTTCACAGTGGAGGTGAAACCGGACTTGGGAGCCAGAAGGATCTGGCTCTAATCCTACACGGACCACTTCATCCACTGTCTATCCTTGGTGAGGTGCTCATTCCTTGCTAAGTCTGTTTCCCCATCGGGGAGGTCGGGCCAAGTGGTATGCAGTTACAACAGAAAACACCGGGGACTTCAACGACTTAATACAACAAAAATTGACTTGCTTCTCGTTCGAAGTCCACCGCAAACTCTGCACACTCCAGCGCAGAGCCCTTCTCGCTGGCTCGGCGCGCCAGACCATTTCCATCCGGAGATGTGCCTTCATATCTGCGAGCCGTGCAGAGTTGGTCATTGCGATGAATGACCGGGAATGACATCCATCACGTGTGCTCCCACCTTCTTAGATGGAGCGGGCCATGTGGCTACTGTTCACGTAGAGGCAGGGCGGAGGCTTCTCGTTTATTGGGAGCTTAGGGCAGGCAGACTTCAGTGGATAATGGCAGTTCTACATTTCCTCTCTCCCCTCATCTCCTCTCTTTCCTTCTCCTCTCCTTCCCCTCTTCCCCCCTTCTCCCCCTCTCCCCTTCCCATCTCTTTTTAAAGTAGGCTTCATGCCCAGCACAGAGCCCAACACGGGACTTGAACTCGCGGCCCAGAGATCAAAACCGGAACGGAGATCCAGAGTTGGATGCTCAACTGACTGAGCCACCCAGGTGCCCCGGTGGCTCTACGTTTCTCTCTCATTCAGTGGCAAATGTCAGAAACACTATGCACATAGGGCCTATGCCGTATCTTGCACATAATAAATGCTCAGCGAATGGTTTTGCTTATTGGCTGCCTTAAATGCCTGCTGCCGTTCCTCTGGAGAATCGCTTCTGGAAAGCTCTAAAGTAGATAGTGTGACGGTCTAAGCATGATAGAATAGCCTATTATGGTCAGAGGGAAATATGGAATCATCACACTCTTTAGATAAGGGGTCTGCAAACTATAACCCATGAGCCAGATCTGGATGCCACCTGTGGGTTTTTTTTTAATTTGCTTCTTTTTGTTTTGTTTTGAACTAAAGTTTTACTGCAACACACATGCCTGCTCATTTACGCACGGCCGATAGCTTCTTTCACACGATAATGGCACGGTCAAGTAGATGCAGCAGAGACCATTTGGCCTGGAAAGTCTAAGATATCTTGGCTATCTTGGATACTCGCTCCTCTCTCATGGTGGTCCTCCTTGGTCATTCAAACTCCTTTCTCTGGAATATTCTCAATCCTCTCCTTACCTAAGGACAAGTAAGACTTTTTACCTGCGATCTACACCCTCGTCCCCTGACTCTCTTCCCACGCTGATCCTCTACCTAATTAAAAAAGAAAGACACCAACGAAGAGCTGGAATTTATCTTGGACACCTAATTCCTCTGCCCACTGGTGCCGGCTCTAATTCCAAGAACACACGTTGAGTCACCAAAGCCAGCCACCTCCGGAGCCAAAGCTCTGCTCCATCTGAGAGGCTGCTGGTGATGGCTGTCCCTCCCTACTTTTGTGTCTTCGTGGCACCATTTTCTTGTCATCTCTTGCCATGTGCGCTGTCTGATGGGGGGATGGATGCCGCAAAGATCCAGGGAGTCTGTCAGTCTGTCAGCAACCGTAGTATATATTTTTAAAACATATTACCGGGGCTGGGAGGGGGGGGGGTGGGGTGGGCGGGGGGAGAAACCTGTCGTAAATCCCATCCAAACAATACTTTATAGAGTCCACATGTCCACAAAGGATAAATCAAGTGTTCTAAGTTAAATTCTCTAAACCTGAAGGCCTGGGTCTGGTACTGGATTTATTTAGACTCTAGGAAAACAGTAATTTTCGAAGTCAACATCCTGACCCCACTTGAGTCAGCGACCGATCGTGGTAAAGCCTTTCCCCACGACTTGCTGTTCCCTTTGAAGGAATGAGACGTACGTCCCGGGGAGAAAAGTACCCAAGTCCAGGGGACAAAAATAATCAAGATGTGTCCACCAAGAGAGTAGACACCCACCTCCCGGTTCGGAGGCTGCTGGACCCTGCCCTACATGAGGATGTCACGGGCAGAAGGCTCCTCTCCTCCTCCAGTGCTGCTGGGTCATTAATGAAGCCTCCTCCCTTCATTCCTTCCCCTCAAGTTTGCATGCCCTTCCGGAGCCATGCACTTCCGGTGGGAAGAGACGTTCCCGTGGGGCCCCAGGGCTTACACGCAGATCCCCAGGACGAGCTCCTTCTGCCTGGGCTCCTGGGAGGTTTTGTGCTTCTAAGGCCCTCACCCTCGAAGCCATTCTGATCTCCCATCTTCAGTTTCAGAAAGTTCTGGGGCTTGGTGGGTTTCCTTCTGGAGCCACTCTTGCGACGTGCTGTCCCCTCTGCCGCGACACGCCAGCCAAAATTTGAGGCTTCCGGCTGGTTTCTCTTCCTGCACCTTTACCGTCCTGGGCCGCCATTTCCGGAAGCATTTGTTTTACTTGGCGCTTTGGAAGGAAAAACTTTTGAGTAATTTAACATGTAGGCCATTCAGCACGTGTGGGTTCAGACAAAGATACAGTCTAGGGCAGGCGGCAAGTTTCTCCAGAATTTTTCACGGTGGATAAAACACGAGGCCGGAAAGAGGCATTTGCTTGCGGACCCTCCCCAGGCCCCTCCGGTAGCTTCTCTTACAGTTCTTGGCACTAAAGGGGGAAAGTGAAAAACTTTGAACTGATGTAATTACTTCTTTGGCAAATGAAGAAAACAAAACACAAAACAAACAAACACAAAAACGCAAAGCCTTGGTGTTTAGGTGGCTCTGCCAGATAGTGGGGAGAGGGCGGGTCTGGGGATCCCGAGGACTCGCTCTTGAGGTGTGTCTTTTTCCCGTGCTTCATCCAGATCATTTCTCCAACTGTAAAGGGACTTAAGAGAAGATTGTGTGGCTATGAAGATACTGCCTACAGATTCTGTCTCTCTCTCTCTCTCTCTCTGTCTCTCCCCTTTTCTCTTTCTCTCTCTCTCTCTCTCTCTCACACACACACACACACTAAATAAACATGAAAAAAAGGGGGTGCCTGCATGGCTCTGTCGGTTAACCGTCCAACTTTTGATTCCGGCTCAGGTCATGATCTCATGGTTCGTGAGTTGGAGCCCGATGTCGGGCTCTGTGCTGACAGTGTGGAGCCTGCTTGGGATTCTCTCTCTCCCTCTCTCTCTCCCTCTCTCTCTCTCTGCCCCTCGTCTGCTTGTGTGCGTGCATGCGCTCTCTCTCAAAATAAATAAACATTAAAAGAAAAAGATATTGCCTGTAAAATATCCAACGCCTAGAAGTTACTCAGCAGATGCTAGTTACCTTTCCCATGTGGGCAGGAGTACAACTTATAACTTCCTTTTCATTAAGTCATTTCTATGAACATGTTTCTATATTTTTATACCCCACAGTCTATCCTCACATTTAGTTCTTGTTGGTTATTAGACGTGGTAGAGTTTCCATTTTAATTTGCCGTGTGAAGGAATCCCCTCCTCCCTTCCTCCTAAGAAATCTGCCATTGGTAAATTTCTACTGATTCATCCTTTAAATTGCTGCTGGAATTCTAAATCCTTCATGAAATGTATCCCCTCTTCCTCCCCGGGGCCCCAATTCCCTGATTTTCACAACCCTCTGAGAACATTCCGTAAGGTGATCTGCTCTAATACTTGGCATATGCGTAAAGATCTGTGTATGGGTCTGTCTCCCCACTTAACTATGAGCCAAAGTGGAACCTATTCCCTTTCCGAGTCTCCAGCCCCGGACACGGTGACAGCCGGGGGTAGGTGCTCAGTCAATAAATGAAGGCGCGAATGGGTGAATTGATGGAATGAATCACTTCATCCTCGCCCCCGACAGAGGAGAAATTAAAGCCCTCAGTGTCCAAGAGGAAGTGGACCCTTGACACAGGAGGAAAGCCCGGAGCCAAAAAAAAAAAAACATCCGATGTGCCAAGACTAGCTTCTCTGCCAACTTCGTAGAGAACAACTCTGTCACCACGTTTCCTGTGACGCTTCCAGCTCAAGTTCATTTCTATCCCCACCGCACGCTGACCTTCCAGACTACGGTTCTTCATCTGTCTCCCGTCCGGGTTCGCCTCCCCTGGAATTAGCACCGTCAACTCTGCCTCCGAATGCCAGGCCAGGACCTGGAGTAATTGCCGCTCGAGATTCCTCCTGACGCAAATGTTGACATTCTGTTGGCATAACTTGCAATAATGTATGCAGATTGCATCCTTCCAGGGCCGTAATTATTACTTCTCGGCGAGAAATAGGTTATTCCCTGGCTTGATTTCCAGGAGCCAATTTCACTTGGAGAGCCGGCTTGCTTAGAGAAGCGGGAAGGAATAGAAAAGGAGGCACGTTGAACGCACCCAGGGAGCAGAGCTGCGTGGCCGGGTCTGGGCGGCACCCTGTGCCTGGAGGAGCTGTCCCCTGGCCATCGGGGGTCCCGGACGAGGCGGCTACCACTTTGCCCTTCTGACTTCTGAAGCTGGGCCCTGGGCATATGCAGTTTCTAAGATCCTCAGATTATTCTTTTCTTTTAAAGTTTTTATTTATTTCTTTAGTTTGAGAGCGAGAGAGCGGGAAGGGGCAGAGAGAGAAGGAGAGAGACAGAATCCCAAGCAGGCTCCGCACCATCAGGGAAGAGCCTGACGCGGGGCTCGAATTCACGAAACGGGAGACCGTGACCTGAGCCGAAATCAAGAGTTGGATGTTTAACCAACGGAGCCACCCAGGTGCCCTGTAAGATCCTCAGATTATTCTTAAACAAAGTAAAGGATCCCCATTAGAGGAATTTCGAGGAACCCCCTCCCGCCCCCACCCCCGTCTCACTTCACTTCCATGAATAAAGAATTCTGATCTGGATCGCAGGCACAAGGGATTCCATGGGGACCCAGGGTTGACCCACAGTACTAGGTTAGAGAGTCATAAGGGAGACATTAAAAAGTTAGAAGCAATTGTCTTTCACTGCTTCCTCTGTATCCTGTAGCTGGAAAAATGTCTCTTCCCATGTTGGAAAATATCATCGCCTTTTGGCCTTCCCTTGTCCCAGTTAAATCACCAGCTTTTGTCATCCACACAATAAAAAGGTCTAGATTTTTATATTCTGTCATTAGACATAGGCCCATGTTCTGTATTAAAATAAAAGATGGAAACAGACCCCGATACTCTCGTGAGGTCTGTTATTAGCACGTCAAGTTGTTTTCAGCCTATTTTATGACTTTTTTTTTTTTCTATCAATACAGCCTAGAATTGAATTTTCTTTGAACACGTTGGACAATTTGTTTATTCTATTCGAGCCCGGCTTGGGATTCATTGAGATCTTGAGATCTTTTTCTAGTTTCTCTGTGATCGACTAAGCCTTCATTATATCTGCTTAATCTATCCATGTGAGAAAAGGTGTGTGATGACATCTAACTTGGTCCCTGGAATATTACAGGCGCTCCAAAGGAAAGCCAACCTCAACTCATGTTGAAATGGAGTGGGACGTTAGCAGGGTTGATGCTCAATCCCTTAAAAGAGGGACTACTTTGCTTTGCTGAATTTGTATCCCATCTTGAGGCCCCAGAGAAACCGTCTGTGTATAGGCAATGGTGGCCAAACTCTCGGTCATTCCTGGAGACAGGGGCTCTTTGTCACGTACTGTGTGTGTTCCCCCTTGGGTCTTTGGGGGAGGAAGTGACTCAGAGAAGTGAGAATGGTAAACGGCACCTGGCCTGGGACCCATTCTGGAGAAAAGTGTTCCCGGCTGGATCTTTGGGCCACCCTCATCCAATAAGGACTTCATGGTTTCACCCATAATGTGTGTGGCTTCTCCCAGATGGGGACTGAGCGGTAGAAGTACATCACAGGTTCTCTGCTCCTTCCCTTCCTTTTCATGTTACGGGAAACTCACCACATCATAAACTCTGAAGGATGCTTCCCTCGGGGACTTTTCTTCTCTTGCCACCTCTGTCTTCACTCTGGCTTCCCAGGTTGGTGGCCGCCCCTGCTGCAGATCTGTTGTCCAACGGGGTGAGGCAGCAGGGCCAGAAGCTCTTGCTAAAGCTGCTCGTTAATTTGCTTGATGGGCCGCCTCCAGATGCAGCCAGACCCATTAGGAGACAATGGTTCATTTGGTGCTTCGGCCCCTCTGTAATGAAGCGAGAATCCATGGGGTCCCATGGCTGCGGGGATGAAGAACAGGGAGAGAAACGCAGTCCCTGCCCCCGCCCAGCCTTGGCCCTCTCCTTGAAAGACAACTGGAACCAAAGGGTCCAGACACGTCCTTTCTCAGAATCACGTGTGCCAGGCTTCCAGAGAGGAAGACAGGGCTGTTTTCACCTTCGCCCCCGGCCGCGTCAGCCTCGCATCCTAGCCCATCGGGTGGCTCCCCCACCATCCAGAGAATAAAACCTGAACCCCCAAGCATAAGCTGCGAGAACCTTCACGCCCGGCTACGCACTGTCCTTCTAGCCTCCTGGGCCTCTCTGCCTTCCCCTGTCATCCCCACGTTACAGTCAAATCACACTCCCCTCCTGCACCCACACATGCCCTTCGTGGTCTCAACCACACGCCTTCGCAAATCTGATTTCCTCAACCTAGAACGCCCTGCCTTGACCTCGCTGTTTCAGTCTATCAATGTCCCACATGAAAGACCTGGGAAAATGTCATGTCCTCACTCTAAAACCTTCTTATTTCCTCTAATGGAAAGTAGTTTCCCGTTACTAGTTTTCTTCTTATTCTATGCAACCGGGACTTGGGGTTGTACAATGGTGTTTCTTAAAAGTCGCTCCTTATGGGATTGCAAGCTCATTATATAGGGTCACCCCTATCTCATTTATCTCTCTCCTCCCTGGTGCCTGCTATGGAACCTTGACTATTTGAGGGGCTCTGGAAATGTTTTCATTGAAAGTCAACCCCTGATATTCTAGAGATCTGTTTTGTTATCGTACAGAACAGTCCTCCCCACCCGCCCCCCAACCCCAGGACTGCTCCACGGGCTGATTCTCAAAGAATATATGCTTTCTTTAGGGCCACCATCTTCAAGGTTTGGGATCAGCTAAAGACCTGTCTAACTTTCATTGAATGATTCAATACAGACCACCGAACTGTCTTGAGCTTTTTCGTAGACCCAAACGAAACTATTCCTGCAGGGACTTACCACCTCATTTTTCGCCTTCTTTGTGTGTTCTATACTTAGTTGACTGCTGCCTGATGATTGAATGGTAAGGTGGTACGTGAGGCCTTTTAACTTACCCTCCGGCCTCTATCCTGAGCAGCGGCTAAGCTAGCCCTGAAGGATGGCCCGGTCACGTTTACCTTCGAGAGGCTAAAGCTGTACCATCAACCCTCCCTTTTCCTTCCCGTCCCAGCAAGTAAATAATGACATCCAACGTGTTTTATTAGGAAAAAAAGGATTCCTGGATTCTCACGGACCACCGCTACCTGTAAACGATAGACGCTTACGATATTTATTTGCCTGGCGAATGGATGGCTTTGGTGCTGTCCCGTCAGAACAAATATGGGAGGTCCCTGCTTGAGGGAGTTCACATCCAGTGAGAAAGAAGAGAACAACGGCGTCATCACAATACATTGGGGTCATTGCTACTGTGGAGCCTGAATGAATGAAGGGCTAGGATGCACCCGGCAACTTCTCAGGGATGGCGTGGAGAATGGCACGTGAGTTCTGTTCTAGCGCCGAGCGAGGAGTCAGCGCCGTAAAAGCCAATGTCATGTTCTTGAATGGAAGTCTAGGCCGCAGCCCTGGTTCCTGGAGCAGTTGATGCACTAATCTGCCTCTACGGTTTTTATTCCTGGAATCAGGCTCTTCTTAAAAGGCAAGGCATAGGTTTTAGATAATTTTTCTACACCCTGATTTAATTTCCCCTGAATTCTAGTGGCAGTGCTATGACCTTGCCCTCTCACGCACAGACCTTCCACTTTCTGTTGCCTGTTTGTACTCTAGAGAATCCCCCTCTCGCAATGTCCGGACGCACGGAACGAGGGCCTCTACTTTGCGCTCGCATCAGATGCCAGGCCTCGGGGCATTCAGGCTTTGTGTGCTGCCCACCTGGCTGGAGCTTCACCGCGGGCGTCAGGTCTCCCAGAACACGCACGGCCACACGAGAAGGTTTGGGAAAAGAGACCAGTCCTTGATGTAACAGGCAAAGTTTCTGAAGCATGGCTTGATCTAATGGCCCTGAGGCTGCCTGTGACCCTGAGGCCTGGTGGAACGAACAGCTAGCTTCTGGTCAGGGAATGGGGTTCTCAAAGGCACCCCAAATCTCACTGACCGTGAAAAAGCTCATTCTACCTGATAGCAATCAAAAGCTTTTTAAGCATTACTGAAATCACAAATCGGTATTGGGGTGCCGATCCACAGCTGGCATCCCCAGACCGGTTTCTGTTCTGGGACCCTTACGGGAAGTTCAAAAGCTGAAGATACCCAGTTTCTGCCCTATCTCCCAGAGAAGGAGAGCTATTTGAAAGACAGATCATGAAAACCTCGTGCAAAATTTATGACAAGTATGGGTTGTGCACGAGACATTGTGGAACACGTGTACTTTTTGTGTGGGGGAGTGTGTGTTTACAGGGAAGTCTTGCTGAGAAGTAAAGGCAGAGCTGAGTCTTTAAGGATAGGAAGCAATTATTCGGGTTCAGGGGAGGTGAATGTTTCTCTAAGAAGCCGAAAAAGAAAACAGTGAGGGGTGTGCGTGTAAGATCCAAGGAGATCCGCGATCTCGGGCTGTAGGGGGCGAATCAAGACGTTGCGCAACATGAGGCTGAAAAGTCCGCTCATGGAGGGGCTTTAATGTCAAGCTAATTAGTTTGGAATTTATACCAAGGGTAGCGAGGAGTCCCTGAAGGGTTGTAAGCACTGGGAGACCATGGCCAAATTTGTTTTGTAAAAGGTAACTGAGGGGCTCGGGGGGTGGGAAGGGGCTTCTACCCTGGCCACGTCCCTCTCTTCCTTCTCTGCCTCCTGTAATCCATAAGTCCCCAGGATCATCATCATCTCTCCTACAGCTTGTCCCTAAATCCCATGGTGGTTCCCCCTTCCTGAGCAGAGAAGGAGAACAGCTGGTCACCATCCCACTTGAAAACTATTCTTGAGATGTTTCCCAAAATGTGCTGTATGTCTCATTCAAATTGGATTTATTCTGGTTCCCACAATCAGTGCCCTAGTTGGAGGCTCTTTGGTAGTTACAGCACAGTCCTGGCCGCGTGGGATGCATTGGATGGTGACAGGCAAGGGTCAATGCAAGGGTCACTCACTTGCCCTGAGAAGCTGAATGCACTCCCCCTCTAGCTAATTACTACAACTCTCCCATCATCGCCTGTAAATTCTCACCCAACCTCTTGCGTTCATGTACTTTATAAGGAACTTTCTCATTGTCCATGTTAATACAGCTTCTCCGGGAAGGCCAGGTAGAGATATTACACCCATTTATTTTATTTTATTTTTTTTTCAACGTTTTTTATTTATTTTTGGGACAGAGAGAGACAGAGCATGAACGGGGGAGGGGCAGAGAGAGAGGGAGACACAGAATCGGAAACAGGCGCCAGGCTCCGAGCCATCAGCCCAGAGCCTGACGCGGGGCTTGAACTCACGGACCGCGAGATCGCGACCTGGCTGAAGTCGGACGCTTAACCAACTGTGCCACCCAGGCGCCCCAGATATTACACCCATTTAACAGATGAAGGAAAGAGATGTACGAGCTCACTCGGGGCAACGAAAGAAGACTGAATTGGGAAGCAGGGAACCTGTTTTCTTGCCCTGGCTTGGTCATCCATTAGCCATGAAATATTGCAAAAAATGAGGGCATACATTTATTCTAATGCTACGTTGTAAAGGAATTTGGTTTTATTCATTAATTCGACACCTTTATTGAGTACCCACTTCGTGCCGACGGAAGCAAACCAAATAGAACTGTCCCCATGGAGCAGATCTTTCAGCGAGGGAGTTAGACCGTAAACAGGTAAACACATGACCATATAGTATCAGACCTACAAGAAATGGAAACTACAAGGCATGATGGAACTTTATGCTAGATGGTGCTATCCTATATAGAATGAAAAGAGATTGCCTCTCGGAAGGGGTAACTTTTAAACGGAGAACTGACTGAAGACAAAGAATAAGGCATGAATATACCTGGTGGGAAGCTTTCCAGTCTGCACCAACAGTAAGTTCAAAGGTCCTGAGGTGCGTGTGTGCTTGACGTGTTCTAAGAATAGCAAGGTCAGTGTGGCAGAGGCCAAACTGTGCAGGGTCTTGCGGGCCAGGAAGGGACGTTGGATTTTGCTCGAGAGCCATGGAGTGCCCTTGGAGGGATTTGAAAACAATCAGATTCAGCTTAAAAAAAAAAAAAAAAGCAAAGCAAAACAAAACAAAACAAAACAAAAAAACACAAATGAAAAGACCCCCCCCCCAAAAAAACCCCCAAACCCAAAAAACCGTGCTCTGGCTGCTGTTGGTTAATGGGGCATTTCTTGGAACAGGGGCGAGAATGGCCTCAGAAGCCGCCGTCAGAGGCGGTTGGCTTAGTCTGTGTGAACAGTATTGTGGTCGTTCCAGCCCTATATTTCCCTATCTTGCTACAGGTGATGTCTGGCCAAGTTAGGATTGGAATCCAGCTGTTTTGAATTGTGTTCTAAAGCACGCTCCCTTCCAAACTACCAGATATAGTTCAAATGAGCCAGTTTCGCACTTCGACCTATCCTAAGCCATTAAAGGTTGTTGTCACCAAGCTGTAACTCAGTATTTTAGAAGAATATCCATGTACATATTCTGGAGCCCTCGTGTATGCTCTCTGAAAGTTCTCACCTCCACACCTTTGCTCATGCTGTGTCTTCTGCTCCGAATGCTTATTTTAACCCTGCCAGCCCCTCAAAGCCCAGATCAAATAAATTCCACCTCTTTAGGCAGAGGGTTTCTAATCATCAGAAGCCCACTGCCGTCTCTTTCTATATACGTACCCCTGCTCTGTACCAGGCTCTGGGTGCTGAACGTTCAGCAGGGAAGGAGTCAGGCGGTGCAGAAGTTTCCTTCTTCTAATCATACTGACAACTGATATGCAAACAAATAACCCAGGTAACATCGGACAGTGGTAGGTCGGGAATGAGGAGTGTGCCATGAAAGAAAGCACCTGTAGGGATATCTTAGATCGAGTAGTCAGGAAGGTCTGTTTCTGCCCAGGTCCCCATCTGTTTAATAGAAAGGAGATTCGCGAGCGCGCGTTGATGAGCAAACCATGCTAAAGTCCCTAACCAAATTCCTTATACAGAGTGTGCAGTTGACAGATGTCATCAGGATCTGAGCGAAGGGAACAGGAGAACAGGTTGTAGCAGAAGGAAGAAGCGATGAAAGAGAGAAAGAAAACAAGTACCTATCTTGGTCACAAAGGTATTTGTGAGAAGACATACTGTCAAGCAAATTGGTCCTAGTTCTTCCTCTATAGAGGTGACAGTGGTTCCTGCAGCAGAGTGACAATGGTTTGTGGAGCGAGTGCTTGCAAGTAGGGGTGTGGAACAGGTTTTCAGCGGGTCCCCACGATGGGGTCCCCTTAGGTACCATGGGGGGGCGCAGATCGCTCTTGGGTGGGATGTCTGAGGGTCCCTCCAAAAGGGATGGGGAGGGGTCGAGGTTGTCTCTTTTGCCCCCCCTAAGTTATCTGGGGCTCTGTATTCCATGGGCAAAGTGATGGAGGTGGGAAGTCTAATTTCCTCCAACAACGACTCCAGTTGCCAATTAATATGCTAGGAAGCGAGAACAGACATGGGCCTCTGGGGAAACTGTCACTGCTCGGTGGCGTTTGTTAAAATCAGCTGATGGGCAGCCTTCTTTTTCCCAGTAGATATCATGAAAAGCTCACATTCACATCCATCCCCCCTGACCGCACCCCCCTTCATGCTCCCTGGCTCAAGAAAATGCGACTTTTCTCTTAAGTAATTGATGTCCTTTCTGTCTCGTTCCTCGAAGCAGTGCAGGCTTAGCAAAGGAAACAGTGTCTCATCTTCCTTGTTACTGGTTCTAATGAAATATCCCCAGGTTGGCAATTTACAAAACAGGAGGGTGATGAGGATGGGGGTCCTAGTGTACGTTTCGCTTGCCAGGTCCTGACCTATGGTGCTGGTAACTCCTACTTCAAGAGGGATATGAAGAACATTGAGGATGCATGGGGAAAGAAGCCAGGCGGTGACCATATTCCCTCACTAACTCATTCACCCACCCACCTACCCATCTATTCTATTATCTGTCTATCTATCATCTTCCTTCCTTCCTTCTTTCCTTCCTTCCTTCCTCCCTCCCTCCCTCCCTCCCTCCCTCCCTTCCTTCCTTCCTTCCTTTTTTCTTTTCTTTCTTTCTTTCTTTCTTTCTTTCCTAACTCACCTGTTCATTCACTCACTCACTTTATCTATCAAGGTTCTTTGGTTAGAAACAATCCAATCCTGAATATTTTAAGAAAACAAAAGTGGGAGAATTGGAATAATACCAAAACAACTAGTCTCCAAAAGCTAGAAAGACTGTTATGGGTTGAATTGTAACCGTTGCTCAAAAAAAAAAATATGCGGGGTGGCTGGATGGCTCAGTCCGTTGAGCGTCCGACTTCAGCTCAGGTCATGATCTCACGGTTTGTGGGTTCGAGCCCCGCGTCGGGCTCTGTGCTGACGGCTCAGAGCCTGGAGCCTGCTTCGGATTCTGTGTCTCCCTCTCTCTCCGCCCCTCCCCTGTTCATGCTCTGTCTCTCTGTCTCAAAAATAAATAAATGTTAAAAAAATGTTTTTTAATGCACACATTGAATCCTTTACACAGTATGTCAGTACATCAGAATGTGGCCTTATTTGGAAATAGGATCACTGCAGATGTTACTAGTTAAGATGAGGTCATTCCAGGGTCCAGTGGGTCCCTAATCCAATTATGACTGGTGTCCTTATCAAAAGGGGACATTTGGACACAGTGACAGACACTCATAGAGAGAACACAATACTAAGAGACACAGGGAGAAGATGGCCATTTATAAGCCAGGGAGAGAAGCCTAGAACAGATTCTCCCTTTACAGCCCTCAGACAGAGCCAGCCGTATGGACACCTTGATCTTAGACTTCTAGCCTCTTGGACTGTGACACGACACACTTCTGTCATTTCAGCCACCCAGTTTGTGGTACTTTGCTAAGCTTTGCCCTAGCAAACCAATACAATGGTAGAGATAAGAATTAGCAAAACCAAACAAATAACCCAGGGAGAAAAAAGAACAGTTCCAAGGACTTCCGCAAGTAGATCCCTGGGATCCTTTTGGTTCTTGCCGTGAGAAGTCTCGGCCCCAGAGGTCGCCTATCACACTGTCGTCATCTCACTCCCACAGTGGGACTCCATCCGGCCCCACTTCCAGGCGTCTCCCCCTTTGTGTCACTTAGCCCCGCTCCGCGGAGAATGGAGTGGCTCAGGCAGAGCCCCCGAGGGATCTCAGAGAATCTGCCAGAAATGTGGGAGATCGTCCACATTCACACTGCGATACCCGTTCTGACCCTAGTTCTTGGCCGAGTTCCAGAAAAGCGTCTTCAGGGCACTTTTGCTTTGAGAGAGACCAAGCTCGTGCCCAGCCACCTGCGCGGAAAGAGAAGCACGAGCTGTGAGGCGGGCATAGGCCCGGAGTCCACAGACGACTTCCGTAGCGGTTCAGGGCCAAGTTCCAGGAAGAGGTGGCACTAAACTGCAACCTTGAGCTGTGGATGAAATTTAGACCTGAAGCTTCTAAGAGGGGGATTTTTGTGCATGAGGAGAGCATGAGCTGAGTCACGGAAGCAACAGAGAATCATCCACCGTGGAAGGCAGGGCCTGCAGTGGAACAGAGCAGTGCTGAGTTCACTCGGAAGCATCGTGGCCAGGTCACGGGGGGGGGGGGGGGGCTGTGGGGCTGACCTGGAGGCTTGAACGTTGCTGAGCAGATCGTGGGGGGTCAGCGCGTGCTTCCGCCAAGGTCAGTGCCGTGATTCTAACGGTGCTTCCGGTCTAAGGGCGGCAATGGTGGATAAGGTGCAGGGAGTTTTTCTTCCTCTGACCTCCTCTGCACTGGTCTTCATGGGTCCAGAAAACTTTTGTTCAAGGATTTATTCACGCGATGATGAGTGAATGCCGACTGTGTGCCAGATACTCTATTAGGCAGGGCAGTTCTAGAACTAAGCAGCCCGCCTTTGCCAGTATATAGGAGCTCTTTTTGCAAAATTCTGAACTTTCCTACTAGGCTGGAAGGCCTTTAAAGAGAGAGAGAGACCACACCCATCTCTACCCTCTGTGCCTCACAATGTTGGCTCCCTCTACATTGGCCAAATCCATGACTGATAGTGATGGCTTTTTGTTCCGACCAAGCGCTTTATTTCATGTTAAACATACAAATCCATGAATATACGCTCTATGACCTTGAACGCAGACACTTGTCACTTGTTTGGGCTGAGCTTATAAGAAAGAAAGAGTAGGTTGATTGATTCTTTATCTTAATTACAAATCTTTTTATGCTTTTCTCTGCCTATAATATTATATTATAACCTGAAATGTCTGCGAACAAGTACCTCTCGATGGTGATTGAACATTCAACACTGAGCTCGGAGGAGCGACAAATGGCCTCATTATTCCTTATGGCGTCTTGGAGAGGCAGCTTAGAGACAGGCCTCATTTTCTATGCTTTCCGAGCCAAGACCCAGGGTCCCAGGTAGCTCTCGTGGGGGCACTGGGGACACAGGACTACTTCCACATTAGAACCAGAACCCTTTCCTGGTAGATAGAGAAAGGTCTTGAAAGACTACCAAGCATAGCCCTCCATGGTCAGATGGGGAAACTAAGGCTGAGGATGAGAACCCAAGGTCCGGAGTGAGTGAGTAAAAAAACCTGGAGGCTGAAGCTGCTTCTCTCTCCCCTCACCAATGATACCATCTCACTCCAGACTCTTGCCCGTCAACAGAATATACTAACTTCCTTTCCGCCCACTAAAAACAACCTGTCCAAAATTGCACTGGATTTAGCTATCTACACCACTATAATCTGTACATATTTTCATCTTACAATGTTTCCCCCCTTCTCCACGTTCCCAGGGCTCTCTTACTGCCCCTGGCTCCTGAATGCCGGGGGAAAAACATAGAACCAGATCATTGACATTAAAGTATTAATGACTTCAAATTCATAGAACATCAGACGTTTAAAATTCTTTCATTCAGCCATCCATCTGGTGAAAGGATTCCTCTCCACGGCATTTTCAAGGCGATCGTCGAGGTCCTGCCTCACCTACCTCTGAGAAGGTGAACCCACTACCTTCCGAGTCAACCATTTCCATTGGTGAGCAACTCCCCCCTTTTTAAAACACTTTAGAGCTGAAGCTTGCCTCTTCGTAGTTTTTATCCATTAGACCTGCCTTCTGGGGACCCATAAAATAAATTTGTTTCCAATCGACATGGAAGCTTTTAAGGTATCTGAAGACAACTGTCGAGATATCTAGCCAGCCTACGCCTTTCCGGGCTAAACATTCTCAATTCTTTCAAGAGATCTTCCCGTGAAATAGGTTCCTCCCTCTCATTATCCAATTTCCTTGTCAAGAGCTCACTCTGGCCTTTCAATGCTCCTTTCAAAGCGGGGTCTCCAGAGCTGCATCTGTATCTCCAGTCGAGGTATGCCGGTGGCTTCACCTCCTTTGTTCCAGTCCTTAGACTTTTGTTACTATGGCCTGACGCTCATTTAGTCCGTCCGTGGACTCATGTTGAACGAATCACTTCCAGTTCTTTTTTTTTCAGCAGGGCTACTGCAAAGCCACATTTTCCATTTAATTAGAAAGAACTTCTCCCAGGGATATTTACTTTCTGAGGGACATCTGCATAGTTTGGATAACATTATACTCCGAAGAATGGCTTTCTCATGGCAGACATTTAGACGCTGTGACCCTGAGGAGAGATAGGAATTGTCCTTCAGGACACTAATCTTTCTTCTTCTTCTTCTTCTTCTTCTTCTTCTTCTTCTTCTTCTTCTTCTTCTTCTCCCCATGCCCCCCCACCCCCACCTCACTTTGTTCCTCCCCTGTGCTCCTGAAGAATGACGGGACAGCCTGTAGAGGCATTGCGATCTTTCATTCAAGTCTTCTTTTCCCAAATGTGGGAATCCTGATTCCAAAAATATAAAAACCAGCTATAAATCCATGTAACTGTCCCCCAACGGGCCTCAAGTCCTGCATTGCTGGAGGTCATGGATTTTTACGGATATTCCATTAACACTGTAAATGGCACCTCCTCGCTAACGATCGCCTCACATCTAACAAACACAGCCCAAGAGTTTTACAACCTGTGAACTTGCAAGTGGCAGTAATTAACCAAAAATGATAAATAATTAAGGCCTAATTACACGGTATCAGTCACTTCCGTTTCCCAGCCTGCGCAGTAAGGGGGTTTGAACTGCCGACCAGGGCTCCGTCCCCATCCCTCTGCCGTCGTTGGAGCGGGGCTCTGGGAGCGCTGGGGCCACACGTGCCTTTATGGGGGAGATGAGACGAAAACTGGCTCATTAGATCAGTAATTGGACTGTTCCCCTCGCCAAGGCACATTTCCGCGGAGTAGTTTGCGTGCTTTGGGTTTGGCGGAAGAACAAATGGCCGTGCAAGTGATCCCTGGCTTCTCTGGGACCGAGGAAGGTAAGGGCTGCTTGGAAAACACAGCCTGTGAGGCGTAGAGGAAGGACACGGGCAGGGGAGGCAGGGGATTGGAGCTCTCCTCTTATCTGCCGGGGGGCCGCAGGCAAGATAGTTCTCTTTTCTGGACCTCTTACCAAGGCATGTGTGAGTGTTGGAGGTGGGCGGGGGGCATTCTGAGGGTAGAGGAGGCATTAAAGCAAAGAAAAGTATCAGGGCGCTCACTACCTGAAAAGTCCAGAAGCTGCACACTGCCTCTCGCGGCCGGTTACAGGTGCTCAAAGCACATCCGAGAGTCTCTGTCGTCGTCCGTCAACTAGGTTTATTTTGTGTCGACCTCCTTCACAGATTGGATGTCCCACTGTAGTCCCAGACAGCATCTACCACTTTCTGAGGCCACGCCACTCCAGGTTCATGTCCTAGGGGAGAGACAAGGGGAGCTAGGGCAGTTTTATCAAAAAGAAAAGAACAATTTACGCGAAGAGAACGATGGCGGTGCTGATGATGGAGAAGATGACGCTGGAAATAAGCGTTTGGGGAGCCCTTCGTACATTTCAAGCAGTTAGGTGCAATGTATCACAGCCATTATTTCGCTTCAGCCCCACAGCAAGACTGTGAGACGGGTGTCATTATTGTTCCCATTTTACAGATGAAGAAACTGAGCCAGAGAGATTCATTCCCATAGCTACAAAACGGGGGGCCTGGGGTTTGCACACCACCGTGCTCCTTCCCAGGTATGCATTGCAGTTTGCAAGTGTCTTGATACTCAGGACCTTGTCAGGCCCTCCCCAAGAATGCTGTAGAAGGGGTATAAGTGTATTCACCCCCATTTCTCCGGTGGATCTATAACCGATGTGCAAGAGGCATGTCCAGGCACAAGGAAGAGCTGCTTCTGCAAAATAAGGGATGAGGTCAAGCCAGCACTTTTTTTAATGTTTATTTATTTTTGGGAAGTGGGGAGGGGCAGAGAGGATGGGGGACAGAGGATCTGAAGCAGGCTCTGTGCCGACAGCTGGGAGCCCGACGCGGGGCTTGACTCACGAACCGTGAGATCATGACGCGAGCCGGGCTTGGACACTTAACCAGCTGAGCCACCCAGGAGCCCCAGACCAGCAGTTTTTAAACTGTGACCCTCAGGTCCTGAAGATCTTTGAAGAGGGTTGCTCGTGGGGAAAAGGGCTTGGGTCCATAGGACCCCCAAATAAAGTCCGGGCAGCTCAGCTTTGGTCAAATCGACACGCTGGGTGTTTATTTGCAATTTCCTTTGGAAGCTGTTGAAAGAAGAAAAAGGTGTGGACCCTCCACCGGATTAAAGTCACTTCAAGTTCCCAAGTGCTGGGAGTCCCCAGACATTTCTCGGGCTTCTGCATCAGGGCAGACTTCCTGGGTCCTTTTCCCACCCTGAAATGGATCTAGCACCTGCGGTTGAATCGCGGTGGGCAAGCAGGAGGGTGGATCCCGAACTCTTCCGTGGCGTACCCGTGCAGGCAGAGGAGGACGGGGGGCCAGGTGGATCCTTTGGGTGGGTGGTAGGGGCTTCCTCTGGGTGGTAGCCTAAGTTATCACCTCTGTGTTCTCTCTGAGGCGTGTGGGGTGGTTACAGACACCAGGTCTGAGTCCTGGCCCCATTACACATCTCTAGGACGCCAAGGACAACACGTTATCTCCTCCTCCCCCTCCTCAACTGTGTCCCACCAGGGAGGGGGACCCTGGCTGTCTCAGCATTCCGTGCAGAGCTCACGCCTCAGTCATCAGCAGGCTCTTGTTAGGTACTCGTGTAGAAGGAGTGGGTCGGTTGGGGAGAAGCCAAACAACACGGAGGGGCCAACTTGTGACTCTGCTCCATTGTCGTCGGGTGAAGGAAGGGGTAGGAACCCGGATGCAGCTCCTGATGGCGATGCTGTTGTTCCTCTGGGGGAATAAGAGAGGATCAGGGTTCTGGTCCAGAGAGGAGCACGTTGCGGCTGCCCCCTGTGGATCCCCACCCCTCTCACTGGGTCCGTCCCTCGGGCCTCGGGAGAACGAGGCAGGCATCCATCTGTCCACCGCCTCCTTGGGGTCCTGTGGCCCGAAAGCTGAAAGGCTCGGTTGCCCTGCTGTGCATCAGGGGGTGAGAAGACCGTGCTGCTTGAAGTAAACAGCATCTGTTGCCAAGTTCACGTGAGGACTGGGCTCGTTCCTGCGAAGGAGGTTGGGAAACACGTGGCTTACCGAGAAGTTGGGAAAACCCACCGTGAAGATCACCCCAGCTCACGTCTCCCAAGGACACCATCCCATGCCCTCGAGAGAGGGGGCTTAGGTGATTTAGGGTGGTCTGCTTGCGGAAGTGGGGCAGAGCCTCTCGGATGGCCCCAGGACTCTGGCTCTGCCTCTATTAAGAAGGTGTCGGGTGACCTTGGATGGCCCGCTAGACCTCCCTGGTGCAATATTTGTCAAGTGAGAAGGCGAAAGCCGGTTGTTCTTCTACCTTCCGGGAAGCTAATTAATAACTCAGCCTGGCAGAAAAAAAAAGAAAAAGAAAACTTCCCCACCCACACCCCTGTTCTCTCGCTCTGCTGCTGTCAGCCTTAGCTTCTCCCCAGGGGAGTGGGGCTGACAGATGGTGGAAAGAAACAGGGAGCAAGGGGGGCTTAAGTCTATTTTTGGTTCCTGTTTTAAAGTTCTTCAAGGAACTTCAGGAAGAGGCATCCTCTGCTCCGGTTTCTATCTGCTCTACACTTCACACAACTACAAGGACGTACTCTTCCAAGGGCTGCGAATGTACGTGCACACACGTGTGCCCCTGTTTCCCGTCCGGGAGGGTCTAGTGGCTTCAACCAGCATTTATCTCTTGCAAATTTATCTATTTACCTATTAATGCAAATTGAAGTTCTTTAGGTTGGCATTCAAGACCCTTTTGGGTGCCTGGGTGGCTCAGTCGGTTGGGCGTCCGACTTTGGCTCAGGTCATGATCTCGCGGTCCGTGAGTTCGAGCCCCGCCTCAGGCTCTGTGCTGACAGCTCAGGGCCTGGAGCCTGTTTCGGATTCTGTGTCTCCCTCGCTCTCTCTGACCCTCCCCCGTTCATGCTCTGTCTCTCTCTGTCTCAAAAATAAACGTTAAAAAAAATAATAAAAATAAAGACCCTTTTAACTGTCACATTCTAGGTTCCCCTTTTATGCCTCTGGGTCTCTCTCCTCCTGGGGTTTTCCACCGAATGGGAAGAGTCAGACAAGTAAGCGAGCGATTATAATATCAGCCATCAGCCATTAGGATGTGACCCGGAAGCTGCTCCCTCCAGGAAGTCTGCTGTGATTCAGCCCTGATTTACCCTGTCGCCCCCATGGCTGTTTCCTTGTCCTGGTACTGATTACCCTATGTGGCAATTTCTGAGTTACACCCTCCCCTGGCCGATGGTGAGCTCCGAAGCCACAAGGCCACCACGTCTATCTTGATTCACTCTGCGGGCCCAGGACTCACGTGATCTTGGCCACGTGGTGGGTTCAAGATAAACAGAACCTGTTCTTAGAGCTTTCCCCAAAGCTGTACCATCCGCCTCTTCTTCTGAGTAGGCTTTGCGTCTGCAAATCCACATACCTGTAACAACAGTGATCTCCTCCCAAGGGAATGCTTCTCTCCTCCCACCTAGAGTTTTCTGTGGCTTGTACTAACTCCCTCGGTGGTTACCACATTGCAGGTAAATAGTTGAATGCTACCTTCCAAATCAATATTGAAAGCACTAATAAAAATACTGCCATTATTCCCGCAGCGGTTTACCTTCTGCAAAGCAGATCATCTGTTCTCTTATTTAGGCAGCCAAGCCTGGTTTTGAAGGAGACCCCGCTTCCCCTCTGAGACACTGAGACCCCCCGGACTTATTTCTGTTCTGGTTCCAACTCCGTTGTCTTACTGTCTAGAGCCTCTTCCCTCAGCACACTCCCCACCCTTGTATACCTTGATGCTGCTGCATTAAATATTTATGCCGAGATTCATTATTTGTCCATTAAATATTTATAAGCTTGGGAGCCCGTATCAGACAATATGTGTTTCCTTCTCCAAGAAGAGTCTGATAATTAAGTCTACAATCCATGAGTGTCTTCTAGGCAGCCTATATTTTTTTCTCCCCTGTCCTGTCCCCAGAAGACTGGCCTGTCCTTCACAAAGCCATTTTGCTACCTGCCCTAGCTATTCCTTTCTGCCAGGTCATTCCAGCCACCTGCGGATTCTTCAACTAAGGCAGAATGTTTTCTTCTCCAAAGTTGGGGAATGGGCCGACAGCCTGAGGTGCCGTTTTTGGTGTTTTTCTGGAAAAGGCTGGGGTGAGCTTCCTGTCTAAGCGAGCTTTGTGGTCTAAGCACACACGGCTTTCTGTGGCCTTTAAGGACAGACTCTAAAGGCAGGAGGGGGATCTTATGCGGGATGGTGGTGTGGACCGTGATGGTAGAAAATTGGCCAGCGATGGACTTCATGGGGCAAAGGGGATTTCTCTGGTGGAAGTCCTTTGGGTCCCTGCAAAGACTGGCATGGGTCTGATAGCATCATTCCGACTGGGGGTTGTGGGACTGTGGCATTATATCACCTCCTTCCCCGAACGTTGCTTTCTTTATCCACCCTCCCCAGGTTACACAAGAAGATGAGTGCCAGACTCAGTCCTCTGTTGAGGAATGTGCTAGAAGAATAGCACAGAGGGGTGAGCACTGGGTGTGGGGGCGGGACCCGGGAGACATTCAGGGCACGGGCCCTGGGTTTGAAGCCTAGTTGTCTCCTACAGTGACTGGGTGACCAGTGTTATGCCATTGACATTCCCAGACCTCCAGGGTCGGGGGCTCGCTACGTGCCACACGCTCTGGTAATCTCTTCACCTACATGATCTCATGGAATCTTCATGACAAGGTGACCTTTAGCCCCGTTTTGCCGAAAACACAGGCTTAGCCTTTATGTGACTCACCCGCATTCAAGCAGCTTGTCCGAGGCGGAACTGGGACTTGAATCCAAGCAGTCTGACTCCAAAGCACCTAGGTCAAGCAAGCAGGCTCTGAACCTGTTTGCCAGTCAGTAGATGGAGACAATCGTACAGACTTCGTGGTTGAGGGGATTAAATGAGATAGTGTATTTATCACACACTACATACCTGTGGCTGAGGTAGGATTCCCCCAAGGAATGGTAGCCTCTTCTACTAGCATTAATAATCAATAACATAATAATAATGTTCTACTGGAATAGGTTGTCCCTCGGAATGGATTCCTGGTCTTTGGATTCATTTGGGGAAGGTCTAGGCAAGAAGATCACAGTAATTGATGGGGGCTTGGTAAGAGATATTTAAGTATTAATCGGAGGAACTTTCAGGTCCCTCAAGTCCATAGTTCTGTGATCCTAGGAAGGAAGCACTCAGAAAGTAAAATACCATAAGTAATTTTACCTTGGCTCCCCTCCAGCAGAGACGGTCTTTCAGGGACCGAGTTTGGCTCCAGAACCCTCTTTTCTCCTCTTCTTGTACGTAAGCTGCCCTGAGCGCTCGAGTTTCCCTTTCCTGACCCAGGACTCATGCCTTCCCTCTAACCCACAAGGAAGTTATTTCCCCCCCCCCCCCCCGGGGTTTCTCCGTCTGCTTCCATTATTCAGAAAGAAGAGGCTCCCTGGACAGAGGTCGCATCTGGACCTCGAAACCTACCTGATTTTGGAGTCACTGATGTAAAGGTATTAATGAAGTAACTCCCTTCCAAGTTCTATGCTGGGTTTTTAACAGGCACCTTCAAACATAAAGGACACCATGTGGGAGGGGGAGCTTTATTCTACTTTAATCGTATGTGGACATTTGCTCTATTTTGTGTATGTGATGGGTCCATTTATTCGGCAAAATTAATCGAGCACCTACCACATGCAAAGCACGGCGTTAAGTGTTAGCGATACAATAGTGAGAAGTGAAGATTGATCACGTCCTTCATGCAGCTTAGAGTCCAAAGGGAAAGAAGACACGCAAACAATCATGGACTCTTAGGTGACAATAATCATGATATTCACTTAAGTAGGACTCTATAGAGACTTCAGATGTATTGACTCTTGTTCTTTTTTTTTGGAAATTTTTAATGTTTATTTATTTTTGAGAGAGGGAGAGAGAGACAGACAGAGAGCGAGTGGAGCAGAGACAGAGGGAGACACAGAATCCGAAGCAGGCTCCAGGCTCCGGGATGTCAGCACAGAGCCCGACGCGGGGCTCGAACCCACAAACCGTGAGATCATGACCTGAGCCAAAGTCGGTCGCTTAACCGACGGAGCCACCCGGGTGCCCCATATTAACTCTCATTCTTACTTAGCAAATTTCTAAGTAGTGACTCTTATTATTTCATCTTATAAGAGAGGAGACTCAGACTCCTCCGACTAGAGTGGAATCTCAAGAATCATTGAATACAAACCTGTGTTTCACACAACACTATCGTGCAAATGGATAGAGAGCATATGATGTTAACTCTTTTTTGGTTCCTGGTTAATGAGTGTATTTTCATTTTGACACCTGCTAATCTGCCAGGTGCGTGGTGGGGGTTAAACGAGACACTGACGCTATCGTTGAGATCCCAAGCTGCTGGTGGGCTCCAAGCTCTGTTAGTAAGTTCTCAAAAATATCAGTTTCATTCAATCTAGCCAACCCCTCCACCCTTCCGCTCCGAAACCAGTGTCCTAAATATTTTCACTGACTAGTTGCCCTTCGGTAGGAACATCTTAAGTGACTGAGCACTTTTGCATCAGTGGAGAAGGGTGGTCTGAGGACCAGCAGCCTCAGCAGTGTCTGGGATCTAATTTAAAATGCAAATTTCAGGTCCCATCCCGGACCTAGTGAATCGGGAGCTCTTCCCAGTTTTAACAAAGCCTCCAGGTGATTCCGATGCGAGTTCACGGCAGACGACATCTGACCTACATTGCAAAGAAGCTCATTCCTTCTTAAAACAGATCTTCTTCTCCTCTCCCTTCGCCCATCTTAACCGCTTCAGTCCCTTAACAAGTCGAGGCACGACAGCATTGTTGAGCCTTGCGGAAGCTGATCGAAGTTCCCTGCATCACAAATGCCGTTTCTCCAGGATCGTGTTTAAGAACGCAATTTATGAGATTCAGAACCAGTGGTCCACACTTTATTCTTCTCTGTCCTGTGAGTTATCAGGAAGACATTTATCATGCAGACCTTGTTTTCATCAGCACCTCTGGTTCCAAAAAAAATAGGTAATTTCAGTGCCATATGCTATCCTTGGGGGCAGAGGGTGGGGAGGGAGGGAGAGAGAACAATGGGAGTGTCTTTCTATTCAGTCAAATTTGTGTAAGTCCTCAAGCTTCTGCCCACTCTCCAGCCATGTGTAAGCAAAAATATCATCTCCGCATGCAAAGACACCTAAGCAATGCCGTGGTTACTACTGTACTCCAAGCTTCTAGCATGATGCAGACCCGTAGCAGACAGGATTCATCAGTAGTAGCTGACCCCTTCAGACAAGTCAACCACTTTTAATAAATTCAGCAAATGTCTATAACCCCAATAAAATACCAACTCCGGAACAGAAATGTCAGCAGAGAATATCATTTGCCAAGTGTTGATTTATATAACTTATAGTACCTTCACTCCAGTAAGGTGAAATTTTATCAAAGCTGAGAATTTGGCAAAGAATTATAGATTCTATTATTAGAAAAACATGTTTCCTAGGTTCTCTAAGAGCACAATAACTTAGCGAGTGTAATGTATCATACTCTAGAAAGAGGAAACACATGGGAGGAATAAATAGGAACTTTTCTAGCTTGAGAAGTAAAAGAAAGTATCCACCACCCCACATACATACACCCACACACAAATGTACCAAACATACATATGAAACCTTGTTTGTTAGAGGAAAGATGGTTGCCAGGATTGATCTTATCGAACAATCTAGTGGCCGATTATAGTGGCCATGGTGCCACCAAGCCTTCTTAGGTAGTGAAATGCCAAGGTTTGGGGACCCACTGCAGAAGGGCCCATGTTACAGGAGGGGTTGGTGCATGAAGGCAGATGGGCTCCAGGGCGAGTAAATGTAAGGAAATGAAAATAGAGGAAACAATACAAGGGATGCTCTTAAGATGATGAACTCACCTCTTATCCATGACAGGGCTGATCGGCACTGTCCCAAGGAACCTTCTTGGGAGCACCTCATTCTTCTTGAGATGACAGACAGCAAAAGTCTTCTGGCTGGTTGGATTTGGAAGACGCCTTCCCCTTTTGGATAGCCACAAAGTACACGTGCTTGATAAAGGCAGACGAGAAGTCCTGAAGTCAAGAGTTTTATTTACCCGGTGATTTTCAAATGTAATTGATCAATGAAAGCTTTGGCTTCTGTATCAACCTACCGACGTTCTACAGAACTAGTCGTCCATCAGACATACTTCGGGAAATGCACTACATCCTTGAGGCATTGGTCTAAGTCGATATCCTTGGTAAACGACCACTTGTACCTGGAAAAGAGGGAGAATTCCAGTCCACCTTGTTGTATTCATGTGCAGAGAGCTGAGAACACCAGAGCAGGGCCTGTGTCCTCCCTGTGTTTGAATACGCAGTATGTACTTAATACACAGTAGGTGCTCGATACAGCTTGATGTGAGTCCGGTAAGTGTTGGTCATGAAACAGAGACCATAGTGTTTCCCTTTGCTCAGGAGACATGTATGTCTCTGGGGGCTCTGGCTGCTGCTTCTCGAGTGATAGTAAGACGGATTTATTTTAGAGAATGGTGATTAGAACAGCCAAAGGGAAGGAGGGCATTAATTACATCTTCTGGAGGGAGAATAACACTTTGTTCCAGAAAGATGAAGATTGAGAGGGAATAGTGATTAATAAATTGGGTGGACCCAGATAGGAGGCACTAGGAGGGATATCTGGATGAACAATGAACTTCCTCAGCTCTCTGTCATGTGCACTGTCCAGGGTCCAGAAGATTGTCAAGATGAACTTGAGATGAACAGAGACCCGTGCCCCAAATCTTGTATTATGAGCCCTGCGTAAATTTGCCTCAAACCAGAGCTTTGATTTAATAGAAGAAATCATAAGTGCTGTAAAATTTAATACATACACAGACTTTGTTTCTCTAATGAGTAGAGTAGGGAGAAAGGAGTTTCACTACAGAAAATTCATAGCAGATAATGAGAAGGATTTGGAGAAAGGGTTCTGATTTTTTGCAGTCATATCTGAGAGAACTAACTAACAACCATCTTCGTGTGGGCCCCTGGAGGGGAGGGAACTACTTATGCTTCGACCCATTATCTGTCTAACAACAAAAGCAATGGCCAGGCCATTAAAACTGCCTACCACCCACCTTCCACCCAAGTGGAAGGCACACAAGACCCTTGACTTAATTCCCAGAATCCTCCCTTGGTACCATCCTTCCCTTTTGCAATTTTTTTTTATTATTATTTTATATCCATGACCAATTAAGTTCATTTCATTTCCATGACACGGGATTCTCTTTTTTTGCCTTGACTCATGGTGCATGCTTTGCCCAGAAAGCCCATCTGGTGAACTTCTTCTCAGTTTTCAAGACGTGTCTCAAGGGTCCCCTCCTCTGGGAAGCCATAATATTTTATAAGACTCACACCTTCCAACCAGAGGGTATTTTCTCTTCTCTGCCCTACAGCAGCTCTTTGCATATCTCTCCATTCTGGGGTCATCTCCAGCACTGACCAATCCAAATGGTCACTAACTGTTGATCTGGAATGGGGTCCTGGAGGTCCCCTGTTGGCCCATAAAGTCTGAGGCGCATGGAGGGCCCAAGGTCCTTAGGGGCAGCGAGGATGAGGCTAGTGATCTCTCAGAGGCTCAGAGGAGCAGGTATTTACAAAAGGGTTCAGAGCGTTTCAGTATTTTATCAACCTGTGTGGTCATCTCAATGCCCACCAGCTCAATATCTGTCTCTAGGACTTCTCAGCACATGGATTTGGAATTATTTACCCGTCTGCCTTACCCATTAGATTGAGATTTCTTCCAGGACAGAGACCTTGAGTTTTGCTTACCTTCATGTCTCCAGAGCTTAGCATGGCGCCTGGCATGGAGCAAGCATATTGATTTCTAGGAAGAACTTAAGGGCTCTTCCTCATGAATGAGGATGAAAGCATTTTCCTCTACCCTCCAGGAGGAGGAGGCTTGTACTTCCTCGGTCACGTGTAAATTCACCCATTGAGCTGTTTCAAATTTTTATTTGTTTTGTTTTGTTTTAAGTGGACCTTGTTTTTTTGTTTTTTGTTTTTTTTTTTTTTTGCTGTGATTTTTAGAAACGAGTAATTATGGCTGTAGTTCACCGTTTCATTTCTCCTTTCCAAGAATACGCCAGGCCATACCCCTAATCGTCGCCCACCAGCTCTTAGTGGTAAGATATGGGGATTGAGTTCTGCCATGGCAGGTAATGAGATCGACAGAGCAGACCCGATCGTCTGCTTTGCTCTAAAACTATTTAGGACTAACGAGATTAGGGAAAAGAAATAAGGGGGCCCAGCTTACCAGAGTTTCTACATAGGGGTCTTGGGCTAAAGCCAGAGCTAACAATAGTGTTGCTTTGCTTCATGTTTTGCCGGGCGCTTTGTGATGAGGGATTTAGGGCAGTCTTTGAAGATTCCCGAGTTCCCTGGACATAATACCAGGTTAGCACTACCTTAATAGCACCCAGATCTCACCCCGGTTTCGAATACAGAATAGTATATCTTGAAGGAATAAAGAAAGGAAGGAAAGAAGGAAGACAGGACAGGAGGGAAGAAAGGAAGGCAGACGGAAAGGTAGAAGCAAAGAGCTGTCAGGCACCAGCCAGCGGATTAACAGACTGAAATGGGGGTGGGGTGTGTTGAGAGTGCTCTAACAGCTACTAAGCCAGGTCTGATTTTGGAAAACAATGACATCTTCAAGAGAAAAAAAAAAAATCTTTTTTTTTTTTTTTTTTTTTCTGAGAGAGCATTGGTATTCCTCTCAGAACCTAGAAGCCTTAGTTCTGTTACGGGGTAGTGTTTCTTCCACAAGTAATAGTTTCAACGTCATAGCCCTTGGGTAACATCGAATAATCCAGGTATCTCCTTTTCAGGTTGGCGACGCTTCCCCTTCCACACCGAGCTAAACGTGGGGCTATCGAAGGGACATTGCAAAGCGAACCCAGCCCTGTGGTGTGGGGCTGCCCTGGTGGCTTTGCGGGGTTGGCTAAGGGGTGTGGGCAAGCCACAGTTCCCTGGGGCTTCAAACGGACAAGAATCATTTGTCGAGCCATTAGTAATGGAACCAAGAGGGAAAGAATCCAGAGATTTGAGGGTGCACACGCGGGAAACTTAGAGGTTGGACTTGTACTTAAAGAGCGTACAGTTTAGTGAGCAACGTGGCCAGGCACACCCATAACTCAAGAGCCCTAGTATAAATCCAGATGACGCACGAGGGTGATTCAGAGGAGAGGGGGCACGTCAGAGTTTTGGAGGTGGGGAAATGAGGTTGAAAAAGGACTTCAAAGAGGTAGAAGCAGTTTTGATTTTGAGGATGTAAAGACTCAGCATGAACTCGGAAGAATAAAAGGACCCTGGTGAGTGACAGCCAGTGAAAAGGGCAGGCCTTATAGGTGGAGGGGACAGCAGGAGCTAACGCGTGAAGTTTGGAGAGTGGAAAAGGTACTTCAAAACTCCTCGCGATGACTTTGATTTGTGCAGCGAATACACGTTAAAGAGGGCAGGAGCAATTCTGAATGTGTTTGTTTGTTTGTCTGCTTGTTTGCTTGTTTTCCAGAAGAACGATAAGATAAGAAGTGGGTGTTGGAAGGTCTGGAAGCCTACTCACCTCCTGGGTCTGGAAACCAAAGTGAGACTAAGGTGATTCGTTACAATGAGGGGATGAGACGCTTATCAATCGATACCTCTATGTATCTCCGTATCTATCTACCTGTGGAGAGTAGCTATTACAACATAGGGAGGCAGAATATTGAGAAAAATGGCAGGTTGCTGTGAGTAGCAAAAAGGCAAGTGATTTTAGAAGATTCGTGTTGAAATACCAGCTCGCTTTAACTTCTTAAGGTTTCGTGTCCTCGCTAATAAAATAAAGGGTAAAAAAGCATTTCTCAGGGTTATTTTGAGAATGTTAGCATATGTTAAAGGATGACACCTGGAATATAATAGATAATTAATTAGTTTTTTGCTTCATGCTAAACATTAGCTGCTTAAAGCTTATACATCAAGGATATTGGCATCAGTAAGAATTCCACAGAAGTTAGTCACCATCCGACTCATTCCATCCATTTTTTGCAAACTAATTGGAGACAAAGCGGGTGTTAAGTTCAGTTCTTCAAGACTCAGGATACTCCATGAGAAGGCCACCACAACGTTCTTGGAAGCAAAAAAACTCACAGGAAGAAGAGGCCTAGAAAATTCCCCTAGCGCCTGGGTGGCTCAGTCGGTTAAGCGTCTGACTTCGGCTCAGGTCATGATCTCGCAGTCCGTGGGTTCGAGCCCCGTGTCGGGCTCTGCGCTGATGGCTCAGAGCCTGGAGCCTGCTTTGGATTCTGTGACTCCTTCTCTCTCTGCCCCTCTGGCTCTCACGCTCTGTCTCTCTCTGTCTCTCTCTCAAAAATAAATAAATATTAAAAAAAAAATCCCCTGGTTTGCTCTATTCCACCAAGACTGAGTCAACACGCTTTTTAAAAATATAACCCAACTTAAGGAGCTACCCAAGAGCCCATGACCTCACAAATAACATGTCTGGGGCCCTTTTGGTATCACTCAAAATATCTTTGGATGGCTCCATTTGATTCCCCTTTCAGGTCCAGACAGGAGACCTTTTAACTCTCAACCAACAAAGACCCAAATGCGTCTTTCCTTAATTAGTGTAATGAGGCTTTTGGCTCCTTTATGACAAGTAAATGAATCTGCCCTTTTGGTGACAGGTCCTTCAGGGAATGATCTGAAGACTTGTGTAACAGTGCCTCCAATGTACTAGGTCATTAAAAACAGTTGTCCAACTATGAAATTAGTTATTGATTAATATGGCAACAGGAAGATCATTACGTTATGAAAGAAAGGGAAGTAGCATTATGCTCTTGGCCACATCTTACTGAGAGCTTTAGACATGGAAGGTGTGGAATTATTGCTAGTTGGCAAGGAAAAAGGATTGTTCAAATACCCCATGGATTTTAGAGGTCTAAATGGTCTTCTCTAAGAATGATCACTTAGAATCTCAGAAAAGCATGTGTGTGTGTGTGTGTATGTGTGTGCACTCAGGCGTGTACATATGTGCCTGGGAAATACCGAGTCCCGTTCTGCCCTACTTAGAACTAGGTCTGGGCATTTATTTTTGTACCAACGTATTTTAGAATCTGAATTTTTCCATCATTCTCTGCATCACCACAAAATAGTATATATCTTTCTGTGGTACATTGCGAAATGTTCTCTAGAGCAATGTTCTAATTTTCAGTAATAAGGTTTGCTGTGACAAACAGGGCTCTGCACGAATTTCTGTGGGAGAAGGGAAGAAGGAGGAAGGAATGGCCGGTGAAATCAGGAAGGCTCTTCCCAAGGCAGTAACCCTTGAGCTGGGCTTGGACAGCAAGTAAAAAATTGCCCGGCAAAGGGGACCAGAGGGCATTTAAGTAAAAAGGAATAGCATTAATCCGTTCAACAGATAGTTGCAACATTGTGGACGTGTTCTAACAGAAGACACCCAGGAGCCATGAGGGCACCCAACTGGAGGACTTAGCTAGCCTTGGTGATGAGGGAAGTCCTTCTTATGTAGAAACAAATCAGGTGAGGGGTGTTGAGAGAGGGAGATTGTAGGAGAGGCATCAGCACGTGGAGGTCCGGGAGTGAGAGAGAATCTATCGCGTCTGGGAAAGTGAGATTGTGTCAGCAAGGCTAGCGTGTGCCACCGCGGGAAGGAAACAGTGCCCTGGAGCTGGGGTCAGTAACTGAATGCCAGAGCGTTAAAGGTCTTGCAAGCCGTGTCAAAGAATTTGGATTTTGTCTTAAAGGCAATGAAATACCAATTGAAAGAATGCTAAGCGAGAGAGATATGATTGGTTACGTGATTAAGAAGAACACACTGGCCACTGTAAGGGTAACGGATTAGAGCAAACCAAGACGAGGGGTGGATTGTCCCTTCAAGAAGTCGTCTGAGTCATCCTGTGAGGTGAGTGACCATGATCCGCCACAGATGATCCCAGTGGGATAGACACACGTGAAATACGGAGGTGGGAGCAACAGAATTTGTGTGCATATGAAACAAAAGAGCCTGCTGGGTATGGAGAATGTCAAATGGCTCATTACGGACTGAACACAGGGTGCGTGAGGGTGGGTGAGGAGAGATGAGCTTGAAAAGGCAAGTTGGAATCAGACTGTAAAAGGCCTGGAATGTTCTGGGGAGCTTGGCCTTATCATCAGGATTTACGAGCTGTGCTCTCTAACTCCCCATGTCTTGGTAACCTAAACTGCTCCAAACATCTATTATAGGATTCCAATTTCATTAGCATTTTAACACATTACCACATTTTCACCCTTGAGCGGCCAAGCATGGTTATGTCTTCATATTGGAGAGTAAGTCATAATCAGACAATCCAATACTTTCCACCCCATAAGGTTATTTTCTCGACATTTCCCATTGTGTAATTGCCAGCTATCTGCTCGGTTCGTGTCGACGTTTCACTTACCTGCCCTGGCAATTTCCATACTATATCACTGCACCAGAGAGCGCTCAGCGTGGGATTACGGAGTGCTGGGGCTGGAGGTGATTCTTGAGAACACTATGGTTCAATCTCTTTGTTTTACGGTTGGGGCTCAGAGTGTTGCAATGATCGGTCCAGGCAGAAGCGACTGCTTCCAACCCCGCTAAGACGCACTCGGGTCTTTCTTCCAGCCACAGTTCTTGAGAAGGACACTACAGGTCGGGTCTCGCTCGGGACAGCTCTCCACTCCTTGTCCAATTATCTGGGCTCATGGCCTAACTCTGGTTGAGGTTTCTCTGGAGAGTTTTCTACCACTATATTGTTGTCTACCTTTCTGCTGCTTAAAGTATTCCTAGACCATCATCTTGTGATGGGAGAATTTTAAATGAGTGGTTGAGCCCTCTTGGGGAGAATGGGCTGAGCTGTTGAAGATTCACAAGTGTCATTAAGAAGTGTTCCAGCCACTGAATTAGGTGCTCTCAGCTGTATTAACGCAGAATTTTCATCATACCTCTATGATGTAGGTACTATTACTCACCCACGACTGTATGTGTGCAAATTGAGGCATTATCAACTGACCCCATGTCCAAATTGAGACCAAGAGGTTGGTGTGAGGATTTGAACCTAGACCGTTGGATGACAAAACCTTAAAGTATTCTTAACCACTACACTATCGTGCTCTGTAAGGTTACGCTGTAAGCACTGAAAGCGAACAAAGCGTTAAAAACCAAAATGCCGATTTCAAATTTTTTTTTGAATGTTTATTTATTTTTGAAAGAGAGAGAGAGAGAAAGAGACAGAGCATGAGCGGGGGAGGGGCACAGAGAGAGGGAGACACAGAATCCGAAGCAGGGTCCAGGCTCCGAGCTGTCAGCACAGAGCCTGACACGGGGCTCGAACTCACAGACTGTGAGATCATGACCTGAGCCGAAGTCGGACGCTCAACCGACTGAGCCACCCAGACGCCCCCAAAATGCCGATTTCATGTCATCACACCTTTGTGTTCACATTTGCCAATTAGTTGATTTTTGAAGCTTATTAGGATAGTATCTGTCATCCACAAGATTTCCATCTTTGGAATTGTTTTCCTCTGGGAGCCCATAGTAACCAAGGGACGATCCTGTTAAGTTGGGGCTGGAGTAGCAGCACCTGCCTGGGTTATTTCTAAGCCCCGGAGGTAAAAGGCAGTTTGCAGGGACAGAGGAAAATGAAGCGAGCCTGGGCTGTGACCTCAGGGACAGCAGCTGCCCTGATTTCTGGTGGCTTTTGGTCTGTGGGCGCACTCCTTCGCGAGGCCCAGCGAGTTTTATCTTTGTAGCTTCTGTGGGTTATCTCAGCATATTGCGTCTTTGTTCCAGAAAGGTTTGCCAACTCATCTGAGACATCCCCGTTTCTGAATGCTGGAGTCACATGGGACAGAATTGGCATCAGAAGCTCTCCTCGGTGGCTTAGGGAAGGGACCAATTCTCAGACAAGGGATTTGGGGCTGGGGCGTCCGTCGTGTCTGGCCCACCTCACATGAGCGTGGAAATGGAAAAGAGCTGACATTTAGCTTACTGCCAACTGCTGCTGGAGACGCCGGTATGGATAATTTATCTACAAATAACACGGAAAAGATAGGCCTCCCTCTTCAGGCAATACTCTGAATATGGGGGAGATTGATGACAAAATTCATCAATTATCCTTCATTTTTGATGTTTTCTCAGGCATTTTTCCTATCTCTCACAATAATCTTGTGAAACAGATAGGTAGTAGGTTTATGTTATACACGAAGAAACCAAGGCTCCTAGAGGAAAAGTAACTACTCGAAAGACGGGGAAATGTTGAAAGGAAGAACCACGCTCCTAAGAAGCCTCAAACAGCGAGACATTGATAGACAATGCCAACGTCAACACACATGTGTAAGGACATTGGTATTTCGGTGTTAAATGCCTTGTTCTCGGGAACTGGTAGCACAGCAAATTTTGGCCATGCTTTATTTGTGAAGATCATTATTCCTTCATATTATAATCTCAACTTCTGATCTGTTTTCACCTAGGGAAATGCAGTTAATAGATTGAGAGCGGATGCTTTATGTAGTCACATTATTCATGGTCTGGCTGCGACTGCCAGAATTCCAAGCCTACTTGGTAATCCATTACCTCCAAATCTCATGCCCATTAAATAGGAACTGTAAGAGCTGACATACACACGATACTTATTAGATGTCAGGCACCCTTCTTGAGTTCTGTGACTTATACTGAGCTAAGCCCTCACCCCCAAAATTGCCCTCCCAAATTCCTCCCCTGGGCCATATAAGTACCCCTTATCTCACAATCTCTTTTATGGCCACCATTTTGTTTTCTAGAACATTCCTCTTACCCTCTTGCCTCGCCTGAAGTATGTCTGTCCCCCGAGGGTGTCGTATCCTCCACGGCCTTATCTAGAAGGCAGTTTTCCCTCTCACGTGTCCCATACCTCCAGCCTAGTAGTTGGAGTAACTGGATTCCTTCCATCCACTGCTGCTGCCCGCCTTTTGCAAAAGTTTACATTCTTGGAAAGACACGAACCGTTTCCTGCTTCCTCGCGGAGACTGTCTACCGACGCTCCTACCCCTCTGCCATCCAGCTCCTGTATCAGTCACTCTTCTGTCTCGATAGCCATTGTCTATCCTCCTACTTGGAAATGTCAAGATACGGCTGGCTGGCTCATCCAGCATTCAGATCTCGGTTTCTTGAGAACTGATCACTTCACACGAACTTTCATACCATTCTCTCCCAGGCACTTGTTCCCATTCCTTAGGAGAGACTCGACCTCCAGGCTAGCTAAGCTTCACCAACACTTCATAAGTAAAGTAGCAAACATCCCCCAAATCTATCAACCCATCTTGTGTGCTGTGTCCCTCCTGCTGCACGTGAAGAGGGTTTCTCGTTCCTTCACATCAGAAGCTAATTCCCCCTCAGTTCTCTGATCCTATCTCTTCTCACTTCCTTGCCTCCTTCCGCCCCTTCGTCCACCAGCATCCGGTGTTACCCGCCTCTCTTCATGGAGTTCATTTACTCCTCATGCAAATGCGCCCCCCCCCCATCCCCTCTGTCTGTTCACCTTCTCCTGGATTCCGCATCTCTCGCCTACGCCTCACTTCTTGTCTTGATCTCATATCCAAGGTCACCAAAAAACCATCCACTCATGCCACATCTGCTTCCTCACCTCCCCAGCACTCCTCAATCCACTCCAAACTGGCTTTCCCCCAGCAATCTGCTGAAACGGCTCTTGTCAAGGTCGATGACAACCACCTCAGTTTTGCCAAATGCAATGACCACTTTCTGTCCACATTGTGTTCCACCTCCTGGCAGTTTTAATCAAAGTTATTCACCCCTTTCTTCTCAAACCTCTTTTGATACCTGATATGTAAATACTGGAGTGTCCCAGGACCCATTTTCCTTCTTTCTCCATATACTTTCCTTAGAAAAGTCTAGCCATTTTCATCGTTGTAAATGTCACATATATGCTGATAACTCCTAGATGTAAATTTCCAACACAAACCACTCCTTGAACTCCGGGCTTGTATATCTGCCTAACTGACGTATCTTTTCCACACATCCACAACCTTGAAGAATCTTCTTTTTTCTTCGTCCATCCATCTCATTAAATGGTACCACTATCACCCCCCTGGCCGAAACCGAAAACGTAGATGTTACGCTTGCTTCTTTGCTTTCTCTGTAACGTCCAAATGCTTATCAAATTTTCTGTCATTTCTGTTTGCGAAAAGCATTTCAGATCCATAGACTTCTGCCTGTCTTTCCTCCACATTAGCCCAAGGCTCCATCCTGTCTCTCCTGGACCACTACAACGGCCACCTCGTCTCTTTATTTCACCAAATCTCTTTCCTCATAGAATAGCCAGGGACATGCTTTAATTACATAAAAAATAGGAAGTTAGTCCTCTGCTTTAAACGATCCGGTGGCTTGCCTTCACACTTAAAGCAAAGCTCAGCACCTTCCACACCTACAGACTACACAGTCTGGCCCGCACTGACTTGCCCAACGCTACCTTTTGCCCTGACATCGGCTCTGAGGTCTCCTGCTCTGAGACCACAAAGAAAGTATTGGACCCCAGAATAAATACGGGGAATCCACCTGGCAACGGTGAACTCTTCTGTTATTCCCCTTCATAAACCTTGCTCATTTTCATCGTAGGACTTACAAGTTACGATTTTAAACGGAACATTTGTTTACATCCTTGTTGTGATCCCCCCTCGCTAATTTGTAAGCTCCATGACTTTGGGATTTATGTTTGTTTCAATCGCTAATATGTACCAGTGAACAGACAGTTGATACTTCATAGATAACCTTTGAATGCATGAATGTGCTGGGCAACAGTGATCAGATATGGATGCAGACAAATGACATATTTGATGTGCAAAGAATCGACAGAGTGTGCTTCGGGTAAACCTCAAAAGACACTTCAAGCGAATTTGAAGTCCTATGTGACACACACCATTGCAAACCGTCTAATATATTAAAAGTGCGAACACTTGTTACTGATGGTTTAGTATATTCATCACCACTGTCGTGTTGTGAATGCCAACACAGTCATTGGTAGTTTATTGAGCATATTAACCAAATTCTAAGAAGCGCGCTAGATACAAAGTTGAAAAAAAAGAGAGGGATAGCACACTCCTTGTCCCAGGTATGTTTCTGGGAGAGAAAGCCAAGGCGCGTTGAACGACAAACAAGTAAAATGCAGAAAAAGCTCTGGGATTTGGACTTTTAATCAGGTCCCCTTTGATGAAATAGGAATTAGGACAAGTGGTCCTAGGTACTTTTACATGCAAATATTATCGTCATGTACTAAAAGCAGCGCTTTAAAACCAGAAAACAGAAATACAAGTCAGACTCTCTTGTCTCAAGGAATTCATATCCTGGAGAAATTAACTCTAGCATTCTTATTATATTAATCTACACTCCAAATAGAGGATGTATTTCTGTTTTTATCCATAACATTGCCGCCAGATTAATAAGAATATTCAAGATGTTAATGGATTGATTTCAGCATAATTGTAACTATATTAATTCAGTGCAATTACTTCTCAGTAAAATTTAAATGAAGCTAAATTGAAGAAATTAGAAATATTTGAAATCTCTCGTCGGAAGCCTGGAGGCATTGTAACCTTGTCTGTTCTCATCTCAGAGAATCTGTAGTCAAGCTCTGGGAAGGTGGTAAGGACCTTGTTTGTAAATTGAAGAGTTTCGAACCCTAACAGCACTTTAGAATTTGGATTTAGCAAAATAATCCAGAAGGAATGATAGCAATAATAATAATAATAATAATAGTAATAATAATAATATACTTGAGCTGCCCACAGGGACAAATGTGCCCAATCATTCAACACGTCGTTTAGTGCTGTATTACAAACAGATGCCCACAAGAAAATACTCAGATGTAGGGAAGCTAATATGGGAGTAGTTGAAGTTATAGGGAAATTATGAAAAAGCTTTCAAAATGTAACATCCTGAGAGAAACTCTTACTTATGAGGGATCCATGTTCTGTGGTAAAAACGTCCCGGGCCCAGACATAAAGGATCAGCTCTGCCATTCATTAGTGGGTCACCTTGGGACAGGTGCCTTTGTGTCTTGCTTCATTTTGTAATGATTCTCGCTCTTCTAACTTTGCGGTGCAATCGGGAAGCTCAGAAGGTTTGGGAATCGCTATGTCAACAATGAAAAACTTTACAAATGCAACTAAGGGGAATGACTGGAAAAGCACTTCCGAACTGTAATCAAGTCAGTAGGAGGAGTCTGGTAGCAGAACTTCCCGAGGACCATGCCCAATTTAGAAAGATTGGCTCAAAAATACCCCAGGAGTCTCAGGTCTTGTAAAATATACTTGTTCCATTTCTTTCGGCTACTTAATGAAGAAGTTGACTCAACTCTTTTGTTGTGCATCCACCAAGCAAGGGGCTGTGAAAGGCTCCCTGAGGGCTGCTAAAATACAGGCTATTGACATTTCGTGTTCTAAGGGAGCTCAGAATGAAACTGGAGAGGAAGGAGTTAGAGTAAAATGTAAATGTTTGCATCGTGGTACATGCTTTTCACACTCTATATCCCACATAAGCCTTAAAATAAATTAAGGAAAATTTTCCTTCCATTTAATAGATGCAAATGAAGTCCACAGAGGCTAAGGAAATGCCCAAGATTAGGGTTCTTGAAATTTAGATTAAAAAAATCAGTAGGGGCACCTGGGTGGCTCAGTCAGTTAAGCGTCCAACTCCGGGTCAGGTCATGATCTCGTGGTCTGTGAGTTCGAGCCCCCACATCGGGCTCTGTGCTGACAGCTCAGAGCCTGGAGCCTGCTTCGGATTCTGTGTCTCCCTGTCTCTCTCCCCCTCCTCTGCTCACGCTGTCTGTCTGTCTCTCTCTCTCTCTCTCAAAAACAAATAAACATTTTTTAAAAATCAGTGATTTTTTTTAAGTCACATACTTTCTACTATACTCAGTGTACTTCTGAGTTAAAAAAGAAGAGTTATAAACAAAAATACTTGGAAAATAGATATTAACTGTCAAGTTAGTAGCATGATCTGAATCTCTCGCACCCCCTCCAGGCTTTTGCGTGGCTGCTTTCCAGGATTCTGCCCAAGTATCCCATTTTCAGACAGACTTTTCTGCCCACCCTATCTAATGACAGATCCACTCACATTCACTTATTGACACGTCCCGTTACATAATGCTCATCTTTCTCCTCAATTGTCATTTTTATTTCTTAAGGAGGTAATACAACACAACAGAAGTGCAGAGTACAGATCGGTACTGTCCGAAAGAAACCTAATCCACATCGCGTGCGATTTTAAATCTCCCAGTGCCCACATATAAATAAATACGGAATTAATTTTAACAATCTATTTTATTTAACCAATTATATACAAAATATTCTCAACACATAACCAATACTCTCCCATAAACAAGAAGACATTTTACATTTTTTTTAGCACCGTTTTGGAAACTTGGGGTAACTTTACACTTACAGCACGTATGGTTTGGACCAGCCACATGTCAAGTGCTGCAGAGCCACATGTCAAGTGCTGCAGGGCCACATGTGGCCCGTGGTTTCCACATTGGACACTGTGGCTTAGAGTTGGGTTTTCTGGGTTTTGTGCCGGCTCTGACGCTCTTTAGCTGTTTCGCCTAGAAATTCAACTCCACTAGGAACGTTCTTAACTGCTCTCTGCATCCTCTTTGACCCCAACACCTCGGACAGATATTGACATGCGATAGAAATGACCACTTTCAGCAAACGCTCATGCTTAACGCACTGGAACAGGTAAGCGTTGAGCCTGATCCTGGAAGCATAAGGTGGATTCAGACGGGCATAGAGGAGTGTGAACACACATCTGGGAGGCTCAAGAGGCATGGGCAAGATTAACGACAAACGGTCTGATTCCTATTTAGAGAACAATACACAGAGTTCTCTCTTTTTTTTTTTTTTTAATTTTTTTTCCATGTCTATTTATTTTTTGAGAGAGAGAGGCGGAGTGTGAGTCGGGGAGGAGCAGAGAGTGAGGGAGACACAGAATCCGAAGCAGGCTCCAGGCTCCGAGCTGTCAGCGCAGAGCCCGACGTGGGGCTCGAACCCACAGACCGTGAGATCGTGACCTGAGCTGAAGTCGGACGCTTAACCGACTGAGCCACCCAGGAGCCCCTACAGAGAGTTCTCTTTTGCACGAGGAGATGCGGAAGCAGAATGCGGAACAGAATGTTTATAATTGACACAGACAATTCTGCCGAGGGGTTGTGATTCTGAATCAAATGGAACTGAGTCTGAATCCCACTTCTATCTGGGTGATCTTGGTGGGCAACCTGTTCACTCTATCTGTGCCTGAGTTTCCTCACAGGCAAAGTGGAGAATGCCAATCCTTAATCCTTTTTGAAGGATTAAATAAAATACATAAATCATGAGACCTAGAGTTATGTCAGAAGTGTTCATCAGTGCTGCTGATCTAATTGCCACTGTTGTTATCTTATTAATGTTTCTATATAGATGGGGAGGTGATTCGAAGCCTTGAATGCCAAGCTACAAAATCTTGGTATAACCTCAATAGTCACATTGCTATCAATGCTCATCAGCCCCTATTGCCCCACCATGCCAATTAAACCTTTCAATAATTGTTCATCGCCTATAGGCTGAAGTCCAAACCCCTTCCCAATGCCTCTAAGACTCTCCACATCTTGGGCCTCGCCAGCATCATTTTCCATAACTCTACACATTACAGTCTAGCCATTCTGAATCATTTAGAATCTTCTGAATAGCCCATTCTGTTTCATGTGACCCTGTCTCTTTTTTTAATGTTTATTTATTTTTGAGAGAAAGAGAGACAGAGCACGAGTGGCTGAGAAGCAGAGAGAGAGGGAGACACAGAATCCGAAGCAGGCTCCAGGCTTTGAGCCGTCAGCACAGAGCCTGATGCGGGGCTGGAACCCACAAACCATGAGATCGAAGTCGGACACTTACCCGACCGACTGAGCACCCAGCCGCCCCAACTGCAACTCCGTCTTTGAACATACCGTTCCTCTGCTCTTGTCCTTCGCCTGTCTGCTTGGAAAACTCCTCCATGCACTCCAAAACCCATCCCACATTTCCTATCCCGAGGAAGGTGGAGCTACTGGGCCGCATCTTCTACAGAACATTTTTGTAATGCAATTTCTTATTTACATGTCAATTTCCTTCATGAGATTGCCATATATTGGAAGGGAAGAGCTGCGTTTTATTTGTGTGTCTGTCCCCCGTGCTCAGCACCAAATAGATGCTCAGTAGGTACTTGTTAAATGAATGAATGTTTACGCTATGGGCGATGGGAAACTCTCAAAGACTGTTGAGCTACCGAGGATAGCTCAGTATGTGAATGTCTGGACTACTACATTTCAGTTCCTCTTTTGCTTAAGTCTTAAACTGATTATCTGGGAACCCCGCCCTCTCTGAAACGACTGCTGTCAGTGCCTCACATGGGAGAAAAAGATGAAAACCCCAAACCAGCTTTCCCGGTATTCGTCTTCCTCAGCAATGCTGTAACTGCTCCTGGCTTATAAGGTGGGATTCCCTAATTGTGTTTAAATCTCCTATCTACTGCTGGCCATAGATGTGCTAACAAATGAAAGTTTTGGGGGTGGGGGGGAGGAGAAAGTTTTGCCTCTTATAGCGGGGAAATAGTTTGAGGCTATGTTTTAATTAAAATGAATATCTGCGCTATCTTAATGTTATTGCCAGTTAAGTGTAGCAGGGTGATTTAAGAGTTCTATAACACAATTATACTCTGGTAATGAAGCTCTGCAGAATTATCCTCGGAATTTAGAATGCAGAAGGGAGCAGTAGGTCTCATTTGTAACCATGTTACGGCCTTTATTGTTACAGTATTTTCTGTTTTCTTCAAAGATTAACTCAATCGTATTTAAGTCTCTGGCTACATTACAGAAAGGGAGAAAATGGGCAATGGGAACTGTTTCACTGTCTCTGAAACCCGTCTTAATGTTCCACTGCGAGGACAAAACAGCAGGGAAATTTCACTACAGTGTCAACCTTCTTATTGTTCTCTCTCTAGCCCTCCCGCCGGAGCTCCCCTAGGGCTGGTCTGTGCATTTCCTGGCTGATTCTCACTTGGGCTGCTGGAGGATGGGGACAGAGTCTGGAAAGCGAGCCAGGGATGACTGCCTTCTAGGAAGCGGGAAAGCGGGCACAGGAGTCTGCGTGGTCCTTGGTTGTGAGTCCCCCCAGGACGTTGGAAGCTGGACACGGGCTGCGCTGGCTCCCATGGAGTATTAATAGTGGCCAAAAGTATAAATTCTGGGGACAAATCCAGAATCCATCATGTGTTATCCGTGGCACCCGGGATAAGCCATTCGGGTAAGCTTGCCGGGTCTCAGTTGACCAATCCATAACATGGGGCAAGAGTCAAAACTACCTTGCCGAATTTTTGTGAGGATCAACGTCCAAGAGAGGTTATGCCTGTAACTTAGAACGGTGACTGGCACATGGGATGTGCTCAACAAGTAATAGCTGGCTTCATTACTATAAAAATACTCCCTCCTGAGCAACTAGTTTGGAGCTCTGTGGCATCATCCGAAGATTGGCAGAAACCAAATCATACACGTGTATCTTCCCTAAAACTTACCCTTGTTGGAAAGCTCAAAAGCAAATTCTGATTCAATTTAAGCAATATTTAACACCTCTTGTGCAGAAGACCTGACACTGTTTCAAGTCATAACGGCAAGCAGCATATATCTATCTTCAAGGACGTGTCTTCAAGGGTCTGTCTTCAAGGATCTTACAGCACAGTGGGGGAAGACAGGCACGCAGACAAAGACGTTCTACAGGAAGGGACACGTTGAGGGGATGCCTGCGTGGTTCAGTCAGTAGGGCGTCCAACTTCGGGGCTCAGGTCATGATCTCGTGGTTCGTGAGTTCGAGCCCCGCGTCGGGCTCTGTGCTGACAGCTCAGAGCCCAGAGCCTGCATCGGATTCTGTGTCTCCCTCTCTCTCCACCCCTCCCCCACTCATGCTGTCTCTCTCAAAAATAAATAAACATTAAAAAAATGTTAGAAAAAAAAGAGAAAGGAACATGGTGAATAGTAACTCAAGGTAAGGAATCTTGTACGTCCATTAGGGAAGATTTTAATGATGGAGTGACATTTGAATGGGATGTTGGGGGACAAATGAGATTTTCATAGGCAGCAAATGTTGGGAAGGGACTCCAGCTTGAGCGATAAGCTGGACCGAGTTCAGATCTAGCAAAGTACAGGGAATGATTAGAGAATGGGAGAAATCTATTGCTACGGCAGCATGACCTGGTGCGTGTCTTCGGGGAGGGGCTGTAACAGGGGTGATTTTACAGAGGTCAAAGTCAAATCATTTTCATTCATGAAAGGCAGGCACAGGAGTTTTAGCCAAACTCTGTAGGAAGCTGAGTGTTTCTGAGGAGGGCCAGCCCATTATCTAACATTTTTTTTTAAGCTTATTTATTTTGAGAGAGAGGGAGCGAGGGAGAGAGTGCAAGCAGGGGAGGAGCAGAAAGAGAAAGAGACAGAGAGAGAGAAAGAGAGAGAGAGAGAGAGAGAGAAACAATCCCAAGCAGGCTCCACCTTGTCAGCTTGGAGCCCGACACAGGGCCTGATGATAACAACTGTGAGATCATGATCTAAGCTGAAATCAAGAGTCAGTCAGATGCTTAACCAACAGAGCCACCAAGGTGCCCCAAGCTGACGTCTTTTTTTTTTTTAATTTTTAATGTTTATTTATTTTTGAGAGAGAGAAACAGAGTGTGAGCAGGGGAGGGGCAGAGAGAGAGAGGGAGACACAATCCGAAGCAGGCTCCAGGCTCCGAGCTGTCAGCACAGAGCCCGATGCGGGGCTCGAACTCACAAATCTCAAGATCATGACCTAGGCCGAAGTCGGACGCTCAACCGACTGAGCCACCCAGGTGCCCCAGTCTGACATCTTATACCCTTATATATACTTCTCTACTATGACTTATGTTCAAGGATAAAGATGCTATAATCTTTTAATGCTGTCTTTACATTAACACATTCAACTTGGAGAAATGTGGCAACCTTACCTTCCCGTTGATCCCCAGAAAAAAAAATTTTAACCTAAACTTTAAAGTGATTTGGGGCACCTGGGCCTGGGAGGCTCAGTTGGTTAATCCGACTTTGGCTCAAGTCATGATCTCACAGTTCATGGGTTCCAGCCCGGCTATGGGCTCTGTGCTGACAGCTCAGAACCTGGACCCTGCTTCAGACTCTGTGTCTCCCTCTGTCTCTGCTCCATTTGCTCTCTGTCTCTCTGTTCTCTCTGTCTCTCTGTCTCCCTCTCTCAAAAATAAATAAACCTTAAAAAAATTAAAAAGAAATAAAGTGATGATACAATAGTTCCTTTTTATTCTCCTCCAAAGCCCTGCTTCCTTCTTTTCCTCCTCCATCATAGCAACTAATATTTATTTAATGTCTCCTGTATTCTAAGTGCCATACTTTTTATGTTTTAGCTCACAGTAACTCTCTGAGCTTCCTATTACTATGACACCCATTTTTCAGATGAGGAAATTGATGTTTATAAAGATTAAATGCCTGGCCTCCCATTAACTCAGGTAGTAAGCAGTAATACTTGAGATCAAGTCTGCTTCTAAACTCCTGAAGCACAATTCTACCTTACGACGAACAGGGTCACGTCACGGATGGGTCATTAGCGTCTTGAAGGTAGCATGCTGTGGCTTTGACACGAGAGCCAAGGGATAGAAGTTACATAGTCAGTGATACCAACTCATTATGTACCGTTTTCCAAGTCACGTGACCTCCCCAGGTCCTCACTTTCTCCAGCAAAGCATGAAGCTCGCTCTAAAACTTTCCGTATTGATATTGATCTTGTCTGTTCTTCCATACCTGTTAACTTATTAGCTTTGATGCTCACGGCTATGCATGACAAGGGCATTGCCTCCTTGCACACATGATAGACCTCCGGTTTAGAAAAGAGACTCTCTCGGGTCCCTATAGCTAGTAAGTATCAGAGCCAAGACCTGGATGCACATTTTCTGCCAACTAGCTCAGTGCTTTCCCCGCTGCTCCAAATAGAAGCCCTTCCCAGACTGGAATTTTGCGCCGCACTTAACCGACCATCCCATGCTTGCAACCATTAAAAAAAACAAAAACAACAACTCTGAATCTTAAATTATCTCTTAAATGATTTTCTAAACCTTCGTTGACCCTTTTAAAATCAGCATATAGCAACATCCCTTCAAGTTATCTTTGCATAAGCAAAATAAAGGCATTCTAATGAGTTCGTGTGGAAAGCTTTGCGTCGATGTGTATGCTCTAGGAGGAAGGATTGGAGCACGCTTCTCTCCGGGCCGCTGAATGGACCACATTAATAGTAATGCCCCTAGATATTTGTATCACAAATCTCCCTGGTGTCCACCCTCCAGTCAGATGCTATTAAGCCAGGATTCCCTACTGATTTACAGTGATGTCAGAGGGTATATAGTCAAGACAGTCAAATCCTTAGCTCTAAAAAGTCACCCAAAACACCCAGGGCGGTGGCGGGGTAGAGCAGCTTGGCCACAGAGCTATCAGCCCCAGCATGTGTTAATTCTGTTCCTTGGCTGGAGAAATGGAACCATTTGTCTGGAAATGTTTCCCTAGGCTCTGAAATGGACATGTAAATAATCGGTGCGTCCATGAATGACAGTGAGCATCTACCCAGCTTACCACGATCCCTCCCCTTGTTTTCAGCCTGAAAATCACTTTCTTTATGGCGATTTGAAGAATCTCATTAGTGTGTCTAAGTTGGCCAGGATGGTGTGTACTCTGTGTGGGTTACCTGAAACTTTCTCCTTTCCCTTGGAAGTGGTCCCCTCTGCCCGGCTAATATTATAGGATGTGACTGCGTATGGCCAAAGCTGACTGGACAAGTTAGGAATACCGCGGGGGAGACCCAACCCAGAGGGTGGGCTGCGCCACTCCACTCTGATTCTTTCTTCTGGAAATTTAGAATTGGGATACAGTCTGGGTCAACGAACTAAAAAACGGCAGGGTCCTGGCCACTCGGACTGCCATGTGCATCAAGGTTGTGATGAGTGTAGCTCACGAGGAAGAACTGACCGTGGAAGATGGGTGCCACGAGGAGAGAATGAAGCAAACAGGCAGGAAGAAAAAGACCCTGGAAACCATGTGGGCTTGATGCAAAAGAAGAGAAAATGTGTGTCGTTTAAGGTCAGAAAAACGAGGCACTACTAACATGCATGATATTTCATGATTTACACAGAAATGGATGCCTAACTGGATGTCAAGACTCAATTCTTTATTTCCTTTATTTTTTAGTTTTTATTGTTTTAATTTTTAAAAATGTTATTTATTTATATTATTTCAGGTGGGGGGGGAGGAGGGGGAAAGGGCAGAAGGAAAGGGAGAGAGAGAATCTCAAGCAGGCTGCATGCCCAACGCAGAGCCTGACATGGGACTCGATCCCATGACCCTGGGATCACGAGCTGAGTCGAAATCGCGTTGGCTGCTCAACTGACTGAGCCACCCAGGAGCGCCAATGCTTTATTTCTACACGATAAGCATTTGGGGCAACCGACTGCAACCAACCCGGTTTTGCTTTCCTGGTTATGCCCGCATGGTGTTTTCTGTTAATGGTAACGGAGAAGTCCGTTTAACAACCGTGTCTAGGGTTTATTGAATATTTACTATTTTGAGTGGCCAAGCTTTTATGTGAATTAGTCCATTTATTTCCCCCAAATCACCCAGCGGGATAGGTGTTATGCCTGTTCCACTTTACAGAGAAGCAAACTGAGATTTGGAGTGGGTAAGTAAGGACTCACATGTGACACAGGCTTGGGGGCATGGGGCAACGAGGCGAAGTTGCCAGAAGCAGTGTTATTAATGCCTCTACCAAAGTCCTTGTGTCTGTAAAATGGCTTGGTGCCCTATGTCTGGGGGGAAGAAACATCAGACACAAGTGAGGTCTCCCCTCTGAAGTGACTGGCCCAAACTATGTCCCACAGGGATGCTTTATGTTTAATACCGGAAACGGATTTAATAAAATTCTAAGGGGAAACATACATAGAGGGTTTACCGTAGAGAGAGAGGGAGGGAGAGGGAGAGAGGGAATTTGCAAGCTAGTTACCATTCCAAGTGATCTTCAGCCACTTTCCAATAAACCTGTGTTGCATGGTGAGTACGGGACTGCATTTTTCTGTCTGGAGGGCTATGTTTGAAGGGTAGAACACGCATCCGTTCGTTGTAGGACTTGGGGGGAGTTACCCTGAACTCCCATAGCTTCGTTCATGGAGTGGAGGCAAAAGGTAACAGTAAAGATAGAAGAACAACACAAACAAACCACTTGGTACATAGTAAGTGCTTAATAGTGAACATCTACCTTATTGGTAGATACTTCGTAAGTGATGTTTATTGGGATGACTGAGGTCCACAGAACTGTGCTAACTGACATTTTTACTTTTTATTGAATATTCACATATGCCCTTATACTCCTTCTAATAAACCCTCATTTAAAAAAAAAAGTTTACTTTTGAGAGAGAGATAGTGGGAAGGAGGGAGAGACAGAGAGAGAGGGAGGCCGAGGATCCAAACGGGCTCTGCAATGACAGCACAGAGGCCAACGCGGGGCTCGAGCTCCTGAACTGTGAGATCGTGACCTGAGCCGAAGTCAGACGCTCAACTGACTGAGCCTCCCTAAACCCTCATTGTAATAAACCACCCAAGTGCACCTCCAGCATATGCCCCTGACGGACCAGATCGGGAAAACACGCCCCAACATCCATACCCCCATTTCAATCTTGAAAACAAGAGCCCCATGCATCAGAAACCAAAAATCGCCACTTTATAGATGCAGACGCTGAGCTCAGAGAGGTCAAGTCACTCCTCAAAGGTGATAGAGCAGGAAACAGCCAAGAGGAGGACTTGAACCAGCCGTGTCAGACCCATGACAGCCTAGCCAGCTTTGCTGACGGAAAGACCGTGAAGTGGTGAGATGTTTCCATGCATGGAATGTGTGTCCAGAGGGGAGGGGAGCAGAGCCAGTGAGGCACAGAGAGCAAGTGTGCAGGAATGATGGGGCCACACTTCACTCCTGCCCTGAGACATTTTGAGATGTCATCATCAAGGCAACAGTTATCAGCACTCAGGAAATTTGTGAAAGACTAGGCAATGGGCCCCCAAAATTATTGGGGGCCCTGTCTGGCCCATCCTTCTGGGTTAGATCTCCCTTGCCTTGTCTTTGAGCTCTTACCAGTCTGTAACTGAAAGAAAACCCATAATCATGCAAATGATTATTATCCCTAGAGATGCAAACTGTGTCCAGTGGAGATGAATTAATGATCGCCCTATGGGTATTAACCAGTTTTGCATCTATTTCGGCCTGCCTGGTTGCCTCTGTGTGTTCCTTAAATTCTCCTTTGAATGGGTTGTAACATCCTACCGGTTCCCTCATTAATTCAGGAGTTAAATAAAATATCTGGCATATGTTCCTTTCATATTTATACGAGAGTCATGTTTTATCTCTTGCTAAAATTGCTCATAAATAGGACAGAGTTGCCCACTGCATTATATAGTAGACCTAATCAGGTACACACAACTGTTTCAGAGGGAAGTCAAAGCTTTCCCTTGCTTAGCGGGTGCAACTGGACCGGAAACACCCCGTTCATTAGATGCAAGGGAATGGCAGATGGGAGCTAGGAGGCACAAGAAAGAAAGGCTTCCCTATCCATTTCCAGGGGCTGGTTACTGAGAAGCAAGTGCTACAGCTGCTTTGGTGGTGGCTGAACACCCCGAGGAGGTGCAGCGGGGAGGGGACAGGCAACGGGACTGGGAGTCTGGCGAACTGGGGCATCGGTCCAGCTCTGCCATTAACCAGCTGCGTGACCTTGGGCAAGTCACTTAACCCTGTGTTTCCCCATCTGCAAAATGAGATGCCAGAACTAAATTATCCCCAAAGCCCCTTCCAGCACTAACTGGCTCTGGCCCTGTGATTCTGAAGACACTAGGAGGTCACGGCTCAATGGCCCGGAGCAATTCTTAGCCTGGAAATTAGCAGGCTCGTGGTAGAAGCCAAGGACTCGATGGTCTGTGGAATCTGGAATGAACTTCTCTCCCTGGTAACCTCTTCTTCCATCAAGTCTATAATGGTCTCTGGCTGGGGAAAGAGTATTAGGTGGGAGACACTGAGCCATCTTGTAAAAGGATTTTAACTTCAAAACCAGGGTTTTTTTCTGGGAGATATCTTTGAATCACCTCAGCCTACTGTTGTAGGGGATACATCTTAATTGTTTCTAAAAGTGGCATTGAAAGCCACAGTTGAGAGAAAACTAGTAGTTTTGAGAGGCTTTGCTACCCACGGTTTACTTTTAGGTCAAGTTACTTGAAATCCCCCTTTCTGAGTGTTTACCTAGAGTTTGGGTAACTGGTGAAGAGACGGTGAAGGATGAACCACGAGTTGGGGAGCTGGGTTAAATGACCTCTGATTTCCCACATGCCACGCCTACAGCCAATTATTATGACGGGAAGTCATTGTTCTTTGTAACCTCTCTTATTTTGCCTTTATTTCAAGGTGTTGCACCTCATACGCAGTGGGCATTGCGCGAGGGCTTAGGAGATCTTACTTGGGAAGTCGCTTCATCTTTCTAAGCCTCGTGTCTGCACCTTTAGAGGGTGCCGGCTTGGTACCGTTCAGGCCTTTTCCTTCCAAAGTGAGGGTCCCACTTTGCACCTACAGTGTGCCTGTGGTCTGACAGGAGAGCAGAAAACAGAATTTGAAAACAAGACTCGTGACCTCAAGGGGTTTACAATTTAATTTTCTAGGAAATTTTGGTCCATAGATTTCTGCCTATGAATTTTACTCTCTTTCTTTCTTTTCTTTTTGTATTATGAAATTTTTTGTCAATTTGGTTTCCATCCAACACCCAGTGCTCATCCCAACAGGTGCCCTCAATACCCATCACCCACCCACCCCTCCCTCCCACCCCCCATAAACTCTCAGTTTGTTCTCAGTTTTTAGGAGTCTCTTATGTTTTGGCTCCCTCCCTCTCTAACCATTTTTTTTCCTTCCCTTCCCCCCATGGTCTTCTGTTCTGCCTATTTGAAGTTTAAGGGCACAGTTTTGTATCATCTTGGAGTCTGCTTCCAAATTCCTAGATGGCCCTGAAATTCTCCCCTCTCAATCCCAGGCAGGTATTTTTGAGCTATGCAATTGATACATCTCTCCAAATGTTTGTTTCCTCCACGTGACATTTGATTCTTCAAGGCTCAGAATTGCATTCTATTCCATTCTAGGAAGTTCACTGGGGTGAAACCTCGGACTTCTCAGAGTAGAGGCAGCGATGGAAGAATTTATAAAGGAACAACAAATCCCTGGTCTCCTCTCAATCAGAAGCGATGCCGTGATATCAGCGAGAGCATGACCTTATCGTCCGCTGTTGCAGAACCCAGAAGGTCTGGAGTCAGCCCAAACCGGGTCACCGTCCCTGCTGCCTACTCCCTAGCCAGGTGAAGTCCGCCTTTTCTTAACTCTCTGGGCCTCAGTTTTCTCATTGTAGGATCTTCTGTGAATTAAATGAGAAAATGTGTGATATCATGAGATGCATTAAATATGCATGGATTAAATGAGAAAAAGCATTTAATACACTGTCTGACCTATAATGAGCATCATTAGCCAAAAGCATCATGATTCACGGGTCACTGGAATGACTATTGCTCACTAACCGTACTTTCGAAATATGTTCATCCAAGATGAATCACTTCACTCTTGCTCTCCATCCCGTCATCTGTACAAATAGGGAGATAGATGGGTGAGGTGGCCCCCAAAAGTACCTTTTAATAATAACGTTCTCTAATCAAGAGGGCCAATAGGTATAGTCACTTTCACCGCATCTGCCAACTCCAGCAGCCAAAAAGGGTTTTTCTGGAATGTCCTCTGAGACTAGCATTGTGATTAAGAGCTCGGATTCTGGGGGCATCTGGGTGGCTTAGTAGGTTAAGCATCCAACTCTTGGTTTCGGCTCAGGTCATGGTCCCAGGGTTTGTGAGATCGAGCCACACGTTGGGCTAGGTGCTGACAGTGTGGAGCCCGCTGGGGATCCTCTCCCTCTCTCTCTCTCTCTTCCCCTTCCCTGCTCTCCCTGTGTCAAAATAAATAAACTTAAAAAAAAAAAAAAAAAAGGAGCATGGATTCTGTAGGGAAATTGCCTAAATCTTTATCCAGGTTTTCTAGGTTATTTACCACGTGGGACCTTAGCAGCTTATCCAGTCTTGCTGTGTTTAAGGCTTCTCATCTGCAAAATAAGGATCATAAGGGCACTCACCGCCTAAAACTGTAGTGAGGACTAACCGGGTTAATCTGTGAACAGCCTGGAGCGTCTCACTCAGAGCGGGTGCTGTGTGTTTGTCGTTACCGTGTGGTTGTCCTTGTCGCCACGAGGGCTCGAGGCCAGCTCTGGATTCAGGAGAAAGCAGCGTGTAGTGGCCAGCCGTATGCACCTGGCAGTGGGGTGGTGACATTCCTTTCTGTGTTGACATACGGTCAGATGTGATTCAAGCAAGGCCGTGCTCCCGGTAGGTCATCAGGTAGGTCATTAGCTCCTAATGACACATTAGCTCCTAGAGAGAGACACATGACCCGCTGTACCAACGTCTTCTTCATTGGAGGAGAGGAGATAGGGGTTTGGTGAAGGTCGGGCAAGCGCTGGAGGGGAAGGCGGAGGAGAGCGAGAAGAATTTCCTGCTCTTTTTGGGGTGTGTGGGCTCGAGTCACCCGGGGCCGGGCGTGGCATGCAAAGGGGACTGCACAGAGAGGTGCTTTTTGTGGCGGAGAACGTGGGAGATGTGGGTGCGTTCGCTCTGGAAATCTCCAGACAGAGGTGTACGGGAGCCCCATTGCCATTTCCAGCAAAGGCTTCTCCTTTGCAGGGGATTAAAAGGATTCAACCTCTCAGGTCGCCGATGATCAAAGTGGGGTCCAGGGTAGGGGTCTGCAGCTTTAATCCTAGGTCTGTGGTGACAGTGATGGTGTGGGTCATTTTGTCCCATTTTCTGTCAGGGGAGTGGAGATCAGCTGCGTGCTGATGAGGTTAGGGTTTATTTAAGTACAAGAGTTAGCAAGTTATCTGGTGGAACCTTAAATGTGCAGCAAAGCTTCATTACTCCGGAGCTGTGTGTGAGGGAGGGTGAAGTATCTGGAGAAGGGCGCTCAGGTGGTAGGACACGCTCGAACCATAGGATGCTTTTAAAGAAACACAACTTTAAGAAAAATATTTCTAAGTTGGATTATTTTTAAAATTTTGTTTTTCACGTTGGGGGCGCCTGGGTGGCCCAGTCGGTTTGGATGTCTGACTCCGGCTCAGGTCACGATCTCGCGGTCCGTGAGTTCGAGCCCCGCGTCGGGCTCTGGGCTGATGGCTCGGAGCCTGGAGCCTGCTTCCGATTCTGTGTCTCCCTCTCTCTCTGTCCCGCCCCCGTTCACGCTCTGTCTCTCTGTGTCTCAAAAGTAAATAAAAACGTTAAAAAAAAAAAAAAACCTGAAAAATTTTTAAAAAATAAGTTTTTTCATGTTACTTGTTTTTGAGAGACAGAGACGGGTACAGAGAGAGCGCACGTGAGTGGGGGAGGGGCAGAGAGAGAGAGGGAGGGAGAGAATCCCAAGCAGGCTCCGTGCTGTCAGCACAGGGCCCAACACGGGGCTCGATCCCCCGAACCACGAGGTCATGATCCGAGCTGAAATCAAGAGTCAGATGCTTAACCAACTGAGCCACGCAGGCTCCCCCTAAGCTGAATTATTTTGGTAAGAACAACTGTATGGACGACTCACTATGGTTCCATGTGGTACTGGTACCATTCCCATTTTGCCCACGAAGGACCAAGAGTGAAGGCCCAGAAAGATGTTTGCCTGGGTCGAGTCCGCATTGGTTAAATGCTGCTGCGTGAAGCCCACCCCCTCCCCCAGAGCTCAGTGACTTCAACAAGCACTGGTTATGTCTCGTGAGTCCTTGGGGAAGGTAGGTGGCTCTGTCGACCTGGACAAGGAGTGGCCAGTCTTGGCCGAGCTCGGTCATGCGTCTGGTGGGCAGCTTGGGGCGGGAGGGTCAAGGACGGTCCCACTGAGATGTCTGGCATTGCCTGGCTGTCCACTGGGGGAACAAGGTGACTGGGCCCTGGGTCTCTCATATGCTAGCAGGGTATGCCATGCCTGCCCTTACGGCAGTGGCGGGATTTTGCGTGTGAGTGAGAGAGAGAGAGAGAGAGAGAGGGAGGAGAAGGAGGAGAATCCACTTCTGGGTCTCTGGAGGCTCACATCTCGAAATGGCAGTGTCACTCCCTCCACATTCCGTTGGTTGGTCCAGTCACAAGGACGACCCAGATTCAAGGAGCATGGAGCAGGCTCTTCCCGTTTATGGGAGAGGCAACAAAGTCGTATCTCAGAGGACACGGAAAAGGGGAGGCATGAAGAACTGAGTCCATTTTTTTTTGCCATCAACCTACTGCAAGGTCCAATAAAGAAAACCAGAACTGGGGCGCTTGGGTGGCTCAGTCGGTTGAGCGACCGACTTCGGTTCGGGTCATGATCTCACGGTGCCTGCGTTCGAGCCCCGCATCGGGCTCTGGGCTGACGGCTCGGAGCCTGGAGCCTGCTTCGGATTCGGTGTCTCCCTCTCTCTCTGCCCCTCCCCCACTCACACTCACTCTCTCTCCCTCTCTCTCAAAAATAAACATTAAAAAAATTAAAAAAAAAAGAGAGGACCAGAATTACTCTCAAACTAAGAGTCACGCCAAAGGCCATGCTCTAAGCTGTCTGCTGTATAGACTTTATATGTTTGTATTTAGTACTCGAGCCGCTGGCAGGCTTCCTCCTTTCTGGAAAGGCTGAATCCCAGTCTTTCTTTTAAACTGTGGCACAGAGGGTTAACGGTCGGCCCCGGCTACTCCAGAACAAGCAACTGGCTCGCACTGATACATTCTCCTCCATGTTTTCATTCTTCCAAAGTAAGAAGAAATCAAACAGAGCCAGCTGACAAGGGTCCGCTGTGCGGGGGTACATGTGACAGTAAACTAGGGTGCCGTCATCAGGGAGGCAAGGAGAGGGCCTGTACCCAATCCTTTGGTCCCCGGGTTCAGAAACCAATGATGTATCAATCTTTAACTTCGACTGGTGAACCAGCCTGTCTTGAAACAAAGTATTTATGGGAAACGGAAGGAACCTGGCCAGCAAACGACCTCATTTTTACCCTTTTGGTGGCGCGAGAGGGTTAGTAGGTACAGGTGTCTCTGCCGTGTGAGGCCACGTTTCCCCACCTCGGTCGGCAAACGTTCTTTTTCTTTCCAAGGCGATTTCACCTCCGTTGACCTCACTGGAGTCTTACACACACTCTTTGAGGTACGCGGAAGAGAAATTAAGACTCCCATGTGACAGCTGAGGAAACTGAGGCAGGGGGCAAAGAAAGGATCTGCCTAATTCTGTACTGTTAGACATGAGCCGAATAAAAGAACCTTGTGACCTTAAACCCTAACTGGTGCTTTTCCCGTCTGCCCCACGGGACCTGGGTACAGAGCGAAGTGCCCCGTTCTCATTTGCTCTTGTGGGCTGTCGAGGCAGCCAGGTGAATGATGGGCAGGCTTAAAAAACGGCCAAGGAAGGTTTTTTAAAAAGAGGTTGCAAAATCGCGATCTCTGAGCCACATCTTCCCCACAGATATTGTAATTGTGCCTTGCAATATTTAAGTGTGAGCACTTCAAACGTATTTTAAAATCATGAGGTTGTCTGTGAAAACTTGGAATTTCTATTCTCTTGAAAAATAGGGTCTGGAAACACCGGACTCACATTCCAATGCATACGGTAACAATATTCCGGAACGGCAGACCCTTGGGGTTGGTGCCATTCCAAATTCCCACAGCCCCTGCCTCACCAGGTTCGCCCCTATAGTGCCTGCCTGCCTCTCCTTAGGCATTTATATTTACAGCCTCTTAAGCAAGTGACACTTTTTTAAAAATTTTTTTTTATTAACGTTTATTTATTTTTGAGACAGAGGGAGACAGAGCATGAACGGGGGAGGGTCAGAGAGAGGGAGACACAGAATCTGAAACAGGCTCCAGGCTCCGACACAGAGCCCGACACGGGGCTCGAACCCACGGACTGCGAGATCATGACCTGAGCCGAAGTCAGCCGCTTAACCGACTGAGCCACCCAGGTGCCCCAGCAAGTGACACTTTAACACACACACACACACACACACACACACACACACACACACCACAAACACAGACAGTCCCATCCTCCCATCCTTTGGGAATATAGTACCTCATTCTGTAGTTGAAAACAACATCTCCTTCTTTCTTTTTAATTTATTTACTTAAATTCAAGTTAGTTACCCTAACTTGAATTTAATCTTGGTTTCAGGAGTAGAATCCTGTGATTGATTATTAATCACTTAACACTCGATACCCAGTGCTCATCCCAACAAGTGCCCACAATTCTGGACTTCAAGCTGTGTCGCAAAGCTGTCATCGTCAAGACGGTCTGGTACTCGCACAAAAACACACACGGAGAGCAATGGAACAGAGCAGACAACCCAGAAATGGACCCGCAAACGTAGGGCCAACTCATCTTCGACAAAGCGGGATAGAGTATCCAATGGTAAAGACACAGTATCTTCAGCAAACTGGGCTGGGAAATGAACGTGCAGAAAAATGAACCTGGACCACTTTCTTACACCACACACAGAAATAAACTCAAAAATGCACAAAAGACCTAAACGTTAAACGCGAAGCCATCAAAACCCTAGAGGAGAAAACAGGCAGCAACCTCCTTGACCTCAGCTGCAGCAACTTCTTACTCAACAGGTTTCTGGAGGCAAGGGAAACAAAAGCAAAAATAACTACTGGGATCTCATCAAGATAAAAAGCTTCTGCACAGCGAAGGAAACAGTCAACAAAACCTTTTAAAAGGCAACCGACAGAATGGGAGAAGATATTTGCAAATGACACATTGGATACAAGGTTAGATTCCAAAATCTATGAGGAACTTATAAAATTCAACCCCCCCCCCCAAGAAAAAGACAAGTAACCCAGGGAAGAAATAGAAGACATGAACAGACACTTTTCCAAAGAAGACCTCCAGATGGCTAACAGACACATGAAAAGATGTTCAACAATGTCTCCTTCTATCTTAATATAAAGGTATCAGGGAAAATTCACTCATCTGTGAATTACAGATGAATTACAGAATTATGCGCTTTTTCGTTTTGATCCTTAACCTGAGCTATTGGGAAGGGCTTCCTCTAAGAACTAACCCCTGATCTTGGCCTTGAGAGGTAGGTATGAGTTAGCACGGTAGAGAAAAAATGGTAACTGAATTCCAGGTATGTAATATATGTAAAGCAAAACTTGCAACAGGCTTTCGTGTACAAGGAAACCTGTTGTGTACAGGGTAGGGCTTTCAGTGGAGGGAAGGAATAGAAAGAACTGAGGTCTGTGAGATACAGTGGTGTCCAGGTCTTGGAGGCTGGGCACGGTATGCAAGAGAGAGTGAAAACTGTTTTTTGTTTTTTGTTTTTTTTAATGTTTATTTATTTTTGAGAGAGAGAGAGAGAGAGAGACCGAGCATGAGCGGGGGAGGGGCAGAGAGAGAGGGAGACACAGAATCCGAAGCAGGCTCCAGGCTCCAAGCTGTCAGCACAGAGCCCGACACAGGGCTCGAACCCACAAACCACGAGATCATGACCTGAGCCGAGGTCAGACGCTCAACCGACTGAGCCACCCAGGCGCCCCAGAGAGTGAAAACTGTTTCATAGACAATGGGAAAAGACTTAAATATATTAAGCAGAAGATGAATTTAACCACAGGGTGACACGTAATGTCTGCATGTTAAGTAGATTATCTGGTGGTCATATAAAGGATGGGTTTCATGGCAGGAGACACTGGAAGCAAGGAGACCATGTGAGAAGCTACTGCGGGAATCCAAGTAAGAGGTCGTGAGGGACTCATTTGAGAAATCCCATGGGAAGAAAGACCAGGAAATCGAGAGATATATTATTTTGACATTTATTGAATGGTAATTGTGTGTAGCTGCTGTGGGAGAAATGAACTCTCAAGTCCAATTTGCTATGCAAGGCTTGTGTCTGCCCTCCAGTCTCCCCAGTAAGTGGCTCCCCAATCTCTGAGTGCACGCAGCCACAGGACAGGGAGCTGACGCCCTCCTGCCGCAGTGGATTCTCCCTAGAATTATTAGAAAACACTTCCTCACACTGAGTCAAAATTGTCTCTCCTCTTAGGACTTCTGGTTCTGTCCTTCGGAGCTGCAGTGACAAAGCGTAATCCCTGTTCTGCATGACAGCATTGCAGGGAATGGATGATAGGAATCGTGTTTCCCCCAAATCCTCTCCTTCTCAGCTAAAAAGAATTCCTCAGTTCTTTACAGGAGGCAACACCCCCCCACCTGCCCCCACAATACACAGCACGTTCAAGGTCTACCCAACGGTCACAATACCACCAGGCTGTGGAGCTGTGGACAGAATTGAGCTTCCAGTGGGCTTCTGGAAACGTAATACTCAGAACCGCACGTGCTGCTGATGCTGTTACTGATGCACCTACCTCTGAGGATGAGTCAGAAGGTTCAGCTGCGACAGGACTGTAGAGCAGGAGGGCTCAAAGCCTTGTCCCAGGACCAGCAGCAGGAGCGATATCTGGGAGTTTCTCAAAATGCACATTCTCAGGCCCAACCCTGATCTGATTCAGAATCTCCGGGGCGTGGGCCCCGGAATCGGTGTTTTCAGGGTGATTCTTACCCCGGCCGCTTGGAGATGCCCTTTATGAGAGGGTCTTTGACTAGCATCCAAGGAGCTTTAAAAAGCCCGGCCCTTACCTTTAAACACAATTCCTCTCCTTCTCGCCGAAGAACCTTTCTAAAGACCGTGAACATGTCAGCATAATAGGCACGTCTTTAAATACTAGGGGAGGAACCTCAACGAGGCTAATGAAGTCTTGCAATCCACTGGTGGGGAGAAATATTATTTTCTTTAAGAAAGTAGAAAGAAAAAAAAAAGAAAAGAAAGAAAAAGAAAAGAAAACAAAACAATATGCCTTCGGTCAATCCATTACAAAAAGGACTGAGCCGCTGACCTTTTCATTCTGCCTGTGCTGTGTGTGCAGCAACACTATAACCTTTTCCAGCTGGACTGGAAAGTTCAATTAAGTTTGTTGGCTCAGAAATCTGCCCGTGTCCCGGAGAGCAGATTAGGCACTTAGGGGCTGCAATTATACATCTGCTGCTTCTGCAGAACTGAAAAGAAGGCCCACGTGCCATACCTATCCCTGGGCATATGCAGAGAGGCGGATATACGCGTATCTGTATGCATGTGCACACGCGGGGGTTACAGACAGGCAATGGCTGCAGCTGAGAAATTCAATCGTTTCCAAATATGGGTTCTTCATGCTTTGCTGGTGATGGTTTTAAGTTAGACATGAGCCTGAGAGTTGAGACCTGCCCAGTTCTTGGCCACCTTCTCCGACCTCCCTTCCAGGCTTTCTAGCTGGGTCTTCTGATTCACGTGTCCCGGCTTGGAGGGCAGAGTGTGGACTTGGCCATGGGGAGGGGCATTAAAGGAAGCTTTCAATATTCGGCTGACGACCCAACAACTCTGCCTTGCTCGGGAAGCAATACGTGTAGTCGCCGAGGATCCTAGCCACGTAGGTTGTGTCTGAATCTCGGTGCAGGGATTATAAAATGAGTAAACTTGAACATGTCCCTTGAATTCTGCGAGCTTCCGTTTCCTCACCTGTAAGACGGGGAGAATGGTTTTAACCTCATGAAGTGGTTGTAAAAATTGAACAGGATAGCATCCTTGATTATCTGGCACATAGCTTCTATTTAATAAATGGTAGCTGTGTTTTAATGATATCGAGAGTCATAGCGGCGTTAGGCTGTGGGTCTTTAAATTGGTGCCTGGGTCTTTAACTTTCCCCTCCGACACCTATGTCCCATGTCTGGATACTGGGCCACCATCTCCCTTTGCCTTGGTAACATCCCTAGCTCACTCCAGGACTACACTCTGTCTCGTTCTTCTGTCAGAATCTAGAGTCGTCTCTGCATTTCACGTCCACTCTACTGGGTTCTAAATAAAGACTGTTCTTTGAAGGCCAGGGAAGTGAGCTCTTCAAAGTGCAAGCTAGATCAAACCAGTCTCCCCACTCCTATCCCATCTCCCTAGCATAAAGCTCTCCAGTGTCTTTACATAGGATTTAAATAAAACCCAGGCTCCTCACAGAGGCCTCGAAGGTCCAGTTGGATCTGGCTGTAGCCTGGCCCCATTTACAGTTCCTTGATCTCTAGCCCATAATTCTCAGGATCCAACAGACCTCTCCTCAGCCCCTTGGATAGACCCAGATGCGTCCTGCCTCAGGACCTTTGCATGGCTCTTTTGTCAGCTTGGTATGCTCTCCCCCTGGGTGGTAGCTTTGTTGACTCTTTCTCACCATTCGGCACCCTCTCCTCGGTAGGTCTCCTGAACTGCGCTTTCTAAATTAATCACACACTCCATTCACTCTCTGTCCACCCCGCCCCAGGCTTTACGTTCCCATAGTTTGTTATTTACTTGTTACGTATTTATGATCTACTTCCTCGCCACTAGATGTGGGCTTCGTGAAAGGAGGGGCTTGGCTTGTTTTGTTCAACACTGTATCTCCAGCCCTCGAATAGCCCCTGATGTATAGAAGCTGACCAATGAACTTCTACTGAATTAATTAATTGGATGCGTCCAAGCCTGCAGCCTGAAGCCCTTTTATGATGACAGTCGCTTGGGTCTTAGATTGTTCTTTGCTTCTGGATCCTTGATTGCCTGGCTCTAAAACACATTGGTAAAGGCACACCAACCCTTCTTACTCAACCTCTCCGATCCCTACTGTCTTACTCATTGATTTCTAGTTACCTGCCATCATTGTTTCTGGGGGCCATGTCTTATGGGCTAGCTTTAATTTCGCCCCTCTCCACGTAAGTGTCCACGTGCCAAGCACAAGGTCAACTCCCATGGCATGTCCAGGGAAGCATTCTCAATGGACTATAAGGTGGTGAGATTTACTTCTTGCCTACACCTGCAGCCTCACCTTGTATCATGCTGCCTGAGATGCTGAATGTGTATATGGATGATACCATGTCATACAGACTACGTATGATGGTAGAAGCCTCGGAGGACAAGCCACCTCTGTAGCAACCAGCCCCAAACGGTCGGGACTCGATCAATCACTGCCAGCTTCCTTAATTTCTGTCCGGGCTTCCGAGCCACGACCGCCCGGAGAAAGCCAGATGTGGTCCGCGAACCAATCACATTGGATGCCCATCTCCAGCTTCGCATGCTAATCACATCCGATCAGAGGATACCTCGAGCCTTCCCTTTATTCCCCTCTGCATCCTTCCGACTCTCCTATTGGCCTGTGGGTCTCTGCTGAGCACGAGGGAGGTCCACCGCTTCCTTTGCGGTATCAACTTCTGAAGAAACGGCCTCTGTGTCTTCTCGTCCGGGTTGTCTCTGTTCATGTCCACACGCATGTTGTGCTTATCCGTTGTGTCACAACCAATCATCCCCAAACTAAATGGCTGAAAACCCAGGCGTTTTTGCTCATAGTACTGGAGGTAGTTAGGGACTTAGGAAGGGCACAGCTCGGTAGGGTCCCTCTGGTCCACATGGTGTCCGCCGGGCAGCTGGATCCGGATGGAACGCTTCCAAATGTGGTTTCCTCTTGGTTATGAATGGGGCGGATCTGGTGCCTCGGTGTGCTTTGGTTTCTGTCCCATTCCATGGTGTCTTAGCCTTCAGAGCCCCGACGCATGATAGGGGCAGCCAGGCTTCTTGCGCGGAAGCTGGCTTCCGAGAGACAAAAGCGTAAGTCACACCCCAAATGGCCCTCTGTCAAAGCCACCATGTTTAACTGGTCAGACCAATTACAGGCCCACTCGGATTCAGTGTGTGCGGGCGGGGGGGGTGGGGTGAGGGGCACCCTATTAGAGAATGGGGGGAGCAGTAACATTATATCGTAGAGGAGCATGTGGGATGGCCACGTCCTGGCCACGTCAGGAAGCACAATCGATGTTCCCCCTCCTTTCCCCCCTCCCGCCATGCTGGACTTGTTTGCTTATCACAGATACAGGATGTTTCCTCTGGGCCCAAGGTTTGGAATCTTCGCAAACACGGTTACCTCTGTCCGCACGCCTTCCCTCCTGATCCTTGTCTAGTTACATTTGATATCTGCTACGAATTTTAGCTACAGTATTACTTCCTGTCATGTCCTCGGGGAAACATTTCTTGACACCTCCCTCAAAACCCACACACAGAAACTAAATCAGATCTCCCCTGTTTTCTGCCATGATAGCGTTTATCGAAGTGTGGAATTACATGGTTACATCAGTCTTGAATTAATCTCCGTTCTCCGCGCCCCCCCTTCCCCCCTGCCATGGAGAGTAGCAGGGGGCAGCATGTGTGGGTATTGTTGGTCACCATTTTAGCCACAGTGCCAACTGTCGTTCCTGACATACAGTAGGGGCTTAATACATGTTTGTCAAATCAATCAATGCATTTATCTAAACTCTTCCGCCCTCGTGCGTACCTCTAACGTGAGCCTGGTGTTTGAACTTGCTGCTGGGGCCCTGAGCCCATTGAAAAATCAATTCATGTGGAATTTATCCTGGCTTAATGACATTAAAATGTAAAGATCCTTCGCAGTTGTTGTTATTTTCGTTTAGTCTCTGGTGAACGCTGATAATGCATGACAGAAGTCCAGCTTTGTAAGGTGAAAGCGGCTTTGACTGGCCCCAGGCAGACCTGGGTTTGAATTTCTACTCCTGCAACTCATGGTGAGAAGTTAGGGGATTGATTTAACATTTCCAACTCTCCCAGTTTCACCATCTGTAAAGTAGGGATAATAATATATGCCTTATCGAATCTTCTTTAAGATTCTATTAGAGAATAATCCCCAAACAGCCGAGTTTTTAACCCAAGAATCACTCTTATTGTTCAAAGTTTATCCAAACAACTTTAAACAAGAATGTTGGGGTCACACTTTGTTCTTTCTTGATACAGGCTATTGCCACTGGATGATGTGACTTTTGCTTAACCTCTGATATTCCAGCATTAGTCTGATCTAAATACACTTTAAAATTTTTTACATGTTTATACTTATTTTTGAGAGAGAGAGAGAGAGAGAGCAGGGGAAGGATAGAGAGAGAGAGGGAGACACAGAACCTGAAGCAGCTTCACGCTCTGAGCTGTCAGCACAGAGCCTGATGCAGGGCTCGAACCCACGAACCGTGAGATCGTGACCTGAGCTGAAGTCGGAGGCTTAACTGACTGAGCCACCCAGGTGCCTCTCTAAATACGCTTTTTAAGGTAACTAGAAAATAGTTTACTACTATGAGACTTATAAAAAAATTCAAGATGACTTCTGTTAAAACCAGCATAATTGATTTATTGGCTTTTCAAGAAGAAAACCAGGAAATTTGTCCTCTATGGCCATTCTAGCTGTTAATGTATTTATCGACTCTGTTTCTGATCATCGGATAGAACAACAAAGATTAAAATAAGTTGCAGGAGCTCCTTTCTTTGAGAGGAATAGAATATATTTGGGGAAATAACCTCTATCTAGGAAAACTAAACTGCTTATGCCAAGACCTCATTCTTCGAAGAAGCTTCTAGCACCAGTGATGGAGGCGGTATCACGCCATGGACAGAAGCTTTACTTCCACACCAGGAAATTGACTCGTGTGACCTGTGAGCCTGCCCCCATTGTCAAGGTGAGGAAACTGAGGCTCGGAGAAAAAACACCGCACGGCCAGTACACGATCCAGTTTTGCCTCAGCGTTAACAGGTACTCTTCTCTCCTCTGAATCCTTTCCCAGCTTGTGCAGACCATGAGGAGAAAGGCAAGGCAATAGAGAGCCAGCACCGCAGGGAAATTAATTTCGAGTTGCCTTAGTCATTGCTGTCAGACTCCAAAGCCCCGACATGGATTAGCGACCTGTCTACTTCCTCCTTCCGAGAGGAACCACCAGTTATGCTCGCGCGTGACCAGGGTGGCACCCCCAGAGCCTCTGCCAGTCCCGCCATCAGACAGGACGTGTCTGGGAAGAAGAATTTGCGGCCGACTGCTCCGCCATTCAGGTCCCTATCTGTGTCAATTGAGTAATTTATGGATGCACTTTTTCCTGCACTGCAAAGGAGATGCACAGGACCTTTGGAAATAATTCAATCTCTTTCAAGGGAACACATTTGGGGAAATTATTGTTAATGCATCTGAGTAAGAGGTGCTCAACCCCGACAAATATTTCATGCAATTATAGCAAAGATGAGACTGTGACAACCAGTGACCATCAATCATTCTCCAGATCAATAATAACCATGGAACATGCAATCAAACCTAATCAACACCCAGTGATTAAAGAACAGGGCCTCTCTTCTTTGCTCTCAGGGTCACAGTCCCTTGAAAGGATTGGCTCGGCATCCTCAAGACAGCACATAACGTCTCAGCAAACATACAGATATGGGCTTTACAATTTAGCAGATCTGGGTCAGATCCCAGAAATGCTTGCTTCTCAGTCTTGGGCAAAATTATATGATAGTAATTAACACTCGCCGCATTCTCTCTCTGTCTCTCTCTGTGTCTCTGTCTGTCTCTGTCTGTCTGTCTGTCTCTCTGTTTTGGTCCCATACAGTGTGCTAAGCACTTTGTATTATCTCATTTAACCTTCTGCTACACGTGGGGTCTGTGGCCGAGTACCTCTGTACTCGTGAGGAAGCAGTCTCAGAGAGATGGTCAGCTTGCTCAAAGTCACTTCACAGCGAGTGACTCAAATCCGGTTCTGTAATACCAAAAACCTCAGTAATTTCCACACTGGGGAAGCTTTTAAAAATAACCAATGCCTGGGCCCACTCACTCCGTATACCTGAGTCATAATCTTTGAGGGTAAAGTCTAGGCATGTATTGCTCCAAGCAAAAATTTTCGTAAATCATAGCAGACGCACAGAAACAGAAACTCATGGAGTAAAGCACGGTGCGTTTTCACAACGGAAACACATCGCGTATCCAGAACAAACCAGCCCCCCCAGAAGACCCCTCGTGTACTTTTCTAGTCACTACCACCGTTTCTGCCCAAGAATAACCATCATCCTATTTGTTTATTTGTTTGTTTATTTTGAGAAGTGGGGGAGGGGCAGAGAGAGAGAGAGAGAGAGAGAGAGAGAGAGAGAGAGAGAGAGACAGAATCCCAAGCAGGCTGTACGGACCATGCAGAGATTCAATGTGGGATCAATCCGACGAACCGTGAGATCATGACCTGAGCTGAAATCAAGAGTCAGGGGCGCCTGGGTGGCTCAGTCGGTTAAGCGTGCATCTTTAGCTGAGGCCATGATCTCACGGTTTGTGAGTTCGAGCCCCGCGTCTGCCTCTGTGCTGACAGCCTGGAACCTACTTCAGATTCTGTGTCTCTGTCTCTCTCTCTCTCTCTCTCTCTGCCCCTCCCTTGCTTGTGCTCTGTTTCTCTCTCTCTCTCTTTCAAAATAAACTCTTTTTTTTAAAAAGAGTCCAAACATTAAAAAAAAAAGAAAAAAAGAAAAAAGAGTTGGGCACTTAACCAGATTGAGCCACCCAGGCGCCCCGCATCCTGACTTTAAATAGCAGACGTTCCTCTTCCCCTCTTTTGAACTTTGTGTAAACAGAGTCATAGAGCTGACCTACTTCTGCGTCAAGATTCACTGACACCGTGGAGGACGGCAGTTGTTCGTCCCATCCTGTTGCTGCAGAGGGTCTGTTGTGTGAACGTGCCACAGCTCATTTGGCCAACCCACTGGTGAGGGACATCTTTCTCATCCTTGGGTATTGCAAAGGCTGCTGCTAGCTGCTAACATTCTTGTAGAAATCTTTTGGTTAGCGAAAAATGTATGCCTTTCTGTGGAGTGTCTACCTAGGAGTGCAGCTTCTGGCTCACTCCATGTGTGGGTTCAGGAACAGCAGATTCAGGCATGCCTGTCTGAGGCACCTGGGTGGCTCAGTAGATCAAGCGTCTGACTCTTGGTGTTCGCGCAGGTCATGATCCCATGGCTCCCGAGCTCAGGCCCTCGCCTCGGGATCTGCGCTGACAGTGTGGAGCCTGCTTGGGATTCTCTCTCTGTCTCTCCCTCTCTCTCTGTCCCTCCCCCGTTTGTGCACTCTCTCTCTCAAAAGAGACTTGAAAAAAGTGAAAATTCCCAGGCGATTCTGATGCATATTGAGGGTCGAGAAACGCTGCATACCCCTATATGACCTCCCTTATTTAGAATGTAGGGGTTATTGCTTGCTGGAATACTATTGAGTCATAATAAAGTTCTAGACAGAATGTTTTTCCCAAAGAAAGCCTCTCTTCCTCCCTCCAGGTCTCCATCCTGTTCTCCTGAACCAAGGCATTCTGACGTTTTGATGCCTAAGCCTCAAAGGCTGGCTAGTCCTGGAAGAAGAAAGAGCCTGAATGCTTCTGTCTCTTACTCTCGCAAATGGAAAGATTTTGCCATCGCAAAGAAGAGAAAAAAGCAGTGATACAATTTTTCGCACCAGTTGCTGAGGACCCACGAAAGGAACTGATGGGGTTACGGCAGATAACAAGCACACGAGATGCATAGTGCATAGCGTGCCTCTCAATAGATGGCCTTCTTATTATGATTATGATTATTGCTATCATCAGTAGCTGCAACAGCAAAGAAGTGAAAATATGCTAGGGCCGTGGGTTCTTCGTGAGAGAGATCTGGGCAGCCATTTCTGAATATTCCCAATGGGTGCCACGGGACAGACTGTGTGCGGTACGAGGAATTCAAGGGAGAAGCAAGCCAAGCTTCTTGAAGACACTCCCTGTCGAGGGGCCGAGGCTGGATGCATCTCCAAGCTCATTTTGTCCATGCATGTTCTATGCAGCAGAGGAAGAACACTTAAAGAAGTGCATATTTCAGGGGCACCTGGCCGGCTCAGCTGGTTGAGCATCCGACTTCAGCTCAGGTCGTGATCTTGTGGTTCATGAGTTCGAGCCCCCCATCGGGGTCACTGCTGTCAGCCCGTCAGCTCAGAGCCCACTTTGGATCCTCAGTCCCCCTCTCTCTCTGCCCCTTCCCTACTTGTGCTCTCCCCCAAATAAATAAATATTTTAAAGAGTGGATATTTCAGAGGAAGCCAATCCCCACCGGTCTAGAAATACAAGAAAGCAGATTCCTTCTGAGGATAGGTCACAGCTTTATTTCATGCTCAAGGGATCCGTACACAGAGATCTTCATGATCTATATGCCTTACGGTGATTTTAGACTCGAATAAGAGAGAATAACTCAATTAAACTCAGAAGGAAGAGGGTGGGAGATATTTTAGTTGAATGGTTCCCGATGCACAGGTGCTCGGGGCAAAATGGAACCACCGGGCTTCAGGCAGGAATAAGTGGGCAACTCCAGGGATGGACAGGTCTCAGTGTCCTGTTTTCTTTGCTCTGTCTGCTTTTAGCTCTGTCTCATTTTTTTCCCTCTGCCCCTCTCACGCGGGGTCTTCTTTCTCTCCATCTAATAGGTTCTTCCTGTCTCTGCACTCTGCTCCTCTCTCCCCTCTTCCTTCCAGACCCTCTGCTTACTCAGCTTCTGCTCCCCAAGACTTCAGCTTGCACGGGCCTTTGGCTTAGCATGGGCCTTAACTCTGTCTCAGCTCAGCCTCAGGGCCTCTGTCCCTTCGTGCTCCCTGTTCTAGTTGTAACCGTGCTGTGTGTCTCTTTACTCAAGCTCCCACGGGCATCCGCTCGGCTCAGCTGACCTCTCAGAACTTGCTGCCTGAATCACAGTTGGCTTCCCACCGTATACAGTGGTGTCCCCCCGGTTGGGAGCCCGACTCTGACCCCATCAGCTCTGGCTAGGGGGAGGGGGCTCCCTGATCTCACCTTCCAACCGTTTAGCTACCGGATGGCCACTCGCCTTAAGACACTGTATCGGGTGGCACAGGCAATGAAACGCGGGAAGAAACCTTTTACGCTGAAGAGTCTTAACCTCTGAAATGTGCCTGGTGGGTGACCAGAGGCTCCTGGGGGCCAGGAGTTTTTGTCCGGGGTCCCCTTTGAACACTAAGCAACTGGTTCGCTGCTATTTGGGGCATGAATGAATTTACCTCTCTGCTCTCTGTGATAAGTGTGGCTTCCCTGCATGCCCCAAGACTCGGGGTTTCACCCCTTCCCTTCCTCGTTCATTCGACAAATATTTACTGAGCATCTACTTTGTGCCAGACACTGTGTTAGACACTTGACATTTAACCATGGCTAAACCTGGCAAAGCCCCCGCCTTTGTGGAGCATGGTAATAAGTGCCAGGAGGAAGAATAAAATGGTAGGGTAGCGCTAGGCAGGATATTTATGCAAGGTGGTCTGGTCTGAAGAAGGAGTGCTGAGTTAATTGAATAAAATAAGGGATGAAACTTACACAAATCTAGGGGACGTTTTCCCCAGAGGAAAGATTCCTTCTCACTCGGATAGAATAAGCAACAATTATGAAAGCCCTAAGGTGGGGATAAGCTCTGCAGTTTAGAGGACAGCAAGATGGTCTGCCTCCAGCCTCAGAGGAAGCTCCTAATCTCTGCCTCAGTGGTTTATTTTTTTTTTTCTCTCTGTAGTCTCCTCCCCTATTAATACAGAGCTGGTCTATGTGGCCAGTGCAATATGACAGAGATGATGGGGCGACGTCCAGTGATAGGTCGTAAAAGGCATTAGCAGTTCTGTCTTGGCCTTTTTGGCTCACCCACTCCGGGAATAGTCAGCCGCTGTCACGGAGACGCCCAAGAACCCTGTACAGAGACCCAGGTGGAAAGGAACAAAGTCCTCCCACCAACGGCCGGCACAGAGATGGGAGCCACATGAGGCAGCCACCTTGCCAGTGAATGTTCTAGCCCCAGTCAAACCTTCAGACATCTTGACTGCAAACTCAAGAGACTCCACAACCGGAAAATTCCAGCCAAGCCCCTTCCAAAACTCTGGCCTGCAAGTACCGTCAGGTAGTAAACATTCACCGTTGCTTTAAGCCTCTAAGTTTGGGGATGATTTGTAATGTAGCAACAGATGATTACTACGTGTGGCCATTGAGTCTAGGGCAGAGTGAGCTCTGGGGGGACGTTGTGGATCGGGGAGGGAGCACATGGTAATATTATATAAGACTTGGCTGTTTATAATAAGAACTTGTATTTATCCTGAACCTCACGGGAAGCCGGTGGAGGGTTTTGACCACAGGAGTGGCACTGGGTTTTAAAAGGATCACCCAGGCAGCTACGTGGAGAATTGAACACAAGAGGGCAAGCGTGAAGGCGGACGGGAACCTCTTAGGAGGCTACAGTATTTGCCCAAGTAGAACATGACGATGCCATGGACTATTCGGGCTCTATTTTGAAAGGTATAGTCAATGGGCTTTTCAGATGAATTAGAGGTAAGGTATGGGGAAGTGAAGAGCCAAGGTGTATTCAAGCTCTTTGACATTAGCCACTGGGCAAGGTGGGTGCCATTTATACAGATGAGTATCACAGTGCTGGTGGCATAGGGGCTGATCTGAATGTGGGAGACCGGGACTTTCGGTAAGAAAGAGGAAGGAGATCCAGTTGTAAAGACTGGGAAGGAATGGCCAGGAAGGTAGGAGGAAAACCAAGAGGGTGGGCAGTCCTAGAAAGGCACGGGAAGAAAGTGCTTAAGGGAGCAGAGAGCCGATAACTGAACCAAATTCTGCTCAGAGTTTCAGGAAAGGGAGCTGTGAGCACTGGCCGCTGAATTTGGCATGATGGACCACAGCGTTGCCAACTTCCGGGATGAAAGGCACAGCCTGGCAGATGTGCTTATGAATTCATCAGCCCCAAAGTATATTTTGCTAGTCTTCCTCTTTCTTGTGCTGTGATAAAATTAATGCAGTCAGTACCATTCGTCACCCATCCGTCAAGTTTACATGGCGATCGTCATTTTGTGATTCTTCTCCGCATGCTGACCTACCAATGGCGCCCGACTTTTCACGCCTTGGAGACGGACACCTAGGTAGAATTCACCCTGCGTTGCAAGTTGAGAGTCTTAAGTATGCATTGGAAGGAAGAAAACATGGAGGTGAGGGGGCAGGTGGGACTGGGCAAAGCAGTGAACTCTCGATTCGATTCTGTGGGCCACAGGAAGCCACTGGAAGGCGTCCTGCAGGCATGTGACACATCCACCTCGTACTTTGTCAGCCCACCAGCCAGCAGAACAGAGAGCAGAAGGGGTGAGAAGAAAGGGACATTAACTGAATTGAAGCGGCTAGACAGGATGGGAGTAGCAGTGACTGCTAAGGGTGAAGAAAAGTTTTTGCCGAATCTTAGGGATTCTGAAAATCCAGGGAAGGAAATTGGGACGCGGTTGTTGGACGATTTACGTGATGAAGTGAAGAATCATGGATTCAGGAAACCCACTTCCTCCGGGACTGGAAAATTAGAGAGATCAGGCCTGCTACTAATTCTTTGCCTCGGTTTCCCCATCTGGAAGCAAGTATTGCCCCAACACCTGGTATTTGATCACGGGCTTCTCTCCAAGAGGCCAAGAGAACCCCTGCCTCCTGCCTCGGCAAATAGCCATTCGCTCCCAGAGAGAGTGGTTATTTATGCAGGTGAACAAAGCAAGCCCGGAGGGAGGTGAAGAAAGATTCTGCCCTCCTCTGTACATCTACAGCATCCGTGTCTCTCCGTCAGCACTTTGAAATCGGATCACATGCCTAGGGTGTTGGCACACAGAGGGCGCCCAACCAATGGCACTTACCATGATCGGTATTGTCTTATAGCCTACGTATCAGTGTATAACAGCTGGGTTGGCATACCCGGGTTGGCAGCCGGGTATCCCCCTTTGACTGCCAGTGCCTGATACAGGCACATAACCAAGTGCACAGAATAATGCCGAATTTTACCCTCGGCTCAATGATTCTCTCTGTGCCTTTATGATTTTGACACCACTCCCAAAGCCCAATGCCCTGAATTAATTTCTGGCTTCCAGGGGAACACTGAGGCATGGTGGTCAGGCATTCATCCACGCAGTCATCTAATGGACGTGCATTCACTGGTGAACCTGACAGAGACAGAGGTGCCTGCCCTTGAAGAGCTTAGTTTCACGTCACGGTTGATCCACCAGAGCCACTTTGGGAACTTTAACAAAAATGTAACTCCCGGGACCACATTTCCATCCTACTGCTTAATAAGTTTTCAGAATAGGGTCTGGGGATTAGCATTGCCAACAGATCCCGTGAGATTCCACGGATGGGCCATGGAGAGTTACGCTAGGAGGCACGGCATGTATACGACTTCTGACTCCACAACTTAGTTTGGGACCTCGGAAGAGTCTACCATATTTAACACTCAGTTTCTCCATCTGCAAAGAGGAAAGAGATCTCTCTCTCCTGCTTGCCTCTGAGGGCCGATGTCGGGACAATATGAAATACTCAATAGCAGGGCAGGCACAGTATACGCCACATTTCTATGTACAAACCACAGATTGTTGTTATTAAGCATCAGCCAATGTTTGAGCCTTCCGTGTGGCTGTCCCTTAACCTCTAATTTTAAAAAATGCACCATTGCGGCTCCTGCCGTGTGCAAGTTAGTGTCTTTTATCTTCCTTGGACTCTTGATAGGGGTTCACTAAATCGGCTGTGGAATTAGTGGCTGATGACATTTTAATGTACTGCCTCTCCGAGTACATTGCCTTTAACATCTTGCAGAAAATCATAAAATAACATAATTGATAATAATAATTGCATTCATTTTGTTGAAATCGTACAATGTACCCAGTGCTGTGCTAAGCACTTTCCTTAGAGCTGCAAAGGACTTTTGGAACGTCTACTGACAGCTGCAAATCAACATATCATGGATCATTTTTTTTTTTTCCACCTGACAGTGTTTTCAAAGTCAGTGTCACTAAGCATGAGACACGTTTAATAGACCTGTAAAAATCCTAATCCCCATTGTTTCATAGAAGATTCGGGGCACACGCTGCCGTCACCTGCCTGAGCCTCAGACTTCAGCTCGATCCTCCCATTTTACAGATTTAAAAAAAAAATTTTTTTTAACGTTTATTTATTTTTGAGACAGAGAGAGACAGAGCGTGAATGGGGGAGGGTCAGAGAGAGAAGAAGACACAGAATCCGAAGCGGGCTCCAGGCTCCGAGCTGTCAGCACAGAGCCCAACGCAGGGCTCGAACTCACAGACCGCGAGATCATGACCTGAGCCGAAGTCGGCCGCTTAACTGACTGAGCCACCCAGGCACCCCCCCATTTTACAGATTGGTGTGCAGAAAGGTGATAGGGCTTACATGGAATCATTTAGGTCTATCTGAGAGCTCTGGCTCTCTTACGAAATTGATTCTTCCGTTTGGCAGCCATCGACGTCTCCAGTTCAGTCAATTAACCTGTCCCCTTGGCCTTCAACTCAGTTATGCACCACAGGCTGAGCAAAGTCTCTTCCTTCGTGGCAATGACCTATCATGATCTCTAGCCCTTGCTGTCCCCCTGGAGGCTCCCCTGAGCCCCATACTTTTACACATTCTCTCCCCTGCTCCCGTGCACATCACAGGTGCAGAAATGTTCCATCAGGCACACACTCCTGGTGCTTCTTCTCATGATGTCTTCCTTACCTCATTAGCCACGAGGTACCCTTTGTCTGGAAGATGGGTTTCCAGCACGATGATCTTAGTGGTCGATTTAATGGGCAGGTTAGGAAAGACCTAGTGTCTAGGCCATCATTTGAGAATACGCCAAGCAATAATCCATTGGAAAGCATATTCCCCACTCTCGATTGGGTTATATTTTGCACAGTTCCTAAACTCTAGACATCCCATGCTGTTTCTGCACCTCTGGTTTCCTCCTGTGTTGACCTCTCTGCCCAAAGATCACCTCTGCAGAGAGGCCATCCTGGCTGTCCCATCTGTTGTGGCCCCCCATAGCATCCTGCCACTGTATGTCCACATCACCTACATCTATGTCCCTCGTGAAACGGTGGTGGGTGGACGGTGGCCTCAAATCTCACTCCCAAGGGCTCGGGGCACAGACTGGAAGGAGTCCCCAAGATCCCACCTTCTAAGCTTCACCCCTGTATGTAAGTCCCTCCTGTTAAGTATGGGCAGGACCTGCGGCATGTTTTTAACCAATACAATATGGCAGAGGTGATGAGATGTGATTCCCACTTGAACGCGATTTTGTGGTTATATCACATTAGGTAGACTCCATCCTCTCTTCATTGCTGGCACTGAAGAAGCAAGCTGCCACAAAGGAGGTAAATGCCCTGTTGGAGACGTTCACTTGGCAAGGGATTATGGGCAGCGTCTAGGAACTGAACAAGAAACTGAAGTGCTTGGACTTCCAGCCGTGGGTGAAATGGATTTGACAAACGACCCTAGCGAGCTTGGAAGTAGACCCTTTGGCAGGTGAGCCTCCAGGTGAGACGCGAGTCTTGGCCAACAGCTTAGTTACAGCCTTGCAGAGAATGCAGCTAAGTCTTGCCCAGACACTTGAATCACAGAAACTGTACGGCAATAAATACGTGTTCTTTTAAGTTCTGGTTTGTGGCAATTTGTTAGAAAGCATAGAAAACGGGGATGGATCTTTCCCCACTCCTTTACCTTGGCTTTGGCCGTGTAACTTGCGTTGGCCCCTAGAGTATGGCAACGTCAGGGTGCTGGTTCTTCGCACAAGCAATAAGAGGTCCCGTGAGTTTGTGCCTGCTCTCTTAAATTTCTGTCGTCATCTTCAAACCACGTGCCTAGGCTAGCCCACTGTTTCCAGAAAGAAAATGAGAGCCTCAAGGAATATTCCCCAGTGAAGTCGAAGCCTAGATTGGCTCTTTCCCAACTGACCTGCAAATGCACCGGTTTCCACATGCCACATGTAAGCCACTGAGTTTGGGTCAATACGATTCCCCAGGTAACTGGGCAGAACTGAGACTCGAGCTCAGCTCTTCTGAGTCTTAGGGCGGTGGATTTTCAGTAGAAAGCAGCTCAAACTAAATACTAATATTTATATTTTCTTAATACTTCAGCATCGGGGGGTTATGGATAGAGGTCGTGGAGGGAGCTTTTGAAAACACTTGAAATTATATACCTAATTTTATGTTTTGTGCATTTTGTGGGAGAGATAGTCCATACAGCCTCTCACATTCAGAAGGCGATCCATAACACTGTTTAAGAACCACTGTTACGAATAGAAATCACTTTCTCCCTTGTGAAGTCCAAGGGATGGAGTTGTTCACGTAAGACATACAAGTCTCACCCCCGCCCCTAGTTCATTTCTCTCAGCTACTTATCTTAAAATTTTATGGATTGATTCTTTGTGGCTTTTGGACAAGGCACCATTTCTTTATACCCATGCATTTTCTTTACCAGTTAAAAAATACCAATATTTCTCTAAGGAAAGTGGTTCTAATAAGGATGTTTTTAGAATCCCAACACCGGGACCTATTAAGAACACAAATTCCCTTACGTCCTTTCAGTTTTAGGTCTCTGAAAGAAATGACTTTCATCGATGTGACTGTAGTGGTATAGTGATGGGAAGCATTGTTTCCAATTGCCAGGAAGAAACTCCCAGAGAGCCCAAAGGAGCATGGGGTTCAAAACCCACTTTGCTCCCCTTTCCCGATTGTGCTGCCTTGCAAAGCTCCCTCCACCTCTGCATTTCAGTTTTCTTAACCTCTAGGTTGGGTCAGTCATATCTCTTTTCCCAGGGTTGCCGTGAGAATCACGTGAACGAACATGTGAAACCATGCCTGGCGCACAGTAAGTTCTCAATAAGAGTTGAGAATTCAAATTCATTATACCTCCTGCCATTTCCGCTCAACTTGCCACTCTTCAAAGTGGGGAGAGCCACTTCTTTGTCTCAGAGTGATCACTGGGGGTGGGGGTGTAGAAATGGGTTGTTTGTTGACTATTCAGCCACGCTCCTCCCTGTGGGAGACAGGCGCTGTGTAAATACTGGTATTACTATATTATCCATCTGGCACTGTGGCTTTGGAGTATAATTAGCTATTGCAGAAAATGCATTGAAGAAAGAAGGATCCAGGATGATTTAACAATAACGGTAGCAATCAGCATGTTTCTTGTTTTGGTTAAAGATACAGAGTTTACGGGACACTCCAAGAATTACCAAATATTAAAGAGACTGAACAATAAGCATTACCCTTTCTCCACTCCCATTACCATGGCCCTCATCTCAGCCATCATCCCATCTCTTGTCAAGATTATTTCGACTCCTCCTCACTGGCTCCCTTCCCTCTAGTCTTCTTTCCTTTTAATTCATTCCATGCTCTGAAGCCAGAATGATCTTTCTGAGATATAGCTCAGACTATGTTCTCTTTGAGGCCCCTTGGTGGCCCTTCGGTGACTACAGGAGGAAGGCCAGACGTTGTAATAATGTGTCCAAAGCTTTTCTGGGATGACCCTTGTCTCATACTTGTCCCTTGTCTCTACTCCATGCCTGAGTCTGGAGACAGATGACATTGGCACAGGCTGTTGAGACATCACCATTTTAACTGATAACGCCGTAAGAGAGTGTGGCTTGAGGGCCACTAGCCGTGGTGGCTTCCACTCCTTCAGCTCTGAATTACACAGACTCACCTGCTCCCATCCCTGGCAGAGTAAACAGCTGCAGGCCTTGAACAAGGGGAATTGATTGCCTCTGTGGAATATTAGGGTCTGGGGGAGCATAGCAGAAATGTTGGCAATCTCAAGATTTCTTCGCTGGGACAGAAAAAGCACAAGCCTGGGGGGCTTAGTCAGTTGACCATCCGACTCTTGATTTCTGCTCAGGTCATGATCCCAGGGTTGTGGGATCAAGCCCTGCATCAGGCTACGTGCTGAGCGTGCAGCCTGCTTCACATCCCCTCTCTCCCTCTGCCCCTCTCCCACTCCCTCCCTCTCTCTCTCTCTCTCTAATAATTTTTTAAAAAGAAGCACAAGCCATAAAAGAAAGTAAATCACAAGTTGGATTTTGTGGAACTCTTCAAAACACACCCTTGAAAAAACAAAAGAGTAAGCCACAGACAGGGAACAATAATTGCAAAGATCCATCTGGTAGAGAACTTGGATCTGGAGTATATAAAGATATCTCAAACTTCACTAATAAGAAGAAAAACAAACCATCTAAAAATGGGCAAAAAATGTGAACAGGCATTTTACCAAAGAAGAGATATGGTAACAAAAAGCACATTAAAGAAGCTCAACATCATGAGTCATTAAAAAAATAAAACAAACTAAATCCACAATGAGATATCACTGGGGAGGAAAAACTCATACCAGTGGGAGAGCGGGTCTGGAAACCAGGCCTCTGACGTTGTTTATGGGAACAGCCACTTCGGAAGACATTACATTTTTTTTTTTTTTAATGTTCACTTATTTTTGAGAGCGAGAAAGACAGAGTGTGAGCTGGGGAGGGGCAGAGGGAGGGAGACACAGAATCTGAAGCAGGCTCCAGGCTCTGAGCTGTCAGCACAGAGCCCGACGTGGGGCTCGAACTCACAAACCGTGAGATCATGACCTGAGCCGGAGTCGGACGCTTAACTGACTGAGCCACCCAGGCGTCGCTGGAAAATATTTTAGCAGTTTCTTATAAAGTTAAACACACACTTATGGTATGTATTAGTATCCTAGGGCCACCATAACAAAATACCCCACAGTGGGTGACTTCAACAGTAGACCTTTATTTTCTCACAATTCTGGAACCTGAAAGTCCAAGATCAAGGTGTTGGAAAGGTTGGTTTCTCGTGAAGCCTCTCTCCTCCTCACCTTCCCTTAATCACCCCTTTAAAGGCCCTATCTCCAATGACAGTTACTTTGCGAGGTATGGTACGGGTGGTTAGGGGAGATAGTTCAGCCCATGACACCCTACCGCTCTACAATCCCACTGCTAGGTACTTCTCCAAGAGAACTAAAAACATATGTCTGCACAAAGGCATTTATGAGGATGGGTAGAGTAGCTTCCTCCATAATCACCCCAAATGGGAAACAACCCAAATGTCCATTGACCAGTAAATGGATAAACAAATAAACAAACTGGATGCATCAGGCAACGAAAAACTACTCAGTGATGCACAGAGCAAACTACTAACACTAACCAGGGCACAAATGAATCTCAAGAGTGTGATGCTAAGCAAAAAGAAGTCAGACACAAGCAGCTACATACGGTACCGTCCCATTTCCATGACGTTCTGGAAAAGACAGCCCTATGGAAACAGAAGTCTGAGGGGTGGCTGCCTGGCCCTGGGGTCTAGGGGGGAAGGCGTGAAATGCGGAGTCACAAATGACCTTCTGGGAGTGGAGGAAATACCTGCATCTCGATGGCAGTGGTGTTTACGTGACCCTGTGTTTGTCAAAACTCATCGAACGGTGCACCTAACAAAGGTGCGTGTTATTGAAAGTAAATTTTTTACTTAAAACAGCACGCTTAAGAAGATAGAGAAACTGATTACAACCCAAACAGGCTTACAAGCTCGCTCGAAACCTCTCAGGACGTTATTTATGCAGGTTCAACTTGCACTCAGCATCTTGCCCTAAATATAGTCATTGTTTATTGAGATGCTAAAGAGAAAAGTAATTGTCCCACCATATAAACAAAGCAAACTCGTTAGCCATTCTCTCTGAGAAGGAATGACAATGATGGAACCCGCTGGCGAAACCATCGCCCATCAGGGGCCCCATCTGCATTGGCAGCAATCTGGCACAGCTGTGTGATCTCAGGCAGGACTGGGCCTTTGTGAGGAGGACAGCATGTCCATCTAAGGACATCTGTGACCTTGGATGCCATTCTTGGGAGAGTCACGCACATTCCACTGCTACGTTGTCTCCTTCCCCCGAAGGCATCACTGGATAATTCTGGGCTCCGGTTTCCCGACTCTTTGGAGGTATAACTGCCTTGAGCTTCTCAGGGACAGACCCAGTGTTTGTTAAATAAGAAATATTTAGGGTGTTCGGTTCTTGCCCTGTGCCACCCACTGCATGGACAACTTACATGGGTGATGAGTGCTCGTTTCATTTCTTCAACAAGCCCCGTCTTGTAGGTCAAATAGCTAACCCTTTGAGATAGGCTAGAACAAGCACACAGTAGACACCATTGGTGTCCTGCCCGTTCCCCCTCGCCCTGACCACTTCAGACATCCTGACTGCCTTCCAACTGCCTGTGATTCTTCTCCATTGAAACCACTTTCCCCATGTACAGAGCAGGATGGGGATGCTTACCAGAAGTCAGCTCCTTTGCCCTTTGGATGGGCTGATTCTGAAATCAATGCTGTAAAGCAGCTTCCTGAATTTCCACAGGGAGTTTACTCCTTGGGTGCTCACCTTTCATTAGTTGCCTTCCTTTCTCCTGTCTTACTTCCCCATTCTCCTACCGGTGTTGATCGAATACATAAATTACTTGCATTCCAATCCTTACCTCCTGGTCTGTATCTGGAATAATCCAGCCTAAGAGCCACAATGGTGCTTTGAAAAATTATTGCAGCAATACCCATGAGAAGTTATTCTCAGAGGAGGCTCAGAGACCACATGTAGGATTTGAATGAATGAATGAATGAATGAATAAAGCCCCAGAACATCAGAGGGAAGAGCGTTTGTAGAGCCTTGTTGTGCTCAGGAAAGGCTTTCCAGAAGCGGTGAGAATTTAGCTCAGCACTTACCCAAGGGTGAGCGTTTAGGTGTCTCCTTACCTGAATGGTGCAACATGTGGCTGGATTGTCGTGATTGAGGGAAGAACACGGCAATGAGTCCAATCAGAGAGGGTCCAAGGTGAACAGATTGAACCTGGCCGGGTATTTAAGTTCCTCCCACAATACCACCTCTCTAAAAGCCAACCCTCTTCCTTCCAGGAAGTGGAAAGAAAGCAAATGAGTCGTATGGTCAGCTCATGTGATGGGATCTGACAGTTCCTCCAGTTCCTGCAGTGTCTCTGAGCTCCTGGACCTCACGTCAGGGCTGGGATAAGCAGCAATATTTGGAAAAGGTAGTAGTCTGGCTCTAGGGACAACTTCTTCATGCTGATTCCAAGGAGATAAGCTGGCGGCACGGCATATCATACATGACTGCGTTGGGGAGTTTTCACACGTGGGTAGCAATACCTGGGTAACGGGACTATGTTGGTTAATAAGTGACACAATGTCTATAAAGCCCATCACGGTGTCTGACACGTAAGGAATTCAAACGAATGGGACCCCAGTGAGAAAAATGTCTTAGTAGCAGGACAGTGATCTTGTCCTCAGTTCTAAGTAATGTTCAGCTTTGTTCTTAGAGGAGAGAGTTGCCTCCAGTAGCAAAACCATAAAGTGGGGACCATGATCTCTCGCTTCCCCGGTGAAGATTTTTATGACTCGATGCATGTAGAGAACCAAACTGATGCTCAGTCAGTACCATAAAATCGCAGTCTAAAGACATAGGAGGAGGTGCTGGCCTTGAAGATACATGGATCACAGCACCCCCCCCCCCCCCCCCGCCATGGCTTCTTCTTCTCAAGGGCGTAACTCCAGGTAGAGGAAGATTTACCCTGAAGCTGATGACCTTATACTTATACTTCAGGGTTCCTCGCTTGCATAACCCTCCAAGGTCAAACTCCTATATTCATACTTTGGCATATATTTGTTAAATAGAACTCCCTCCCTTGACTGAACACACGTCAGTCCCCGTGACCAAGATTTGCTCCTTGCTGGGGGTAAAGCTTATGACAGAAACACTCTCTGGGCTCACAGTTGGAATCGAGGCAAAGCTGAAGGAGTGAATCCAAACCAGAACCATCCGCATAAGCCGGCTGTGCCTCCGCTCAGGTTTCTCTTCCTTCGTCCTTTCCCACCTCCCTGCCTTCCTCCCTTAACAGAGTCACAGAATGGCCAAATGTAGAAAGCATCAAGCTTTACCACCTGCTCTCTGAAGAAAGGAAGGTATTTATTTGCTCAGCGGTGAGTCAAGCTAGAACTTTGGTTTCCTGTCTTCGAGTTTAGAGTGACTTTCTTATACTATACTCTTCCTCTCTCTGTCCCTTCCTCCTTCCTTCTTCTCTTCCCTTCCTTCCTTCCTTCCTTCCTTCCTTCCTTCCTTCCTTCCTTCCCTCCCTCCTTCCTTTCCTCCCTCCTCTTTTCCTTCCCTTCTTCTTCCCTTTCTTCCTTCCTTCCTTCCTTCCTTCCTTCCCTCCCTCCTTCTCTCCCTCCTGCTTTCCTTCCCTCCTTCCTCCTTTCCTTCCTTCCTTCCTTCCTTCCTTCCTTCCCTCCTTCCTTGCTTCTTTCCTTCTCTGCTTCCCTCTTTCCTTCCCTCCTTCCTTGCTTCTTTTGTTCTTTGCTGGCTTCCTTCCTTCCCTTTTCCTTTCATTTACTTCCTAAACATAAAGGAGTTTTATCTTTTCTTTAAAAGGAAGTTACTTCCTGGAAGTGGCCGACAAGGGACAAAGAGCTGTCTAATTTTTTTGGCATCCTGCTCTGGGACTCGATTGTTTTCACTGGCCTTTTGTGCTCTTAGTTTATGAAAAATCAATAGTTTAATATAGAAAAAAAGTCCCCTGGCTATCTATTTAGAGCTGTATTACCTTCATTTCAGGGCTCTGGCTCTGCCTGCCTGCCTGCCAAGAATTCCTAAGTCAGATTGTTTTGTGCAGCGTTGGCCCAGCTCTCTGGAGCCCACCCACCAGACGCAGGATGATGATAATAGTAATACCAGTAACAGAACTCAGACACGTGTCCAGTGCTGATCACTTCTGAGAGACGTTTCATGCATGGGGGTCATCATGTATGTGGTTGACACCCAATAAATGCTTGACTGAATTGCTTCAAATGAATAATGACAGTACCCAAATAGATAGGACAAATAGCATTATCCTTGTAACAGGAAAAGAAACAGCCCCATGGTGGGTGTCTCCTGTATTTCCTCCTGTCGGTATTAATTTAATTTTCTCTCTAGCATACTCATTTAAGAAAATAATTGTTATCTGCATTTTGTAGGTGAAAAAATTAAAGCGTAAGGAGTTCATGTGACTTTCCAAGGTCACTGAGGGAAAGAATAACTGGAAAATAGCACCCCCTTCCTCTTACTAGAGCCCACATTTTCTCTGCTTGACCTTGGGTCTCTGGGTGCATGGGGAAAAGCACCCCAGAGAGACTTAGTGATGAGCTCTTAAACACCCATATCTTGGACTTGACCTTGTCCCTTGTTCTTTCTCCCAACCCAAAGGACTGATGCCCAGAATAAGCAATGTGGACTCCTGAAGGGGGAATGATAGACCTTTAGGCTCTACATTGACCTATGATCCATGCTTGGACCCAAGGTGAAATGGGCCAATTTAGTTCTTTCCTTAGAATTTTGGGCTTGAATGGGGTGCCTGGGTGGCTCAGTTGGTTGAGCGCCCGACTTCGGCTCGGGTCATGATCTCATGGTGCGTAAGTTCAAGCCCCACGTTGGGTTCTGTGCTGACAGAGCCTGCTTCCAATCCTGTGTCTCTGGCTCTCTCCACCCCTCCCCAGCTCACACTCTGTCTGTCTGTCTCTCAAAAATAAATAAATATTTAAACATCAAAAGAAAAAGAATTTTGGACTTGAGGAAACTCAGGGAGTGAACTAAATGGCAGTGACTTCCAGTGCCGGAAAGTTTTACAGACTCTGTGGCTGGAGCAGCCCTCAATGCTTATTCTCAAGATAAGGCAACGGAGGAAGCTTGGGGAATGGGAGAGGAGGGTGGGAGAACAAAAAGGAGGGATTAAGATTGTTGTACCGGTGTGGGGGAGCAAGAGAGAGAGAGGTAGCCTCTTCCTGCTCCCTCCGAAGCCCGCTGGTTTGAAGTTAGTGTCCCACCACTAAGCCGGGGGTCAGCAAACATAGCTTGCAGGTCCAAATCGGGCCAGTAGCTTATTTTTGCAAGTAATTTTATTGGAACACAGCCACACCCTTTTGTGGACGTATTATCTGTAGCTGCTTTCGATCTACGATGGCAGAGTCGTATGGTTGCAGCACAAACCAGATGGCCCACAAAGGCTGGAATATGGACAGCCTGGGCACGTGCAGAACACATTTGCTGACCTCTGCGCTAAGCCCACAGAATTCCCGGTGTTCCAGGGCGCGTGTTCCTAACGAGGGTCATTCGAAGGATTTTCAGGTTTCGGACTCTGGATATTCTTACTCTGGGAAACGTTGTGAAATACCTTCACACCCCTCATTAACTATAGTTCCTTAAAACTTACGTTAAGATGCGACTACAGTTGATGTAACTGATAGAATGTTGCCTTTCAGAGAAATTTCGTGAAGCAGTTGATGCTGATTGTGCACGCCGCGTTTGTGTAGATTTTGAAGGAAATGTCCTCTCCCCACCCCCACCGCGGGGGACCTCGGACCCTGGCCAACCCCACAGGCCTCAGGCTCTGCCTATAGGCCCTGTGGATACGATAGCCAAGCTCATAGCAACTCCAACCCCCCCTTCTTCCTTTATCCTATCGTTTTTTTCTTTTTTTAAATTGTTTTTAATGTTTATTTATTTTTGAGAGGGAGGGAGACAGAGAGTGAGCGGGGGAAGGGCAGAGAGAGAGGGAGACACAGAACCCAAGGCAGGCTCCAGGCACTGAGCTATCAGCACAGAGCCCGACGTGGGGCTCGAACTCACGAACTGTGAGATCATGACCTGAGCCGGAGTCGGATGCTTAACCGACTGAGCCACCGAGGCGTCCTTATCCTATTGTTTTTAACAGCTCGGCGGAGATATAATTTACATGCCATAAAACTGATCTGCGTTAAGTGTACAATGTGATGATTCTCAGTAAATTTACAGAGGTGTGCAACCACCACTAGAAATGTCTCCGTCTACTTTTCAGATGGCTCTTGGTGGTATCTTGAAGTGTGCTTTCCCTTCCAGATAGCTTATCCCTTCCGAGCTATGTTCCCTGAGGTTAGGCCTGCGCTAAAGAGCGTCAGCAGCTAACACTTGCCATTTGCGGAGCGCCCATGGGCCTTAGGTATGGCAGGCCCAGCCATTCCAGTTCACAGATGACCAGAGTTAGACACATTTCTAGGCAACGGGAGAGGGTCACCGACATGGCCACCTCTTTCGAAGTTTGAGGAAAGATCAGAAATGGACACAAAGAACGAGCAACAGAAAGAAGTCTATACTCTTGAGAAGTCTATACCCTTTAGTCTATACAAAGTATGGCACTGTGATTAACTCGTACTCCCATTTGCTGGGGTACCTGGGTGGCTCAGTCGGTTAGGCATCCGACTCTTGGTTTCAACTCAGGTCATGATCTCACAGGTTCTGAATTTGAGCCCCACGTCAGGCTCCATGCCAACAGCGTGGAGCCTACTTGGGTTCTCTCTCTCTCCCTCTCTCTCTGTCCCTCCCTTGCTCATGCTTTCTCTTTCCAAATTAATTAATTAATTAAATTAAAAATTAAATCTGACTCCCATTTGCTGCGCAAGGCGGGCAAGCTATTTAGTTTCCTCAACCGTAGGGAAGGATCATCGTAGTGCATGGTTGTGGGAAAGACTGAACTCGTTAATCCAAGTAAAATACTAGGAATGGTGCTCAGTCTATTGCGATCAATTTGGAAATAACTCTTAGGGACTGATAGACTTCCTCTTAGCATCCAACTATAAAGTTATTTGAGGAAATGTTTGATGAGTCTTCTGGAAGTGGGGGCTGGGGGCTCAGAGGCAGCAGGAAGCCTTTGAGGAGAGGAGGTACAAAGACTGAGGAAGATAGCAGCATGGCACCCCTCATGGGTTGGAAGAGAGAGGATCGGGAACAAAGTTTTGCGAAAGCCAATGAAAGATCTAAGTCAACAGGGAGAAAGAGATAGAGACAGCATTCATGGATGGTTGTAGGGACTGTGTTAAAGAAACTCCCCCAAGGGTCTGAGATTACAGGATTTACCTCTGCTAGGAAATTGAGTGGTTTGAGGAAATTTTACTTAAAAAATAAAGACAAATCCCCAACTGTCATCCAAACTGAGGAAGAGACACAAGACAGAAGTGCAGGTGCCATTGAAGGGATATATTTGTAAATGGCCCTCTTTGTTGGAGGTGGGAGAAGTGGTTCCAGCTGAGGGGTTTAGGGAGGCACCATGGGAAAGTAGGATTTTGAACTTGGCCTTGGATCCTATGTCGGGTTGTCTTATGCAGAAATGATGGGCAAAGGCATCTCAGAAGATCAAAGAGTGGGTGTGAAAGAGAAAACTGGGGCGTCCCAAAGGCAATAAACGTATAGAAGTAAGAGCAAATTCGTTTTAGGTTGAATGATAATCTAAATAACCATAACTGCTATATATTGCGTTGTATGTCCTAAACTTTGTGTCGTCTCATTGATCCTAACCGTGACACTGGAAGGTAGATTCCATTTTCACCATTCTGTAGGTGAGGAAGTGGAGGCCGAGAGAGTTTCAGCAACTTGCTCAAGGTCACGTTGCTGGGATTCCAAAACCTTTTGTGCCCCCAACCTGTGCTCTCCGTTACCACCTGAGGAGCTGAGGTGGGAGTTCTCTTCGGATAGATGGGCTAGGGCTGGGCAGAGGATCGCTCTGAACGCCAGGTGGAAGACTTTACTGAAAGCCAACACTGTGCTGACTGCTTGGTGAAGAAAACCCAGTCATCTGTGAGCCTGGGACACGCGGACTCCCTTCTCTGGGTGTGTTGTTTCTTCCTCCACAAAAGGGGGGTCAGGAGAACCACCTTCCAGATTTAACATGGGACTAAAGGAGACAATCCACGTGAAATTCTCATCCAGTGCTATTTGTGGAAAGCACTGCAGAAAAGACACCTAAAATCATTACACACGTTTCCAAGAGCTGCCATAACAAACGCCCACCAATCAGGTAGCTCAAAACAACAGAAATGGATTCTCTCAGAGTTCCAGAGACTGAAAGTCCAAACTCAAGGTGACAGCGTGGCCATGTGCCCTTCATATGTTGGGGGGAAGAATCCTTCCTTGCTTCTTCCTAGCTTCTCGTGGTAACTGATAGTCAGTGGTGTTCTTCTGCTTACAGATACATCACTTTGATCTCTGCCTCTGCCTCCACACGATGCCCTCTCTGTGTGTCTCTGGTTTCAGAGGGCCTTCTCTTCTCTGCGGAGTTGTCCAAATTTTCCTCTTCGTACAGGGATACCAGTGATTGGTTTCGGTCTCACCCTAATCCACTATGACCTCTTTTTAACTTGATTACACCCACAAAGACCCTATTTCCAAAGTGATGATAATGAACAAGATAATGTGTATTTTCAGGGTTGTGGCTAACGGATAATAGGACTGCTCATTCTTTTCCTTCCCCAAAGCACCTGGCACTTAGGGGTACACACAGCGAGGTGCTCAATAAATATTGGTTGAACAAACAGCGCATCTCAGTTTCTTAGCAAAAGCCCCACCATTTGTCTCCAAGAAATTGACATCAGACGTAGCATGGGGCAGCCGGTGGGGCCTGTCACCTGTGAGCAGAAGGTGTGAGTGGATGACGGGCTAGCTCCCCGCTACAGGCACTTGGTGGCCGCTCCTAATGAGACAGGGTGAGAAATGAGCTCAGTCTGTGCGGCTGCAATTTAATCCTTTCCGAGCCCACAGGGTCCCAGCATGATGGCACCAGCTGTTTTCAGATTCCTTTCTGGAAACAGCACAAACTGGTTTCGGTTTAACGGGGCACGAGGTACCCTCCAGACCTGCCCTGGCCCCCAGCACAGTTTGCAACACCACCAGGCAGAGCCGGGGGGGGGGGGGGTGATGAGGAGACTGGACTGCAAACCAGACACAGCAGCGGGATCCCAGGGGCCGTGGACTAGTTCTGTTTGATCGATGACCCTCGGTCTTCCCATCTGGGCAGTGGGAGTGAGATACCCAGCACCCTGGGCTGTCTTGAGGATTCATGAGATAATGGGTCTGAGGAGAACTTTGCAACCTGCAGAGAAACGTAAACATGCTATCTGTCTAGTGGTTCCACCCTGGCAGAACTTCCCACTTTGATGTAGATTTCCTACTCTCTCTTCATCGGATTGCATGCTTAGCATAGCATTTGAGGATTGCATGCTTAGCATAGCATTTGAAACTGATTTGAACTCTGACATTCCTGAGTGATGACAGGTTCAAGGGCTACTTTCCTAGGCGTTTCTTCCCAATAGGGACCAAAAGGTTAAGCAGGATGAATTTGTTTTCCCAGTTCGTTCGTTCATTCATTCGTTCATTCATTCATCTATATGTTTATTCATCTCTTCTTAGAGCCATCCTCCATTTAACTAGTATTTATTGAGCACTTGCTGTGTGCCAGTCATTTCTTAGGTATGGAGATGAATCCAGGGAGGACTTAATTTTCGTGCATTCGCAAGCTCAGGAGGGAAGTACAGGAACACAAATAATCAAGGCAAGGTGCTATTTTGTAACTCGGGGCCAGGCTTTTCCTCTCCAGACCCCAGTTTCCTATCTATAAAATGAGACAGTTGGACCAACTGTGCTCAGTTCCCTCCGCGAGCAATCTCGTGGACTGCACTGTTGGAAAGAAAACCAGACTGGGGGTCAGGAAATTCCCATTGTGGTCCTACCTCCGCCAACAATTTAGAAAGATTCTAAGCACTTTCCACTCTGTGGGCCTCAGTTTCCCAGCGTGTATCCAGGCTAGGGCAGGGTGAAATGATCCCCAAGATCCTTGCGGCTGAGTTCCTTTTACTTCACGAAATCACTCAGCTCCGTGTCTGGGAGCCAGTGACACAGCAGCAGCAGCCGAGCAAAGATTCAGAGGAAGTCACCAAAGGGAAGGTACAGAAGCTCTCAGAAGCTTCTATCAGTCGTCAGCAGGTGTTGTCCTGGGATGCTCAGCGTCCTGCTGGGGCTGGCTCTCTCTGTCTTCTGCCCTCACAGGCTGAGCACGGAAATATCAGAGGCAGAGAACAGAAGGCTCCTTTTCCTCACTGAGGCCATCCTGCCACCACATCCCTGTATCCTATCCGGGCAGAGTGCCAGCCATACTGGTACTGAGTGTTTACAGGAGGAGGTGGAAGAGGGGCAATCCGAGGAGCCTGGACCGCCTCGACACGGGAGTCTCTTCCCATCTGGTGGATTCAGGAGCGATTCTTGGAGGATGTCACCTCCAACTTGAGATCCAAAGGATGATGGAGAGCCAGACCAAGGGTGATGGGGGTAGGAGGGGAGGGAGACAGAGAGAGAGAGAGAGAGAGGTGTGCTCTAGGATCCAAGAGAAGTCCAGTGTGGCCGGAGCACTGAGTGCTGAGACACCTGCATCTAGACCTTGAAAAGGTCTCAGGAAACAGATGACCAGAGCTCCAAGCTCAGCAAAGCACTGGGCTCAGAGTAGCTCGAGTCTCTCCCTTTTGAATCTCCCCAAGCCCCAGTTTCCTCCCCTACGGAATGGAGAATGCTCTAAATGCTAAGTCCTGATTGTACTTCTCAGGGTTGAGGGCAGTCTGTCTGTGACATTTTCAAGATCTCCGCATCTATTTGACTTTTGTCCACTCTGCAGCCTTCAGGCACTGAAGACTGAATCCAGACTTGATCTCAGACTCCCCTCTCGGTGAACAAAAGAAAAAGCTGATTGGACGTGTGTGTCGTTGGGGGGGGGTGGTTCTTTTTTCTTCGCTCTTCTTTCTTGGTGATGTCCCTCGTTTCCCCCCCAAGTACATTTCAAAGAGATGTGATGAGGGGAACCACCAAGAGGAAGAGGCTGAAGAGATGGTCAGGGAGATTAGATTAGAAGAAGGACAATCTGTGATACTTTTAAGGTTAATGTGGGAACGGAAGGAGCTGTGTCTTTCACCCACTCCTAGATCAGCCTATAGCGTCGCTCATGTGGGTTTCTAGCCACTAAGTTACCTCCTCCCTGTGCTGGGTTTCCAGGCATCCATCTGTATGATGCAACCAAGGTCTACCTCATCTCCCTGTCTTTATCCCACGACCCCTGCCTCTGGTCACATAACTATTTGCTGAGATCTTGCCTCCTTCGAGGCTTCTGAAGTTCCACCAGCCGTATCTCTCTCGACTTGGTTGATGTCATGGGTTGAATGTATCCCTGTGAAAGATATGTTGAAGTCTTCACTCCCAGGGCTTGGGAATGTGAACTTATTTAGAAATGGGGTCTTTGCAGATGTAATCAATGTAAGATGAGGCCATCCTGGGTGAGAGTGGGTCCTTAACCCAGTCGGCCAGTGTCCTCCCAAGGAGAGAGGAGACACATTCACCAGGAAGAAGGCCGTGCGACCACGGAGGCAGAGATTTCTTGGTATGATGTAGTTACAAGGGAAGGGACACCAACCATTGCTGCCCACCCCTGGGAACTAAGAAGAGTGGAGGAACGATTTTTTTCCTAGAGGCTTTGGAGGGAGCATGGCCCTGCCGACACTTTGATTTCAGACTTCTAGCCTCCAGAATTATGATAGGATAACCTTCTGTTGTTTGAAGCCACCTGGTTTGTCATAGTTTATGTCAGCAGCCTCAGGAAACTAATATAGTTGCTTTTCTGTTTTTGTTCTGTTCTGTCTCGGTCTTTTTAGTGAACAGCTGCCACGTTTGCCTGTCTCTAATCATCCTGGGGACGAGGGCATCTGATCTCCTTTTTTGAAAGTGGCCCTGCCCCATCCTGCAGGCCTCCTCGAGCCAGAGGGTGGCCCCCTGACCTGCTAAGGCATTCAGACACACTCCCTGGAAATCTGAAGCTTATGCAGACTGGCAGGAGCTGGAGAAACAAATGGTCGGGGCTGAGTTCTGTCTATGGCATCGCTGGGAACTGAACTGTCCCTTTGTTTCTTTTTCCGAGACCCCCGGAGCCGTCCCTGCTCCTTTTCAAGACCAAGGCCCGACTCCATAGCCTTCCAGTAATTTTGATTTCATTTTATTATTTTTTCATTTTCTTCTTGGGCGAGAATTGATTTCCGATGTCAGCAATGCAAGAACTTAATGTGATGTAGGCTCTTCTCCTCCCCACACTCAGGCACACACGCCCCTACTCCAGTGTGCAAGCCTGCAGAGGACTTCCTCACCTCTCTCCGCAGGACGAAGGACCAGGCTTCTGTCCGTGTCAGCGGTGCTGGGGAGAGTAGAGACGCGCCATTCATGAGTGCTGAGTGGCCAAAGGAAAGGCGCCTTCCTCGGGTCCCCCGTCGTGTTGTGTGCGCTTTGGTGTTAATAAATGACAAATTGATATATTTAATGCTATCTCTCATCACAGCCCCACAGGACATCTTTCACAACTGTCCGGAGACCAATCTTAATGAGCTCCAAAGCCAGGACTAGGGTGAAGGGAGTAAGCCTCTGGGGAGAGGGAAAGGAGGGCAAAATTTAAGGAAGCACTTGCTGTCGTGATCAGGGTCAGACAAGTGCTATCTATCCCTGAAGGTGAGTGTTTCAATAAATTTTGCCCAAATACTCACTTTTCTTAATTAAACTGCCCAACGTGCCGGTGCTTCAGTATCAAACCCACATCCCTCAGCCCAAGAAGAACCCACCCCCATTATTCCATTTCTTTAAGGAAAGGACAGATATGTAATGAGACGAGGTCGGTGCAGTGGAAAACATTCTAGGTTAAGAGGCAGGAGAAGTGGGTTTTATTTCGGAGCTTCGCTTTAATAGTTGTGTGATTTTAGTGATGCTGATATTATGTGTCAATCCCGTCAAATAAGACAGTATTATTATTATTATATTACCTTGTGTAAACTAATTAATATATTTCAAGTAGTGAAACATTGCCTAGGTCCAAGTAGGCATGACAATTTTTCAAGTTTACTTACTTATTTTGGGGGTGGGGTGGGGAAAGAATCCTAAGCAGGCTCTATACTGTCGGCATAAAACCTGACTCGGGAGTGGAACTCACGAACCGTGAGATCATGACCCGAGCTGAAATCAAGAGTCAGTCGCTTAACCGACCGAGCCACGCAGTCGCCCCTTATTTTTATAAGTTATTGTTATACAATAGTACTACTATAATACTTCTATATTACAGTAGGCATGATGACTGTTATTGTCACCATTTGATGGGCTGAATGGCTCTGCGTTCATCTCTTTTCAGTCTTTATAAAGCGGAGGCAATACTGTTCGTGGACATTATTGTTAGGATCATTGTGCATCTCCAAACTAAAAAAAAAGGGGGGGGAGTGAAAAGTATGGACCATTATCGTGTGCCGACAAGGATGGCCAAAATCTGTGATGTAAGAATTCGAGGTTCAGATGTTAGAGAAATTCTAGACTCTGGCACATTTTTGCTGCCTTACCTCTGGCAAGTCAGGCTAACGTTGCTAAGACTCCGTGCATTTTTAACTTAGAAGTGCTAATAGTCCCCTACCTTCTAGGGTTTTGTGGGGCTTAAGTGAGATTACAGACGCAAGCACTTTGTGTAGATTCTGCCAGACGGGTAGTGGTCAATGACACGTGGCTCGTGTCTCTGTTGGCAAAGTTTCTGTTGAAGCAGGGGTTAACATGGCGGTCACCTGGGACTCGGGAAGGTGATTTATGGAAGCCAGTGGTTCCCCTCAGCAGACAAGAGAAGGATATCAATCGGTATAAGTAAGCTGTAAGTGAGAATTGAAGCTATCAGATGGTGTGGACTCCCTGTTCGGTCTCTGACAGTTTCTCTCTCTCTCTCTCTTTCTCTCTCTCTTCTTTTAATTAAAAGTTTTTGTCTTCTGATGAAATATTTCTAGTACTATGCCTGGATAAGTGTTGACTTTCTTCCCCTTCTCCCTTCCGTGCTCTGGGCACTGATGCCTTGTTCTCTGGAAACATTTGATTTCCCGGGTCTATCAACCAACATTCTCCACTTAGGGAAACAGGAAACAGGAAACAGAAAAGTGGTGAAGACTCACTTAAACGTGAGTCTCCGTTCTAACATCCACAATATGACTTTGACCCAGTGGGTTAATTTGTTCAGGTTATCTCTTATGGCATAAAGATCGATCTTAAAACTTCATGGTTTGTAACAACTATTCTATTTTGATCATAATTTAGTGGATCAAGAATTTAGGACTCAGGTGGACAGTTTATCTTGGACCCAGCCTCACGAGTCCCAGACACCATTTCTGCTGCCTTCTTGTGGTTCAGCAAGTTATTAAGACAGCCTAGATCCAAGGAGAGCAATGGCTCAACCCATTGCTCATAGCCTCATGCTCATAGCTCCAATTGGAGGAACCACAAAAAATGTAGAGCCATCTTTAACTTATTGTGCACCGCCCCCCCCCCACAAGCCTCCACTTTCTTCCTCATGGGACTTGGGGAGAACTTGATGAGGTAACAGGCTGACGGCATTTGGCACAATAGCAGCACATAATAATCACTCAGTGAAAAGCGTTCTGTTATGATTAGTTGCTTCTTCTCCAACCAACTTTCCTTCCTCATGGTTGCTACCTCCCTCCCCACCGCTTTCCCTCTGTGCACGCAAGTCATTTTTTCCCCACGTTGAGGTGAATGGATGGATTTAGGGGGAGAGATGAGATGATCCTGGGCATCAGATTATGCTCAGGCTCTGATTCAGATCTGGACAGTGGTGGCAGGGTAGGGAAAAAGTGGATGAGTTCAAGGGCTATTGGCGAATTACATTAAGAGCTTAGTGATTGATTGACTGGTTATTTGATGGAATGGGTGTGTAAGGAGAAGAAAAGAGGTGAGTCAAAATGAGTCAAGGATAATGCCCAGGGAGTTGACTGTGGTTGCTCGTCAGGTGGGGGTGTTTTTTCCCAACATAGGGCGCGCAACATTTAGGCTCTGTTGGCTACTGTTTCTTTTTCTCTTTCCCTTTTATGTTTAGTTATTTATTTTGAGAGAGACAGAGACAGCACAAGTAGGGGAGGGGTAGAGGGAGAGGGAGACAGAGAATCCCACGCAGGCTCCACTCTGTCAGCCCGGAGCCCGACATGGGGCTTGAACTCACTAAACCCATGAGATCATGACCTGAGCTGAAGCCGAGTCAGATGCTTAACCAGCTGAGCCACCCAGGCGCCCGTTTCTTTTTCTTACACTCTCGTCTTCCCCCTGTCTGGACAGCATGCAGACATCCAAGGACTTTAGACCTTTCGCTTTCAGTAACAGGGAACCCTTGATGCTGATTGCTCAGAGGAATGGCAGGAAACAAGCTGTTGTTTAGGCAGATTATGAGGTTAATAACAATGCAAGGCAGAGGGCTCTACCTTGTATCTGCTTTGGTCTGTTCACATTTAAGACTCTTCATGGGATTAATATGGCCACATCTTTTGCACAGATAGATTGCAGTCCTCTGGAAAGTTTCAACCATAGAAGAGAGAAAAACAATGCTTTCCAACTTAATGAGAACATAGACTGCCCAGATTCCCGGGGGAGGGTATCTGTCAATCTGATTATTATTATTCAGAGGTCCCATCCCTTTATATCTCCGTCAGCCTAAGGTGACATCCCAAATGAAGTCTGTCTGTCACATTGTCTTGTATACTCCCTCTAGTGTGGCCCTTCTTTATGATCTTTGGCTAAACTCATTGCTCATAGCTTCATGCACACAGCTCTGGGCTTCTCCAAATGCCCTCTGGCCAGGGAGGGCTCTTCTGTGATATTTGATCTGCCAACTGGTGTCAGACAGGCTTAGTTTTTCCACAGAGCAAATGCACTGCAGAGAAACTGTATAAAAAACTCATCATGATGGCATGGATTCAGATATAACATGATAGGCAATTTTCCCCTTCTGCATTGTAGCCTTATTCTAATTTTTTCCCTAAAATTTTGCAATAACGTGATCCCACAGTTTATGCGATCGAAGATTTGGACCCTATTTGGAGCGTTACAACGGAGCATTACTTCTATAATAATAACGGCAACTGTAAGAACAGCGATGAAACCGTTAACAATTACAGTAAAAACAACAGCCAACTTGAAAATGTATTTATGACCTGCCAGGCATGTGCTAAATACTTCATATATGCTGATCTCATTTAATCATCATTAGAATCCTTTGCGACAGAAGGTTTTTACGTCCATACTACACATAAGATTTAGAGAGGTCAAGTAATTTGCGTAAGCGGCTAATATGTCGCAAAGCTGAAATTCAGATCCAGGTCTTTCTGACCCGCTTCCCATGGTGTGTGGGGGATATTCACACTCTTGTCTGTTGCCGGAAGGCTTGTGGATGCATCGGGTACGACCTGAGCTTTGTCTTGACGAAGGCCTTGCAGTCTAGACTGGTTTACTTTACTGAGTGCTATACAGAGCCCTGACGTCCTGCTGGATGCAAAATGATAGAAACGCATTAGGCAATCAAAATGTAAACATTTTCACTTAAAGAGCAAATTGTAGAACACGTAGGGGACTTGAGATCCATCACATTGGAATTCAGCGGCAAGGGTAGAAGATCCAGGTATGGTAATAAGTTCAGACCAAGGGAATGTCTGCAGAGTGGTGATTTAATTAAAGATAGAGGGATAGGTTTCATCCCCCCACTGCTACTGACACAGCCAAGTGGCCAGGGCTCTGGAGGACAGGTGACAATCAGTGCCATTCGCTGGGGCTCCGGGGGAGATTTGCAGAGACTTCTTGTCTGAACTCTTTTCTGGCTAATATCTTAGAGCCCATTCATGCATTTATTATGCCATCGACACCAGGCAGGAAGTGTAATGAGAGACGAGGAGCAGGGATGTCAGCGCTAGGCAACAGGGCTATCTGAGAACCCAGGCTTCTTAGCAAGAGGCAATCTCTACCGAACGCTAGCCCCTGGTGGCATGTGGCTATTTCACCTTTCGAGGTGTTCTGGAAGAAATGAGAAGCCCCAAAATGAAGTTACGTGCCCCCCACCCCCACCCCACGACAGCAAACCAAGACTAATTATAATGTGAAACCTATCCCAGGAATGTGACCTTTCAACAGCCAATCTGAAATGTCCAGCTAGGACTAGTGGGGTCATCTGGGTGATGAAAATCCTGCCGTTCCCTATCTCTCCAAACAAAGATGCCCTGGCCAGAAATACTCACACCCCCACCGTGTTTTTTTTTTTTTTAATTCTTTTGCTAATAACTTCCTTGACCCACCGGCCTGTCTCCAAAAACCTTCCGTTTTGTTCCACTTCTCAGAACATCTCTGCTTTCTGGAAGGGACGTTGCCAGATTTGTGAATGGCTTAATAATGCCAATTAGATCTTCACATTTGCTTGGTTGAATTTTGTTTTTTTAACAAAGGTAAGCTGGACATCAGAATGCCTATGTGAAATACGCAGACTTGTAAATACGAGATAAAATAAAGGAAAATTCCTTCTGGCCCACATCTGTTGGGCACATAAATTCCACGTTTCTGGGTGGAAATACAGAATTTATTCAAATGTCACTTGTTCCAGGAAGGCTCTGTGTTAGTCTTCTAAGGCTGCCATAACAAAGTACCACCATCTGGGTGGTTAGAAACAACAGACATTTTTTCTTTTTTCTCTCATCGTTTTGGAGGCTAGAATCTGAAATCACGGTATCAGTAGGACCACACTCCCTCTGAAACCTGTACCCGAATCCTTTCTCCCCTCTGCCTCCCTTCTTGTGGTTTTCCTGGAGGGTGGGGAGGCTGGGGAGTGGGATGGAAAATTCTAATCCCGGATCACTGCTTAGGCTCCAGGGCTAACCAGCCCCCAGTCCTTAGGTGCCTTCCAGGGGTCACTCCATTAACATAACAAAAGACACCTTTATGGCTCTCATCCCTTAGGAAATTCCAAAGGGCTCTTTGGAATTTATATATATATATATATATATATATATATATATATATATATATAATATTTGGTCTGAGCCAAAGAGCTCACACACACACACACACACACACACACACATATACATATATATATATATATATATATATGTTGTAAGTCACCATATCACAAGAACCTTGGGAGAAGAGGTTCTGGAAGGCATCACAGAAGAGTTAATTATGCTGGAGGTCGTGGTCAGAAAGGATAAATAGGATTTAGTAGGTGGGAAGGGGACTTGGGGAATAGAGCACATTCTGAGCCAAAGCAAAGAAGAGCTTTCAGGATTGCTAAGAAGCTGGGGAGACCTTCCAGGCAGAGCACAGGGCCCAGGTCAAGCCGCAGTGGGGTCAGAGGGCAGAGTGCTTGAGAAGCAGTGATTGGCAGTGATGGGGGCATGTTGGCGGAGAGGGTGAGAAATACGACTCGAACATCAGGTGGGGCCATCAGAGGAAGGACCATGATTCCCAGGGTAAGGACTTTGAATCAGTGAAGTGCCCTGGGATGGGGAGAAAGTTACACTTGGGAGCCTTTCTCAGGTGGAATAAAAAAAGGCAACATTTAGTCCACTCATGTGCAAGATACAGGACTTCTACATCCTGGGGGGGCGGGGGGATGGGCACAGGGTATAGACATGCTGGGTGTGGACTCTGTCAAGATCCATCCTCACTCCTCTTCTGGCCGCAGCATGAACTTACCAGGAGATTGCTGAATTCTTTCCATCGTTGTCACCACAGACCTCCCCGCGTCGACCACATCTTCAGATGGGCTCTGTGCACCCACCCGGCAGGCACTGCCTTGACATTTGGGTCACACTTTGGAAGATTCTCTCCATCCTGTCCGCCCAGACCCTGGGGTCTTGTAAACTTCAGATTCCCTAGACCTACGTTGGATTTCTCTTAATTTCTTGGTCGCCCTGGGGGAGACAGAGCCAAGGGCATCTTCTTCACATATGTCAATAATGTCTAACGTGCTTGGTTTTCTTCTTTTTATCTTTCCTCTTCCGTTTGAGTTATCATTTTTGATCTCAACAGTAGGAATGAGGGGGAATTCTTTTTTTTTTTTCAAATCCAACTCAGAGATTCTTACTATGAAGCCCTAACAGAATTATAAAGGTCCGTGAAGTTGGGGGGAGGGGCGGAGGGGAAAGCATCTTTATTTTTACTAACTTCTGACTGAAATGTGTCCTTCCCTTCCCTTATAAATATAAGCAACATATCACATTCGTTTTAGTATCTGCAGCTTTGTAAAATGCAGAAATAATTGATATTTTCATATCACCTTATGGTCATGGGAGATATCCTGAAATGTTATTGATATATATGACTCCTTTCAAATTATAGTAGTCATTACATTATCTTGTTAATTAATGTGTCAACAAAGAAACACATATATTACTGTATCACAGAATTTTAAACCGTTTTAATCAGCGTGCTTCTTTTTTTAAATTTTTTATTGTGTTTATTTATTTTGAGAGAGAGGGGGAGACAGAGTGCGAGTGGGAGAGGGGCAGAGAGAGGGAGACAGAATCCGAAGCAGGCTCCAAGCTGTCAGCACAGAGCCTGATGTGGGGCTCGAACCCACAAGCCGCGAGATCACGACCTGAGCCAAAGTTGGACGCTCAACCGACTGAGCCATCCAGGTGTCTTTGAGTGTATTTCTATCTAATTGGCTTCTTCTGTGTTTGTTTCCATTTAATTTTCAGGAAAAAAATAAATTATATATAAAAAAAAAAACGCAACAACTCTGAAATGGTGAAAAATGTGTATTAGTCTCCTGTAGGATACAAGACAATCTCTAATGCACCCTGTGGTTACCTGAGTCTGTAAGTAGTGTTCAGCTTTCCTTGCCTTTGAACTATCTTACAACTCTGAAAATTGAGCGAAACAGACTGATGGAAATAACTCTCGCCCATAGTGGTGAAAGTTGTCCTGAAGATGTACAAAAGATCCCTCTCAGACCTTTCCCAACCACCCCCAGGTACAAGCAAGCTTTGCATGTATTAACACATTCCTTTCAGCGCCCTTAATTGCCCATATACGTTTCTGCTCTTTGGATTTGCACTTTGAACTGGTTTGTAACACCTTCCTGATGTCTTCATTCATCAGCGAGTTAAATAAAAACTTAAAACCCCATTCGTTTTCGTCTTTGTATAAGAGTTGATTTTATGCGGTAAAATGATGTGCAATATGGTTTATGCAGGTGAAATACTATTCTCTGGTGTCCATCGATGTCACATGTCCCCCCAAAAGCCTAAGAAACCCAGCGTGCAAGCCCCCATCCTTGGTTACCTTCTGGTCCTAGGCTTTTGACACCCAAAAGCCTTCTCTCTTCTTCTGTAGCACTAACCCCTTGTCCAAGCAATGCAAGCCAGGGAGGCCTGGCTGCCATCTGGCAGAGGGGATGGTCAGATTAGCAAAAAAAAAAAAAAAAAAAAAAAAAAAGAGCTGGGTGCTGGCGAAGGGAAACAGAAGCATCTCCTAAGCCTTGAAACTCATCTGGCAACCCGGAAAGAAGGAATGATCCTTCTCATCTGACGGAAAGGTCTAGAACGACGTGAAGGGCTTGGTCTGAGGTCACGCTAGAATCCCAGGCCCCATTTGCTATAGTTACTATATTCCACGGGGCGCTGGGGGAGCTGGTGGGGGTCACTGTCCGCTTTGCACCCAAGGAGGAGCCCGGGAGCGGCTGCTGACAGACAGAGCCTCTTGGAGGGCACAGCTGTTCAGGCTGAGCAGGCGTGTGGCTCTTGGAGCTGTCCTTTTTCTCAGTGGGGCCGCGGCAGGAAGTGTCAGGCTGGTTCCCCATTGTACGCATCTATGTAGCTGTGTTGTTGCCGGTGTATTTATTTATTTATTTTTTTATCACAAGTCTGAGCCTTCTGGTAATAGACAAAACATGAGCTTCTGTTTGCCTGCTTTCCTCCGTGTGTGTCATCGGTGTAATCAGGGGACAGGTGGGCGCAGGCGATTAATGGGGTGGGAGGGGACAGGAAGAGAGGGGATCTACTCAAGGTGGTTGGGGGGGGAGTCGGCGTTCATCTGACCCTGAAGCTCAGAGGCACCGTCTCCTCCAGCAAGGCAGCTGCCGCGGTTATCGGTCGGAACAGCCCTTCCCCAGCCTCTCGGTCTCATTTCCAGTCTGGGCATGCTTGAGAGGCCATTACCATATTTATAGAGCTACCTGGCCCCTCGGCACACGCATGAGAGGGTTAGAAAGACCTATCTATTTTTCCAGCTGTGCTGCTATCCTCGGCGGCAAGGCTGGCGGCGGGGGGGAGTCGGGAGGGCCGGGCCCAGCATTGGGACAGAAGAGAATTACCCTGCAGAGGCCCGGGCCAACCTCTGGCCCCCTGCTTGCCTCTTCCAACTGGTCGGGCTGAGCCGGGGTGGCCAGCGTTGGCGCTAGCAAGGCTGAGAAAAGGAGCACGGTGGACCGCAGGCTGGGGAGAGGATTGCAGGGCCTGAGTGTCAATGTTTGCGGTGCCTTCACCCTGGACCGGGTCCCTCATTGAAATGCAAAGCTGCCTCCTGTGGAGGGTAGGGGAAGACAGCGGAAGCAGTGCAGAAAAGTGGACAGAGCGCGAATTTACGAGACAAAGAGATCTTATTAGTTGCATAACCTTGGGCGGATTGTCTCATTTCTCTGACCCTCATTTTAGTCATTGGCACTAAGGGGATGATAATGAATTGTTGGGAGGGCTTAATCACCGACATAGTTGGATGTGTCTTAATAAATGCTCCTTCCTCCTCCTTGACCGGGCCATTCTGCCTCACGCTTCGGTCTTGGCTCCCATCACTGCATAAGATGCTTTGTTATGGTGGCCAGAAACGCCTGCGTAGACTTATCCACGCCTCACCGCCCCCGTCCCCCAGCACGTGTGCGCTCTTGTGTTCTGTCTCTGTCTGTCTGTCTGTCTGTCTCTTGATCTCTCTCTCTCTCTCTCTCTCACACACACACACACACACACACACACTTTTCTACTGATCTTCAACAGTGGCACATCTATCTGTTCTCTATACAAGTCAGTGGGCCTTGCAACCAGGAAAGTGGCTCCGAATCCCAGGAAAAGAAACCGTGGCCTCACCGCATTGGGACCATCTGAGGAGAGTGCTGTTCACAACCTCCTTGTCCTCTTTTTCTTTTGTCCAGAGACCTGATTCCTGAGGAGAGCCTTTCCTTTGCTGATTAGAGACGTTAGGCGGGGTGGGGAAGGGGAGAAGCCAGGCTGAGGGGGGCACTAAATGTGTCCCCGAAAGGAAAGGAATGGTGACGCCTGGAGAGAATGGTGCAGGGGAGGGTGGGGGGGAGGCAATCAGAAAGGGTAGCAGAGAGGAGGGGCTGGGTGGGACACTGGCGGTATAACAGGACAACCAGTGCTGGGGAGGGAGGTGGTGAAAGGGACCTGTTAGGGGGTTTTGTTGTGCGGTACGAGGTGCACCTGCCCCATCTGTCATCCCATAGCCAGTAATCTGTATTTCCCATCAGTCCTTTGGGAGCTGGGAGTGTAGTGAGTATAAGGGTGAGTGTGTGTGAACCACAGAGACTTGACCTGTAGAGGTTGGGGTTGAAGTTGGGTTATAGGGACGTATGACGAGATCAGTAGAGCCCTAGCCTTTGACAGCTGATCTGGATGGACTTTGGAGGTATGACGTTGTGCCCAGCACCCACGAGCAGAGGAACTAAAGAAATACCCATTTCTTCTGCCTACAGCTCACAAAAATGGTGTCTCTGATGCACTATGATATTATTTTTCCTAAATGCTTACTTATTCTTGAGAGAGAGAGAGAGAGAGAGGTGCAGGAGAGAGGGGGACAGAGGATGCCAAAGCGGGCTCCGTGCTGAGAGCAGAGAGCCCGATGCAGGGACTCAAACTCACAAGCCAGGAGACCACGACCTGAGCCAGAGTCGGAACCTAACAGACTGAGCCACCCAGGCGCCCTTATAATTTTTTTTTTAACAGAATGTATATTTCAGGTGGTAAACCAAGAAGAGGTTGGAAACGCTCCTTTTGCTTCAGGAGCTCCACATCAGAAATAACTCCACCTCTTGGCAGGAGGCGCTGTGGGAGACCTGGGCTTGGAGGATCCCTCTAATTGCGGGGAACCCACTTCCATCCACCCCCATAATACGCATATGCAGCAGTGATGCCTCGTTTAGGCAAATATATTTGCTTTCTCTGACTCTATCAAATTCTCCCTCCGCTGTGAAGGATGCCAAGCCCTCACCAAGCTTTGCTTCTCTGAGCAGCAACAGAACGGATGGCTGTTTGTACAACTCACTTGATTCCCTGGGGTCTGACGCCCTTTTGTGTCCCTCCGGGCCCTGGCTTCAGTTTGACTTCCCAGCCTCATGCCCAATGACTACACTGTGTGGAGGTGAGAATTCTCCCTCTAATTAACACTCCCCCAAGAAGAAGTCTTCTTATATCTCTGTCTTTACACAGATCCTCATCCTAGTTTATTTGGAGTAATGAATTGGTGTTTGAGGAAGACACATTTGTCTAAAATAACCTCAAACAGGAGCACCTGGATGGCTCAGTCGGTTAAACCTCCGGCTCTTGATTTCAGCTCCGGTCGTGATCTCGCGGTTGGTGAACTCAAGCCCCACATTGGGCCCTGTGCTGACAGCACGGAGCCTGCTTGGGATTCTGTCTCCCTCTCTGTCCCCTCCACCACTCGCTCTCTCTCTCTTTGAAAATACATAAAAATAAGCTTCAAAAAATAAAAATAAAACGACCTCAAATAACATTAGCGGGGCATGTTGCTAGAAGTTTATGGAGGTCATGTGACAGAATAACAAATGAGGCAAAGACCTTTCATGTAGATTCGGGGATTGTGCATGGGGATGTGGCAGTTGCACACGCTGGATGTCACTGTAAGCGGGTTATTCTGGGGATCACTCCAGAAGGCAATATGGCAAACTCTGGGAAGATGGCATTGATGATACGGGTTTTGCAGCTCTCTCAACCCCCCATTAACAACAGTGCCAGGATATCAAAACCAAACCCACAGACATCTATTTCTTTTAATGAGCTATCAAGGTAGCCTCCAAACCTCAAATTAGGAGCAGATGTGAACCACACATCATCACTTTGGGATCTGCGTGGTATCAGAACCTGCAAAGGAAGAGACAAGGGGATGCAACAGATTCGCCGATGGCCCTACAAGCAGGAAAGGGGCTGCATCTCCACCGGAGGGTCGGTAGAAGGCAGGCAGAAGGACTTTAACTGCTGGTTGTGTGTTCGTTCCCGTGTGCTGCAAACTGCAGGAGTCCCCCGGAGGGCCTGAAAGGGCTGGAATAGTCTGAGCTCTACGAGCCCCAAATCCCACATGGACTAGAAATTGCTAGAAACAGGATCCAAGCTGAGCTAGATAGAGATGCCAGGGCAAAAGCCAAAGAAGACCAGATAGAAGTAGGGGAATGTGAGGAGCTCTCAGAAAGTACAGGTCATACTGGGACACACACACACACACACACACACACACACACACAAAGAGTGCTAGGGGCGACTCTTGGTTTCAGCTCAGGTCATGACCTCACCGTTCGTGAGTGCAAGCCCCCTGTTAGGCTCTGCGCCGACAGTGCGGAGCCTGCTTGGGATTCTCTCTCTCCCTCTCTCTCTTCCCCTCCCCCGCTCATACTCTCTTGCTTTTGAAATAAATAAATAAACTTAAAAAAAGAAAAAAGAGTGCTATAGAACCACAAAGCTAGCAGATCTCTCCTGACCCACTTACTTCTGGAAGTTAAGGAAAACTAATTTCACATAAGAATAGGCAACAGGAAAGGATCAAATTTGAGTCCCATACAAATTTATCAGTGAAGAAAAAGGAGAGTCGAGAGGACAATTGTATCTCCATTGGCAATCTATTGGCAATGGGAGTGCACCATAGAAACACTCCAGGCAGATGAAAACAGTGGGCTAAAATTTCAAAATGTGCTAAAAGAAATGAAGGTAATAATGGGGAAATGAAAGAAAACATAAGTCTATAACAGAAACACTTAGTGGTAAAGCTATAGGACTCTGGAAGAATTAGAAAGAAAAATTTGTTTTAAAAACCTCATTTCAGAAATCAATATTAAACTGGAAAGAGCACAGGAGTGGATAAATACAACCGGAAATAGCCTTAAAAAATAAAGGTTAAAAGGAGTAAAATTTTAAACATCAAAACAAATGAGGGAAGAGATTAAAAAAAAAAGATTTGAGAAAACGTGATAGAAATTGAAAATAGATAAAGAGCCAAAATACATGTGTATAATACAGAAGAGTTCACAAAAGAAGAAAGCAAAGAAATGGAAGAGAAATCATTAAACAAACAAACAAAGAAAGAAACAAAACACAGCTCTTCTGGTCAGAACTTTGGAGGATGCAGAGAACACAAAAAAGAAGGTTGCTTCTGTGCCAGAAAATCCTTAAGAAAAAGCGAAGCAGAGGCACCTGGGTGGCTCAGTCAGTTAAGTGTCCGACTTTGGCTCAGGTCATGATCTCGTGGTTCGTGGGTTTGAGCCCCGCGTTGGGCTCTGTGCTGATGGTTTGGAGCCTGGACCCTGCTTTGGATTCTGTGTCTCCCTCTCCCGAGGCCCCTCTCCCGCTTGTGCTCTGTCTCTCCCTCTCTCTCAAAAATGAATAAACATTAAAAAAAATCTTTAAAGAGAAAGCAAAGGCATTTTTGCCGTGTTGAAGATGAAGCATCTGAGAAAGAAGTTTGCCTGGAAGATGCCTCCAAAGGCAAGGAGGAAGCTTATCTACAAAAATGCTCAGCATCCCCACAGGAATATAGGCATCTGTGCAGAACTGAGCAGGGTGGGACGGGTAGGATGGCAAGAAAGGCCAGAAACTTCTCTGCACCTGCGGAACCCAAGTTGGCATTCGTCATCAGGATCAGAGGTATCAATGGTGCAAGCCCAAGTTTGGAAAGGTGTTGCAGTTCCTTTGTCTTTGCCAGAACTTCAGCGGCACCCTTGTTAAACTCAACAAGGCTTTGGTTAACATGTTAAGGACTGTGGAACCCCATATAGCCTAGGGGTACCCAAACCTGAAGTTGGTAGATGACTTGATCTACGAGTGTGGTTATGGCAAAACCAACAAGAAACGAATTGCCGTGGCAGATAGCACATAGACTGCTAGATCTCTCGGCGAAGACGGCATCATCTGCGTGGAGGATCTGATTCACGAGATCTGTGGCAAAACGCTTCGCAGAGGCAAACAACTTCTTATGGCCCCTCAGATTATCTTCTCCATGAGGGGGAAGGAAGAAAAAGACCACCCCCATTTGGAGATGCTGGCAACAGGGAAGAGACCAGATCAATAGGCTTATTAGAAGGATGAACTAAGGTATCTGCCATGATTATTATTTTTGTAATCTGGTCAGTTAATAAACACATACTTTCAAACTGAAAAAAAGATCCAGTACAAAGCACCTTTCCTAAAAACAGGATCTGAAAGCACATGGTAGAGAAGAACACCAGATACTCAAGAAAAATTACCCAGAATGACTCCTACCAACACATGCTGAAAAGTACGTTGAGCTCCCGGGCAAAAGGACTAAGTCACTTAAAAAGGAAAGAAAATTGGATGGCTATCAGATTTCTTGACAGCAACATCTTATATCAGGAGACAATGGAATGACATATTTAAGATACTCAGGGAAAGAAAATATGAACCATATATTATTAATCCAGCTGAACTTATTTTCAAGTATAAAGACGGCAGACAAACTGCTATCAATAAGCAAGAACTCAGGAAATATTGTTCCCAGGAGCCTTTCCTGAGTAAACTACCAAAGAGTGAAATTGACTGGAGAGACATTGACATAAGGCCTGGTGGTGAGCATTAAATATATAGCTACCTGTAGAACAAAGTATAAATGATGCTTGTAAGAGAGAAGGTATAAGCCATGACAACCTTATGCTTGAAATTGTGGGAACACGGCATCGACTTTTAAAAAGGGGGAAAGCAAATAAAAAGTAAATTAAGCTTATGATTGCTTTATACTTCTTACCTAGGAATAAAAGGATATTGTTTCAAATCAGTTCCTGGGATAGAGGTGGTGAAGAAGAGATTACTAGCAAATTTCAATATTATCCATAGTAGCAAACCAGTTGTCAATTGCCATAGATATGAAAGTATTGACATAAAGGAAGCGATTTGAGCAAACTTACAAACTTTCTTAAGTATTTCATCCTTTAAAAAAAATTATTCAAGTACACCTTCAGCCCCTTTCTCTCTCTCTTCTTCTTCTGGAATTCTTATGATACGGGTATTGTTTCGTTTGATTGCATCACTTAGTTCTCTAATTCTCCCCTCATACTCCTGGATTTTTTTCCCTCTCTTTTTCTCAGCTTCTGCTCTTTCCATAATTTTATCTTCTAACTCACCTATTCTCTCCTCTGCCTCTTCAATCTGTGCGATGGCTGCCTCCATTTTATTCTGCACCTCATTTATAGCACTTTTTAGCTCCTCATGACAATTTCTTAGTCACTTTATCTCTGTAGCAATAGATTCTCTGCTGTCCTCTATGCTGTTTTAAAGCCCAGCGGCTAATTTTATGACTATTATTCTAAATTCTTGTTCTGTTTTATTGTTTAAATCATTTTTGATCAATTCATTAGCTGTCATCAACTGATGAATGGATAAAGAAATTATGGTTTATATACACAATGGAGTACTACGTGGCAATGAGAAAGAATGAAATATGGCCCTTTGTAGCAACGTGGATGGAACTGGAGAGTGTTATGCTAAGTGAAATAAGTCATACAGACAAAGACAGATACCATATGTTTTCACTCTTATGTGGATCCTGAGAAGCTGAACAGAAGACCATGGGGGAGGGAAAGGGAAGAAAAAAAAAGTTAGGGAGGGAGGGAGCCAAACCATAAGAGACTCTTAAAAACTGAGAATAAACTGAGGGTTGATGGGGGGTAGGAGGAAGGGGTGGATGGGCGATGGGCATTGAGGAGGGCACCTGTTGGGATGAGCACTGGGTGTTGCATGGAAACCAATTTGACAATAAATTTCATATTAAAAAAATAAATCAAATCTACCGAAATAAATAAATAAATAAATAAATAAATAAATAAATAAATTTTAAAATGTAGAAATAAATATCATAGACCAAATTACGAAAGACTATTTGTATAAAAGATAGTACACTTATAAACACAACATAAAACATGACAGAGTAAAAAGAAAATATAACAATCATATCTAGAGGTGTCATGGGACGGGGCATCTGGGTGGCTCAGTTGGCTGAGCGTGGGACTTCAGCTCAGGTCATGATCTCGCGGTACCTGAGTTCAAACCCCACATCAGTCTCATTGCTGTCAGTGCAGAACCTGCTTCAGACCCACACCCCACCCCCTCTCTGCCCCTTTCCTGCTTGTGCTTTCTCAAAAACAAATTTTAAAAAAACATTTAAAAAAAGATACAAGAGTAGGGGAATAATGAAATGGAAAACTTAAACCAGTAAGTCCAAAAGTTGGTACTTAAAAAAAATATATCAGCAAAGTAAGCTATTTGCATACCTAACCAAGAAATTGGTGGAAGAAAGCATACATACATAAAATTAGAAATAACAAGGCGGGGGGGCACTTGGGTGCTCTGTCGGTTCAGGTCATGATCTCATGGTTTGTGAGTTTGAGGCCCGCATGAGGCTGTCAGCTGTCAGTGCAGAGCCTGCTTTGGTTTCTCTGTCCCCCCTCTCTCTCTGGCCCTCCTCTCTCTCTCTCTCTCAAAAATTAACATTTAAAAAAAAGAAATAAGGGGGGGATGACTATTAAAAGAAAAAAAATCTCAAGGGACTACTTTGTAATTTATACGGAATATACCTGAAAATCAGAAGAAATTGATACTTTTTTTTTCAACGTTTATTTATTTTGGGGACAGAGAGAGACAGAGCATGAACGGGGGAGGGGCAGAGAGAGAGGGAGACACAGAATCAGAAACAGGCTCCAGGCTCCGAGCCATCAGCCCAGAGCCCGACACGGGGCTCGAACTCACGGACCGCGAGATCGTGACCTGGCTGAAGCCGGACGCTTAACCGACTGCGCCACCCAGGCGCCCCAGAAATTGATACTTTTTAAGGAAAACTACAACTTACCAAAATTCAGAAAGTTGCAAACAAACCAATTGTCTTAGGAAAACTTAGTGAAAGTTGTTACAAAGCTCCTCATACAAAATCACTAAGATGGGTACTTTCATGTTTGAATTCTGCCAAATCCTGCAAATGAGATTATGTCAATGCTCCTTAAATTATTGCGAAGTATGAAAACATAAGGTACTCTTCCAAATTCATGTTATAAGATGAGCATCATGTTTGTTCCAGAATCTAGCAAAGTTTGCCCCCCAAAATAAAAGTACAAATCAATGTTACTTGTGATATCAATGTAAAAAATTAACACCGGAATATTAAAAAGACATACATTACCACCAAGTGGGTTTTATTTCGAGAACACAAGTGTGGCTCAATATTAAGAAATCTATTAGTATTATCCATCATATTAATAGAACTAAAGAGAAAAATCATATGACGTGTTTATAGATGGATGAGCCATTTAACAAAATCCAACACCTTACACATGTTGAACCCACTCGATGAAATAGGAAATATCAGAGGGTATTTTCTTAGTCTCTGCCAACATTTGCATTCATTATCCAAATGAATCCTAATGACAATCTTACAAGGTAGGTAATATTTCCATTTGCTTATAAGAAAATTACTGCTTTGAGAGAGAAAATAAATGATCTAAGGACACATGTCATTAATATGTGGGAAAGCAGGTATTTGAATTTACCATCACCTGACTCCAAATCTTATGAGCGTCTCTTACCTACATTATTCTTCCTTTTACTGGCTCTTCAGAGTTGTCCTTGATCACCATAGATCTCAGATTCTACTTCGGGTTGCTTCTACCTTTTAGAAACTGTGAATTTTGCTTCCATCACGCAGTCCTTTAAGCCTAATGTAAAATTTAACCCCTTCAGAATTAGCAAGCACCAGAGTTAGCATGATGAAAATGATTATCCCTAACATTTGAGAATGTGCTATATTTTACAAGGGAATTGTGGAAGGCCAAGGCTGGGAAGAGTCACATCAGCTGGTACCCTGTTCTTAGCGTTCTACTCATTTTCTAGGCTCTTCTTTCCTCCCTCCTTCTTTCCTCCTTCCCTTCTCCACTCCTTTTGGTCATCCTGAGAGCCCCAAATTCATCTTCCTAGATGACCAAGAATAGCACGCTGCTCTCCTCCTTATGTCTCCATGCCCTCCTTAGAAAGCTGACACACAAAAATTCATACTTGTCGGGGCACCTGGGTGGCTCAGTCGGTTGAGCGTCCGACTTTGGCTCAGGTCATGATCTCGCGGTCCGTGTGTTCGAGCCCCACATCAGGCTCTGTGCTGACAGCTCAGAGTCTGGAGTCTGCTTCAGATTCTGTGTCTCCCTCTCTCTTTGCCCCTCCCCTGCTCAGGCTCTGTCTCTCTCAAAAATAAATAAACATTTAAAAAAATTTTTTTTAAAATCATACTTGTTTTCTCCGAAAAGATCATCCTCTCTTTAGTGCCTTCTATTAAGGTTATAGATATCATCTCCTCATTGTTATACTCATAAGATGCAAGGCCCTGAATGGGCCACAGAGGCAAATAGGACACTAGGTCTGGGAAACATACCATCAGAGATAAAACTTGTTGATAGGGATGTGCTATAGAAAACAGTTCGGCGGTTTCCCCAAAGGCTAAATGCATAATTGCCAAATGACCTAGCAATTCTATATATGCCACACAGAAACTTCCTTGTAAATGAATGTTTATAGAAACATTATCATAATAGCCCAAAGCTGGAAACAACTCAAATTCTCATCAACAGGTGAATGGTTAAAAAATAAAAAAAAATGTATACCCATATGGTGGAATATTACTTAGCTATAAAAAAAGAACAAAACACGGATATGTGTTACAATGTAGATGAGTCTTGAAAAAATTGCCTACAAGAAGCCAGACACAAAAGGTCACCTATTACATGGTTTCTTTGTTATGATGCATCCATAATGGGGCAAATCCAAAGACGGAAAGCAGTTGAGATGTTGGCAGGTAATGGGCAAAAGAAGAAAGAATGATCACTTAATGGGTGATGGGGTATTTTTGTGGGATGATGAAAAAAAACTTTAATGTTTATTTATTTTTGAGACAGAGAGAGACAGAGAGTGAGCAGGGAAGGGGCAGAGAGAGGGAGACAGAATTCGAAGCTGGCTCCAGGCTCTGAGCTGTCAGCACAGAGCCTGATCTAGGGCTTGAACTTGTGAACTGCGAGAGCCAAAGTCAGACACTTAACTGACTCGGCCACGCAACACCCTGGGATAATGAAAACTTTCTAAAACTACAGGGAGCTGCTTCTTGCACAACACTGTGAATTTTCTCAATACCACTGTGTCGCACACTTTAAAATGGTCGATGGCATGGTATGAGAATTTTACCTCAATAAAAATCAATACACAAAACAAACAAACAAACAAATAGCCAGTGGTCAACAGTGTAAGTGCCATTACTTGGGGATCAGTGGGAGAAAAAAATCAAACCTTAGGGATCTCAGGCTGGATGTCCTTGAAAGGTGAGCCCGGGAGGATAGCTTGAGGCTCCCAGATCTCATTACACTTGCATTCAGCTGGTGGAATCTGGATTAGGACTCATCTCTCTGGCTGATACTGAGGAAGGCAGGTGGCTAAAGGGTTTGAAGCCCCAGTGACATTCAATCAGGCGTCCAACCAGCTATGCTGGGTCAAGAGAAACAAATGGTGCTGTCACCTCCCCTATTCCACTGTGCAGAGTATCTTGACTATAATCAACTGCATAGGAATATCCAAGTATAGTCTCCTTAGAAGGTCCTTCACTCTTAAAATCACAGGGACCCCTAAATGCCACCATTGAGATCTCTGGTTTTTTTTTTAAACTTTTTTTTTTTTAACGTTTATTTATTTTTGAGACAGAGAGAGACAGAGCATGAATGGGGGAGGGTCAGAGAGAGGGAGACACAGAATCTGAAACAGGCTCCAGGCTCCGAGCTGTCAGCACAGAGCCCGACGCGGGGCTCGAACTCACGGACCGCGAGATCATGACCTGAGCCGAAGTCAGCCGCTTAACCGACTGAGCCACCCAGGTGCCCCGAGATCTCTGGTTTTAATAGACCTGCTTGACCTGAAAGTTAGATGGAGGTTATCAATTATTATTATTATTAAAGTTTATGTGTTTATTTTGAGAGAGAGAGAGAGGCAGAGAGAGAAGGAGAGAGATAATCTCAAGTAGATGTGGGGCTCCATCCCATGAACTGTGAGATCATGACCTGAGCCAAAATCAAGAGTCTGACGCTCAACCCACCGAGCCACCCAGATGCCTCTATTATTATTATTTTGGTCAAGATTCAGAGATAATCTTTCTTATCGTAAAATTTTCACTGAAAACATTCATTACATTTAAATGTGTGTTTGCAGAGGAATATCAAGGTCCCCTATGTTTGTATTTTTGTACTTTTATCAGTGTTAAACTTACTCCCTTTTATCAGTTTTTTTTTAGTTTATTTATTTTGATAGAGAGCTTGCGTGCAAGTGGGTGAGAGAGAGAGAGAGAGAGAGAGAGAATCCCAGGCAGGCTCCACACTGTCAGCGCAGAGCCCAACACAGGGCTCGAATTCACCAACTGTGAGATCATGACCAGAGCTGAAATCAAGAGACATTTAACCAACTGAACCACCCAGGGGCCCCTCTTTTGTCAGTTTTTAAAGCATATTCATGTCACTTGCCGGGTATTAGACACCAAGAAAGGCACTGGCCAAGGCAGGAGACAAGATGTACGTGTTTCTTCCTTTCACAGCCATTACAGTCCCGAAGGGAATTTGGAATTACGCACACAGTTCCAGGCACTAGGAATTCTATGAAAAGGGAAACCTGACAAGCCATGGGGGCACCTGAGTGGGAGCCTACTCTAGCCTGGGGGGATCAGGAAATCTGGGGTGACTCTTCCAAGGAGGTGATGTCTTAGATATGTTACGCAGGGTAAAGTAGAGGTTGATCACATGGAGAAGACCTGGAAGAATGTACAGGAAGCAGGGACACCCTTGCCGGTAAGCAGGACAAGTGTTATCATTGCCACTGAGGAAACCGAGGCTCGGAGAGATGGTGGTCTATTCACGATCACATTGGTACAGTGATACAGTTCAACAGAAACCTCAAAAAGCTTTATGACAGTCTTCCAAGCAAACAGATGATGAAATAAGACTTAATTACATTTGCGCTAGATTCGCAAACACGTCCTGGCCGACTCAGCTGTTATGGTTATGATGTCAACAGCGGGACACTCGGGTCCAGCACACCATCCGGGGCTAAATCCAGTTGACGAATCTACCAAGATTTTGATCGAAATCCCTCTGACCTTCATTAGTTTCGGCTCTCTCTATCCATCGGTCATTCAGTCCATTAGTAAAAGCCAATTTAATCTTCCAAAAATGAAATATTTCTGCATTGACCCCTAAGAGGCCACAGATGCCCAGGAAATATCTTGCCCATGATCTTATATGTCAGCACATTTCCTTCCCTTTAATGGCCATCAATCCAAGGAGGGCCTCCACATTGGAAAGTTAGTTGATAGGGGAGAGAAACTAATGATGCAGGTTCTCACCAAGAATGAGAAAGGCCCATGGTTCAAATGTCGTCCAGAATCCGTGCTCAGTGTCTTTAAAAAAAAAAAAAAAGAAACAGCAACTTGGAAGAAAGGGTGGACTCAGTGGCTGTATTTCTAGAAATTTCTTCTGACTGTAGGCATTTCTTTCCTATGTGTTAAGATATGTGTATTATCCTGTGCCCCATCATCTTAAAATCTTTAAAAATACCAATATATGATGAAGAATGACCTCACAGGTTAAATGACAAATGATAACATTTGTCCTCCAAGGTTCTGTGTGTGAACAAAGATCTTCAATGCCTTCTTCCCCAAAGAGAGAAACACAGAGTTTTAGAAATCAAACAGCTCAAAGTTTCAGTGAATATTTTGGGGAGGAATACTAAGTGAATAAATCATAGGGAGTGGATGTTAGAAACAGGGATACCTGGATTTCAACTCCAGATCTGCCCCTCAGAAACTGTGTGCTCCTGTGAAAAGCTCAGCTCTGCCAGAGAAAGAGAAGAGAACAGGAAGATTGGCAAGAAAGCTGCCCTTTGGGAATTAGAACTTCTTTCAGTGTAGACAGAGATACGGGAGTAACATGGAGACTGGCTGGGGATTAGTCTTGAGAGGGAGGCTGGGGTCAGACTGAGAAATATTGAATGTCTTAGGAAGGAATTTGCCCTTGGTCTGGTATAAAATGTGTTTTCATTTAAGATTTTCTAGTGAAGGAGTAGCATGATCAAAGCAGCATTTGACAAAAGGAATGGAAGAGGACACTTACGAAGTCAAGGACAGACTTTTTTTTGACCTGAGAGATCGTTTAGAGGCTCCCGCCCTGGAGAGGGCTCAACCGAGGACGGACAGTATAAGAGACAGCGCCCATATACTTGGGAGTGAGTGTCCATGGAATGTGGAGGGATTGCCTGGGCAAGAGCCCAGATGCTAGTGAGATGCCACTTTGGACGGGGCCGTCTAGATTTTCAGGAGCTTTTTAGGGATGAAGTAGAATCCTAAGACCACAGTCTTGGCATCAGACTCATCTTTCTTTGAGTCCTGGATCCGCCATTTAATAAATTTGTGAAGTTAGCTGTGTCTCCCCCTGAGAGTCTCACTTTTTTCATCTGTAAAACAGGAATGACAAGACTAGTAACTTCATAGGATTACAGTCAAGATTCAGTGAGAAAACGCATAAAATGACATCTTGAAGTCATCAGCATGTAGGAAAATGACCAACAAACATTATATATAATCATTAATCACATATTATGGAATACATGGAGGATAGAAAGCAAAATGGATTTGAAGGTGACATTTTTTAGAAGCCAAATTTGTTTAGGCAAAACCAGGGATTTTATCTATCTATCTATCTATCTATCTGCAACTAAAGCAGTGTTTCAGTGGCTCCCGTGGGATGACAAAACCAAGGGTCTGAACATCACAAGGTGTTTCCATCTTTGTTTCGGCTTTCTCTTGGTGCAGGTTTTGTCCTCTTGAAAGGCTTTGTCTTCATCACGAGAAGCAGAATCAGAAGTGTTTATAACCAAGCATCTCAGCTTTGTCAACAGAGATGGACTGGCTCCCTGAAGCACCATTTAAGATCCTCCAGGGGAAAAAAAAATTCTGATTGACCTAATTTGGCCAGGTCACTACTAGGACAATCATCTATAGCCAGGGTGGGGGGAAGGGGGATCAAACCCTCGTTCTTAGTACATGGTTGGGGTGGGCAAGGAGCATTACAAAAAATAGTCTAGTTGGAGACGTATTGATTTCGCCGAGCTGGCTTTACAAATTCGTATAAGGTCTTTTGAGCCATGGTGGGCACACTTTCTTTGTCTACCCTTTCTTTGCTGGCATAGGAACTGGGAAAGGTGCATACCCCTTCCCCCACCCCTCCTTCTTCCCTTCTCTCCATGCTCCCATAGGAGGCTCTGTTGACCAGATACCATCCCAGACACTTGGCTACTGGGGGGCTATGTGGCTGGGTTAGGGTTCAGGCTGCCTTTGCCTGGGCCAGTCACCCTCTACCACTTGAGATTCTGGGCAGAGCTGTGGATGAACACATTTCAAATGCTATCAATATTTTATGAATTTCCATCCACTTACTTTAATGGGGAACTGTAAAAGCATTTAACCATATTACACCCCATCTCTCAGGCACTGCATTATTCCAACAGAGCTGTTTTATTAGAGTCAACCACCAGGGCAGTGGGGATGGCTTTACCCCCCCTCCCCCGCCATCGGCATGTGTGTAAGTCTGTTTGTCTGTCTACCAACGTATCTCCAGTCTATGTATATTTATCAAATAAAGTCAACCCACAGCAAAGGGAACATCACCTTGGTAATAACGCATGTGCACATATACACACACGTGTGTACACATTTATATGCACACAGTGCAGTGCGCCAAGAAAGGTTTCATCTTCTGGCCCTGCTTGACTGGACTTGGGCTTTCAAAGGACATTTGGTTTTATGGACTCCCCTGGGTTCTTTCCTGGAGCATTTACTCCTTTGTCTTCTGGGAAAAAAATATCTCAGGGAAGCATCTTACCTGAAGTTTAAATGTCTGAAATTAGTGGTTAAGCATCCAGGCATGAGAGTCAGATGGACGTTGGTTCACAGCTCAACCCCACCATTTGCCTTTATGATCTTGGGCAAACCACGTGACCTCACGGGCGCCCTCTCTGTAAAAGGGGGATATCGGCAGCTCCCTTTCAAGGTGCTGAGGGCTAGGTGAGGAAGCGTGGGAAATCGCTCAGGGCAGAGGCTGCATGGTAAGAGGTAGATTTAGAAATTCTAGGCTACAACATGCATTTGTTTCTGGACACAGCTTCTCTCTGTCCCATCTGCTTGAGCACTGCTTCCCTTCCATCACTGTTTATCTACCCCCTCCCCCGCCCGCTTCACACCCCAGCTGGGTCAGGACTTCACCCCATTTCATCTGTCCTGAGAAGCCTTCCTCGGTCCTCCCAGACTGGGTTAGGAACCTTTCTCCCAGCTTCCCATCACCACCCGCTCTCTTTCCATAACGCGGTATTTAGCTCCCTCAGTTATAATTGTCTGTTCCCTCTGGGAGACAAGCTTCTTGTGGTCAGAGTTCAAGCATTATTTCTTAGCACAACTAACGAAGCCCTTGGGATCTGAGCTCTGCCAACCTCATCTCTTGAAAAGCTTCTAACTAGCCCCTCTTCTCTGTCCGTTGAGTCTAGCCGCCATTTTGTTCAGCACTCACTCTGTGCCAGACCGGGTTTTAACCACGGTAGGTGCAATCACTAATTTAATCCTACATCAGCCTTATGAGCTAGAAGCCACTGTGATCCTTATTGTGCCAATGAGAACACTGAGGCTAGGATAGGATAGGAAAACCGTACAAGGTCACCAGCTAGTAATGAATAGAGCCAAGGTTCGAGCTCTGGTGGTCTCATTCTGGAAACTGCACCCACCACCATGCTTATTTATACCCTTCGCTCATTTAGTTATACTCTGTTCTATCCATCACTCCAACAAAACTGACCTCCACACAGTTCCTCTTACCCATGCCATGTTCAATCTCAACTCATTGCCTTTGCACATGCTACCCTTTCTCCCTGAGATGCCCTCCTGCCTCCTGGATTATCTTCCACTTGTCCCTCAGGAGCCAGAACACCTCCCTCAATGCCCTGTCTGTGTTTGCACCCAATATGATACTTTCAGTGTATCATTCTGTTTACTTGACTCTTTGGCTTTTGGTCATTGGCTTCCTGGAGTAGGGGCTAGGCCTTTTTTCACGTTCCTGGTGCCTAACGCAGTTCCTAGCCCCTAGTGGAAAATTAGCATCTATTTGTTGAAGGCATTCTTCCGACATTCTTGGAAGGACTTTCTCAATATTGTCATCTCTTTTAATCCTGGCATCCACATAAATTGTATATGTAAATCTCTACCTTTGGTAACATGGCGATCTCAATGCATAGTTAACTGAGATGGCAGACCAAATGAAATAACTTCTAGATAAATGTACAAGTAATGTGTGTCTGTCTGAATTGATTAGGGACCAGACAAATGAGTCCTTAGGGCTCTAAAACTAGCTAGCGTCTACAGTGTTTGGGGTAAGGACTTGGTGTCTCACCACTAACTTCTCTGTTATTCTTTGAGGAGGAAACTGTTCACAAGGAAAATGGAAAATGAGAAAACAAAGTACAAGCTTTATGCCTAAACATCTGGGCCCATGTATCTCTATCCAAATGCTGAGCATCTTTGAGAAGAGACGTTCGCATGCAAGGTTTATGGCAAGAAGTTTAAATATTTCCTACATCATCACTAGGGTCTGCAGAACAGATTTTGAGTCCACTCATTCAAAAAGGCTCTTGGACAAGGAGGGTTGCCTGCTAATTCATCCAGAAGAATAGGGATCCATAGTGAAGAGGGGGCATGACCTCAAACTTGCTGCATTTTTTTTTTTCATTTTCTGAAGGGTCTGTTGTATCCCTTCTGGCTAAAGTATTGGACACTCTTACTTCTAATATCTGACTTAAAATGCCTAGGAGTGGAGAGCGTGGGAGCGCTGGGTGTGAGATAAAGTTCACACCAAGACGGACAATGTCAAGCATCAAGTGTCACTGCTAGAAAAATCAAACTAAGACTTTAAGTAGCAGGTCAGAAGACACGTAGACTTGGAATAAAATGGTAGCCGATGAGTAATGAAAAGAGGAAGATTGTAGATGTTTGCTACAAGGAGGGGTAGAACTTGCTTTGTCAACTTCCTGGCCAGGCTGTCAGGGTCACTGAGAAGTATAGAGCTCACAAGGGAACACCAGGAGAATCATGATCTTCTGAGTTAATGGTCAAGGAGGATCTTGGCTGGAGCTAATCTGCTTCTCATTGGCTCCTGTTCTCATCTGTCTCGGCGCGTCTGGGGGCAGTGACTGGTGGGATCGCCCTGCTGCCTTCCCTTCCCCCCGCTGCCTGAGCTCCTCCCTCCTTAGCACAAGAGCAAAGATCATTTCTGACAAAGAAATGAAATCAGCTGCCAAGCCCCATCACATGCCAGTGTTCCTCCCCTCCCCTCTTCCAGCAAAACCTTCCTCCTGAGCAGACAGAAAACATTTCAGCCTCGTGACAGCCCCCTGTCACTCCGATGCCACGTGTCTCACTTCTGACACGATAACCGAGTGCATGAGACAGACAGCGTTTGTGTGATGCAGGCAGCTTTGTAGTGGAATCACAAGGCTGGGATGAGGGAGGCAGGTCAGGGCTCGGGCATTTGTGAAGCTGGGTCTTTTCCTTTTCTGTACATCTCCTGTCCGACAGGTTGATGCAGCAGCAAGACTTTTATTTCATGCAGAATCCTAGTCCATGGTTCAAGGAACCCCAAACTACAAAACCCTACCTCGATCTGATGGTTTCAGTAAAAACTAGTTCAACTCAACTGAACACGCACTTTTACTGAGATCCTGTTTTGTGCCACACAAAGAGGTTAGATGCCAAGGACCACAATGAAGAAGAAGAAGAAGAAGAAGAAGAAGAAGAAGAAGAATGAGGAGGAGGAGGAGGAGGAGGAGAAGAAGAAGAACAAGAACAAGAACAAGAACAAGAAGGTAGAGGAGGAGATGAAGAAGAAGGGAGGGGGAGGGTAAGGGAGAGGAGGAGGAGAGAAGAGGAAGCAGAAAATTATAATGGTGGCTCCTATTGAGGACATGCTATGGGCCACGTTCTGTGGTTATCGTTATAGACAAATTTACATTTAATCAACCCAGTAACATTATGAGTAAGGTATTAATATCCCTGTTTTGCAAATGAAGAAAGTCAAGCTCAGAGAGGGGAAGCAACTTACTAAGCTCGCACCAGCAGTACTCACTGGAGCTCTGATGTAGGTGTCTTTGGTTCCAAAGCTTCTAATGTTCACCTTTATGTTCTATTGTCACCAATAAGTCCTATGTAGTCAGCTACAAAGGATATATAGGCAAAGTGTTATTGTAACCGAAAGGAGGAAGCATGCCATATGGCATTTATAGGTTTTAGAGTAAGACAGACCTGCATTTGAACTCTTTCCCCATTTCTTTTTTTTAATCTTTTTAAATGTTTATTTATTTTTGAGAGACACAAAGAGACAGAGCGTGAGCAGGGGAGGGGCAGAGAGAGAGAGGGAGACACAGAATCTGAAACAGGCTCCAGGCTCTGAGCGGTCAGCACAGAGCCCGACGTGGGGCTCGAACCCACGAACTGCGAGATCATGACCTGAGCCAAAGTCAGACGCTTAACCAACTGAGCCACCCAGGCGCCCCTCTGTCTCCATTTCTTAATAGCTTGTGACACTATTAACCTGTCTAGACCTCAGTGTCCTCATCTGTAACATGTAATAATAGCATCTGTGTTATAGAATTATGGTGAGGGTTGAATAAGGGAACATGTGTAAAGTCTACATAGTTAACAAGTACTGAATCATCCTTTGTACAAAGCCTTTGGATGCAACCCCATTTGATCCAGAAAACAACCTTGGGCAAGATACTACTAATGTTACTATTATTATGCTCTCTTTACAAGTGTTAAAAATGAGTCTTAAGTAGTTTGTCTAATCAACGAATAGTGACGTGGGACTGGAATTCAGTAAGTCTGACCTCAAAAACTACTTGCAGGTGGACAAGTGGGCTCCATTGGCAGACGGGGCAGCTTCAGATCCACCTGAACATTCTAAAGAACTGCAGAATATATACTTTCACCACGCCAGGCTGCCTTCTTTGGCAGGAGGGCCTATTAGGGGACCTACTTCATCCTGTTGATCCTGCAAGAACATTTTGTTATACATAGGACAATCCTTGGAAATTGTCCGATATTCTCTTTTGGATGATGTATGCACATCAATTGCATATACTGTATGTTGGAAGAAAACAGAGTTGTTTGTTTGTTTGTTTGTTCTTGTGTCCATGGATCTTTCCTTAGCTCATGCCTTAGAATAGAGCAGGTTCAATTACCAAAGATGTTTTTCTAACAAAGGTAGATTAATACCAATTAACAGGTCAGGATAGGAGTTGGGACTTTAGCCTGCTCCCAGAATCAGTTGTGATTTCATGTCACCTGACACATGCATAATTACACACACCGGGAAGCATCCTCCAGCGTGTGCATCACAATAAATGTGTGCTTAATCACAGCCACTCTGCATATATGCTGAATTACACGTTCTGCTACCTGCAGGATTAATTACATGTCGTGTTACATGCACACAATCAGAAGAGGTGACATCTGATGACATTAAAAGACCTAAGGGAACATAAAGGAACAATTTTTAAACAGGTGCATCACGTGTGTGCTTTTTCTTCTCCACAGAAGGCATCAGACATCAATTTCTACTCAATCAATCAAGAAGTACTTATTGAGCACGTTCTGTCAATTTTACTTTTCTAGTGTCTCCCGCATGTAGACTTCCCTCTTCCACTTTCATGATCCCTAGTGCCATCACCTCTCACCTGACAGTCCAAGGTGATGGGAAGGACACGGCAGCAGAACGTCTCTCCCTAACCCTCAGCTAACTCCTGGTCTCCGGTTCAAGTTACCAGCCTTTCTTACCTGCATTGCTGCAGAGATCCCTGACAGGTCCCCTGCTTTCTCCTGAGTCTTAAACCCTCCATCATCAACTAGGGACTCAAAACTCCATTCTGGTCATCTGGGTCCCGACCTTGAGACCCTTCAATGACTTGGAACTTACCTAAAACAAAGCTGGACATTCTGAACGTGAACTGCAAAACCCTGTCTGTCTTTGCCCTTGCCCACTCCTCCAACCTCTTGTTGCCTTGACCTCTCTCCCTAACGCAGGAGACCCTAAAGCAGTCACACTGCTTTCCCTCCCTCCTCCCAGCCGATCATCATTCCACCTACCTCAGCATCATTCACGGGATGCCTGGGTGGCTCGGTAAGCATCTGACTCTTGATTTCAGCTCCGGTCACGATCTCGTGGTCCGTGAGATCGAGCCCTGCCATCAGGCTCTGCGCTCACAGCACAAAGCCTGGTTGGGACCCTCTCTCTTCCTCTCTCTCTGCCCCTCCCCTGCTCACCATCTCCCTCTCTTCTCTCTCAAAATAAATAAATAAAGTAAAATAAAAAGATATCATTCACACACACTGACTCTTCTGCTCCAAAGTTCTCCTCCCTCTCCATGTATCTAATTAAATCCTACCTAACCCTCAGATTCCAGGTCAAGTGTACCCTTCCCAGAATGCTTTCATGAGTGCCCAGACCAGGTTAGTTCCCACTACTAAACTGTGTACTTTTCCTTCATAAGAAATGACTTACGGGCCCCTGGGTGGCCCAGTTGGTTGAGCGTCCAACTCTTGGTTTCGGCTCAGGTCATGATGTTGCGGTTTGTGGGATCGAGCCCTGCATCAGGTTCTGTGCTGACAGCGTGGAGCCTGCTTGGGATTCTCTCTCTTCCTCTCTCTCCGCCCCTCCCCCACTTGTGCATGCTCTCTGTCTCTCTTTCTCTCAAAATAAATGAATAAACTTAAAAAAAAGAAACGATCACAATAATTCCAATTCACCTGTGCAGTATTCTCATTAATGCCTGCCTTAGTCATTGTAAGTTCCCCAACGACCGTGATTGGGTGCAGTTTATCTTTCATTATGTTCTCCTAGTATTGTACCTTGGTACACCGTAACCTTCTAGTAAAGTTATCTAGTAAAGTTTGAAGTATGGGCCATGCAATATGTGGAACATACTTCTGCTAAAACTTATTTGTGCTTCACTGCAATTCAAATTAAACAGGATGTTGTGCATATGACCTGGCAACCCTACTTCCTAATATGTGACGATCGGGTGAAGGAATCAGTTAGTAATTGAGTGACGATTCGGAAGACCAGGCCCAGCTCTGGATTCTGGTTTATCCTCACAGGTCACTTCAATTTTCCTGACATACATACACAATGAGAGTTCATCATCTATAACTCACACTCCTACAATATGGGCGTGAAATGATGAGAAACTATGGGCAAAGCCAAATAATGATGCTTCCCTGCTACAATCCCTTTCAGGACGATTCTTTGTTTCTAAAATTAACTGACTGGTGTAGGCATTCTAGTCTCCTCCAAATTCTAGCTCTCCCTCAAGCCCCTACCCCCGGATTTAAGCTACTCCGTTTTTGCAAACTATGCTAGGTCTTTTGTCGTCTGAAACAGTCACATTTTAGATCTCCCAGGCAGGGCCGGGACTGATATTTAATATTAATGCTTAAGAAAATAGAGATCAATGCAAGGAATCCATGATGAGCAAAATATCAAAAGTTGAAATAAAAACGGCTTCAGTAGGGCTGGTTTTTTTTCTTTTGCCTCAGGCTCCAATACGGCTTGGCACAGCGCTTTCTGGTTAAACTTTTGATATTTTGCTCAGCGTGGATCTCTTTGCATTAATTCCGTGTTCTTAAAAAAATATCCTGAATTGAATACCTCAAACAATATATTGAAAAACCATATTGAATGCATTGCTTATCTTGATTGCTAAGTATTTTGCCCCTTTTCTCCACCTAGCACCCCAGTTGCGTGCCTCACGTGCCTCCCTCGGGTCCCGGCGCTTGTAAGTGGAGCCAGCTTTGGAAGGAAACTTGCAGTGGAAAGGGTGTCAGGTGCAGGGGTAGGCGGGGCCAAAGTGCCATGCTGCATTTATCCCGGGGGGCCAAGAAGAGTAGAAAAGTTCTGAGCAACAGAGAGACAGATTCTAATTTGGGTTTTTGGAGGAGTGTTCTGGCTGCTGGTCCGGTCTAGAGAACGGGTTGGAGGGATCGTGAGCGAGGCGCGGAGACCAGTGAGGAAGGCAGTGCTGGGAGCAGCGTGCGAGATCCGGAGGAGGGAAGAAGCCGAGAGACTAGATGCAGTCCGCACCCCGCACGATGACAATGGGCTCACTACATTTGCTTGGAAGGAGCACCCTCTCCGTTACCTTTACTTCTGGACGATTCTCTGCTGTCTATTCTCTGTTCAGCCTGGCATGTCTTCTTGGAAAGGAGCAGGCAGGGAGGGAGCGCAGAGGGTGGGCTTGTTAGCTCCAGCGAGTAGGATTCTGACTACACGGATGCTCCCTGATTTATTTGCAGACCTTCTGGGCATTTCCCCAGCCCTTACATAAATTAGTTCCCCAGAGATCCATACATTGAATATCATACTCCTTGTTCCCTGCATATATGTTCCCAGAGCTGGGCCAACAAATTCACTTTCCAAAATGGCCTGGAAAGGGACTGTGTTATTGACACTCTCTCCCATGGTATTTGTATTTCAAAAAGCAACGTGCTCAGGAATCCATCATTTCAATTAAAGCTCATCTAGGTGTCCAATGAAAAAAAGATATCAATATAGCAGAGTCCCCAACCCAGGAGGATTCAAATTTCATTTTCAGCCTGAGACCACCATGAACGTGCTGTGTGGCCTTGAATCCACCGTATGGCTTTCTGTGTTCCAGCCTCGCCTTTGGGAGGAAGCTTGCAGGAGACAGATGAGCCTGAACTGTGGGATTTAAATCTTGATGCTGCTACTCACTCGTCATGTGCCCTTGGTCAAGTTATTTAGCCTTTTTTGAAACACACCTGCCTTCCCTTCCTGTCAAAGAGGGAGAACGATGCCCTTCCTCGAAAGGTTGTGATAAAGATGAAAGATGTCAACATCCGACAAGCGCTTAAAACTTCACGGCGTTCAATAAATGCAAGCCATCCCCTCCCCGCAATGGTTAATTGAGGCTGGTAATAGAAAAAAATGTGCCAAAAAAGAGTGGAATGCCATTTTTTTCAGCTGGCGAAAACTCAATCCATTTACATGCCAAGATCTGCTGATACAATGAATAATTTTGGAGTAATTTTACAGTTGTGTATACAGAATGCCAAAATTCAATATGAGGGTGGGTTTTGATGAGACGGAGTCATTCAAGCTAATTGTAGTGCCATATAGGGAAATGCTGCTTGTGTTTGTGTCTTAGCAATATTTTTCAATTGTGCACTTAAAAAATAATAATTTCCCATCAATGCTCTCTTGACGATTTCCGAGATGGGAAAAATGAACCACAAGTAGACTAGCTCCATACCATCGTGTACTATGGTCCGGAATTCCAATCACGAAAACAGGCAGAGATCTTAAGGCTTTGTTATTTTTTGGATATTCAACTTAGTTATTCCTTTAATGTGTTTTTAAGTTGGGTCTCAAGTCACGCTAAGTGTAGTCTCACACCACAGTGCCGAACAACATTTAAAGTTTGAGACATTTTTTTTTTCTCCATCTGTAAAATGGAAGCCACATCTGCTTCCTGTGTGTGGTATAAAATGAAATCAGAAAATGTATGAAAAGAGCTCACTCAGCTTAGTGTCTGATACAGAGCAAGGATTCCTTGATTGGGGTTGTGAGTATCATCATTATTGTTTTTTATAAATAGGTCCTGAACTTTATTTATTTAAAAAAAATTTCCCCAATGTTTATTTATTTATTTTGAGAGAGAGAGAGACAGAGCGCGAGCAAGGGAGGAGCAGAGAGAGAGAGAGAGAGAGAGGGAGACATTGAATCTGAAGGAGGTTCCAGGCTCTGAGCTGTCAGCACAGAGCCCGATGCGGGGCTCAAACTCTCAAACCGAGATAATCATGACCTGAGCCAAAGTCGGACGCTTAACCGACTGAGCCACCCAGGCACCCCTGAACTTTATTTTCTAAAAAATGTTCATCCATTTATATTTGAGAGAGAGAGAGCACAAGCAGGGTAGGGGCAGAGAGAGAGAGAGAGGGAGAGAGAATCTGAAACAGACTCCAGGCTCTGAGCTGTCAGTGCAGAGGCCGACTCAAGGCTCTAATTCATGAACTGTTGAGATCACGACGTGAGCCAAAGTTGGATGCTTAACCAATGGAGCCATCCAGGCGCCCCTTGTATATCATCATTATAATGGTGATGAATAGGTAAAATGTGCTCTTTATTTTTTTCAATTTTTTTCCAATTTTATTGAAACATTTCTCCCAACCATGTAAGTGAGCCTCAGTTTTAACACTGTGGCCCTGTAATGTGACTGCTGCTTAATTATTATCTTGTATTATGCTATGGAATAATTACTTTAACTTTTATTTATAGATAAGACAAAGGAATAAAATATTTTTTATCTTATTAGAAATGAACTTTTCCGGGGCGCCTGGGTGGCTCAGTCGGTTAAGCGGCCGACTTCGGCTCAGGTCATGATCTCACAGTCCATGAGATCGAGCCCCGCGTCGGGCTCTGTGCTGACAGCTCAGAGCCTGGAGCCTGTTTCAGATTCTGTGCCTCCTTCTCTCTCTGACCCTCCCCTGTTCATGCTCCATCTGTCTCTGTCTCAAAAATAAATAAACATTAAAAAAATTAAAAAAAAAAAAAGAAATGAACTTTTCCATAACAAAATGAGGTTCATAAGATTCCCACAACCTGGATTCTCATAAAAAGTTCATCAATTTATCCAAAGTCACCAAGCAAGATCTTTGATTCGGAACACTTTCCACTATCCTAATTTCTTTGAACTTAACGTTCTCTCTGTGGATTTTCTTCCAGAATATTTAAATTTGAGTTTGACTTTATATCCTCTGGAACATGGCTTAGATACTCCCTTTCTTTCCCACCCCCTTTGTTCTGCCATTAGTTGGCATGTTCTCAGTGAATGCAAATTCATTTTTACATCAGCAAAAGCAAAATTGAATAAGGAAGGCCATCTGATATGTAGTAAATCAAACAAAACCACAATGAATCTCAAAGCCAAGTATAAATTTAAAACCCAGCAGGATGTGTAGGAAAGAGCACTGAGCTCAAATCAGGTGAGCTGGAGTCCATGTTAGACTGTGCCACTGACTCATGCCACAGCATGACCTTGGGAGAGTCATTTTTCTTCTGCAAGTTTCTGTTTGTATTTTGGTAAAATTAAGCGTAGTGCTAGATAATCGCGAATTATCCATTGATTTCTCGTAAACGTTCTATAACCCCCCATTAATGAATCTAAAAAATTAAGCCTGGACCCCATCAAGTGTTAGAAAATAATGTGAGTTTTCCCGAGATTAAGAAGTATCCTAATTTTCTCCTATTATGGGTGTATTAGATTGAAGAGTAATCAGTGTAACACATCTTGATTTTGACATGTTGACATCGAGGAACTTGATCATATGTTTCTGGACAAATTAGAAAAACGTGGACCAGATGGGTGGCAAATAAACCTGAGAGAGGGCTGGAATCTCCAGAGGAGTCATACATGTGTCTGAATGTCATTCTCAGACATTGAGATTGAGATGGTCCTGGGTCAGATTTGGTGATCACAATGATGTCCAGTTGATTCTGAAGATCATCTTGGCTTGGAATCCACTGGACTCGGTTACAACCAGGTAGATTAGTTAGTTGAGTTACCTGGGTAATTTACCAAGGCAAGTCACAGGTTTCGATCTCTGACTTGATGCTTGTCAACTTGTGTAGGCATGATTTGGAGAAGATACAGGGGAGATATTGATCAGGTGTATAAATGTTGCAATATGTTGGAATCTCAAAATTATGCCGATGGATGGACTAATGAGTAGAAACAAGCAGAATAAAATGTAAGGGATGCACAAACTCCTGTACTTTATTTACAAGCTTTAAATTAAATTTTTACTTGTGAATTAAATATTTACAAGCTTAAAATTAAATGTGTAGTATCAGACAGTGTGTACCTGACCTGTGAGCATCTCACATGGAACAGACATTCAGGTATGAGAAGACTAGAGAGGCATCTTTCTCCGAATAAAATTATTTTTATGGGCAAACATTTTGTACATGGTAATCCTATTTTTAATTATTTGAGGAACCTGCACCATTTTCCTTGGTGGCTGCCCCGTTTTGCATTTCCACCAATAGTGTGTCAGTTCCCTTTCCTCTACATCCTTACAAACACTTGTCGTCTGTTACTTCTTTGATAAGAGCATCCTGACAGGTGTGAAGTGATATCTCATTTTAATGTTGATTTGCATTTCCTTGATTATTACCTACCATATGATCCAACAGTCCCAGTTCGGGGGTCTTTATCCAACGTAACTGAAATCAGGATCTTGAAGTGGTATTCGCGACGTGTTCATTGCAGCATTATTCACAGTAGCCTAGGCATAGAGATGATCTAAATGTCCATCGGCAGATGAAAGGGTGCAGAAAGTGTGGTATATGCATACAATGGAATAATATTCTGCGATATTAAAAAGAAGAAACTTCTGCCACATACAACAAGATGAGTGAACCGTGAGGACGTTACACTGAGTGAAATAAGCCAGTCATGGGAAGGCAAATTTTACGTGCTTCCACTTATCTGAGGGATCTAAAACAGTCAAAATCATAGCATCAAAGAGTGGAATGGTGGCCATCAGGGACTGGCGGGAAGGGAAAAGGAGGAGTTGCTAATTAACATGCATAAGATTTTAGTTAAGGAAGATGAATAGGTTCTCGAGGACTACTGTGCAACATTGTACTTGTAATCAAAGTACTATACCATACACTTAAAAATTTATTCAGAGGGTCGCTCGTGTTAAGTGTCGTAACAACAATAAAATAAAGAAAAACGCTTGCGTAACGTATAAAACAATCTAAATATTGTAAAATGACAACAACGGATCTCAGAGGCAGAAGAGAGTGGTTGTTAAAAGGCAGAAAGTCCCGGATATAAATCCTGACTTTAACTATAGACAGTCATGTGGCCTTGGGAAAATTATTGAACTATAGCATGACTTGGCTCTTCCATCTATAATACGGCAATAATACCTTCCTAACCAGGACTGTATTAAGGATTAACGCACGTAGCATATTGCCTGGCATATCGCGGCACTCAGTAAATGGTATATCTATTATTTCAGGTATCATTATATGGTGCCCGGGATGAAGGAGGAACGAGGTCGGCTGTGCTCTGTTAATTGTCGACGGACACCTGAAGAATCATATCCAGTTTGGGGTACCCTAATTTAGGAGATTTATAGGAATGTGTTCGAAGGCACGAGGTGGCACAGTTACCAGGACTGTGAGTGCCCGGTAAGTACGATCGAATGCATTTTGCAGGTGTTGAGAGAGTTTTTTTTCGTGAGAAGTGAAACCAGAAGACAATAGTAAGCTAACCCAAAGTGCAAGTATAAGAAAGCTGTTTTGGTTTTTAGCTCCACAAGGCGAGCTTCACTTCGATGGAACATAAGACTTGGACACTTTCTATGATTAGAAGATTATGCATTTCCTGGAGCGGGAGGCAGTCCCTTTACCCTTCGTTGTGTTCAAGCCCCATGGTCAGGGTCTTTGTGGAGGGGACTCCTTCCTAAGGTCAGAGGTCACGTAGGGGAACTAAGACCTCTAAACCCCTCTGGAATGTTAGCATTGCTAGGTGAGAGTGATGGCAGCATTCCCAGTGTCCCCCTGAGAACCCCGATATGCCAGGTGAGTGTACCTAGAGAAGGGTGGGGTTGCCAATGACTTCCAGCTCCAACCCTGGGAAATGATTTGTGTTCCCATCTAGTTCAATGCATCTGCCTTTTCTCCCAGGGCATCAGCCAAGTGCCTGCATATTGGGCTCATCAGTCTTTCTTGAACTACAGAATTAGGGGGTTGCATTTGGCTAATGAACCTCTTCAGAAAAACATACTTCTTCAAATTAGGTTCTAATTGTGTTGGGAAGCGGCAATTGCCTGTAAACTGTTAATATTTCTGGAAGTTGCACCCACCTGAGTGATTTGAGAGCCAACAGCCTTGGGAAGGGCTGGACCCATAGGCTTCTGGACTGTCCCCCACGTGTTAGACTTCCCCTGCTCTCCACCTTCAACCTCCCCGAAAGGATCTGCTGAGTCTGAGCCTTGGGAAGCTCTATGTGTCTCATCAAAATGGGACGCGGATGGAGTTTTCGTATCAGAAGATCTTGCAATCAAATGGGGTTTGGGTTGGGAATCCAGGGTACTTTGATTCTCAAGACGGGTGTAGACCGAGGAAACGTGTATAGTCCCACCCTCATTTAATCAATTAATCCATTTGGTAATGCCCCGGTGACGTGGCCTTAAACTCCTCCTGAAACATTTCCCAAACTGGGCAACTCAACGCTGTCAGATATCTCATTCTGTTTTTGTACAGCTCTGAGAGCTAGAAAGGTCTTAGTGAGGCCACCTCAGTATGAACTGCTTAGCTCCTTTGGGGAATAATACTAACGAGGATGATTATAACAGTCTGCATTTACTGAAAACTTACTACCAACTAAACATTCTAGTAAGGACATTTTCTGGTTTAATCCTGATTATCATGCTATCGGATAAATGTCATGCATCCTATTTTATGGAGTAAGAAACTGAGGCCAAGGGGGTTTTTGTGATTTGCCCAAGAATCAGAGGTGAGTTTCAAGCCCAGATACATAGCATTGAAAAAGCCTGTCCTCCGAACCTCTTCCTTATACTCTAAACGCGGGTCTGTGTGTCCTCTCCCGAGTGGGCCCTCTTTAAAGTCTCCCATCCCTGAAAGAGACTAGATCTTAGATGTGCACTTCATCTCAAACTTCTCGCCAATCAGTGTGGTTATCACTGGCCCAGAGCAGAGGTTTTCAAGCTCTGCTCTGGAAAACCGCATTCGGACGAAGTGCCCCTGTCGGGGCTGAGAGGGGCTGGGCTCACACAACTCTACGATCCCATGTTTGCACCTATTTTTTTTTTTTACTTTTAAAGTTTATTTATTTACTTTTGAAAGAGAGAGAGAGAAGGAGGGCATGCACTCGAGCACAAAAGCAGGGGAGGAGCAGACAAAGCGGGGAGGGGGAGGGAGAGAGAGAGAATCTCAAGCAGGATCCACACTGTCAGTGCAGAGCCTGATGTGGGGCTCACACACTCAGGAACCCTGAGATCATGACCTGAGCTGAAATCAAGGGTTGGATGCTTAACCGGCCGAGCCACCAGGGCGCCCATGCACCTATTTTTTTTATCCACTGGACTTCTGCGTAAGATCTCAGTTGGAGAAAAGTTCCATGGCTCATCAAAGTTCAAAAACTACTTCAGCAGACCGGAATATGGATACAGAATCTAAATATTAATGGGATATTTTAGGCCAATCCCTATATTATAGTACCTGCCCACCCTCGGATCCAGCTCTGAAAACAGCCATGAACAAATGCCCGTTTCATAAAGGAGGGACTTGCGTGTTCATCAGGCAGCAAAGCTTCCTAAGCATCTTCTTCAGCTACTCTGACTCTGGAGAGAGTATTTCCTTCAAACACAAATACACACCCCCAACGCTCACAGACAAGACACGGCTGTCTTCCTCACCCTGCGTCTTCTCTCTACGCTGGCATGCACTCCTTTGTTTCTCCTCCACCCCCGACCCCACCTTGACTCCCACCCTCAGGAGCTTGACATCTGCATTAATCATAGCTTTTCATTCGCTGTATTCTTGACGGTTTGACATTTGGGGGCTTGCTGACTCTGAAAGGACTGCCTTCAATTCTCGCAGAGAGTGAAGGACGCGTGTCTGTCGTACGTAGGCCACCCAATCCAGGGCCTACACGCTGACCGCCTTCTCTGTAGGGCTTTGATACTCTGGGTCACTATTCTCCTGCCCTAATCGTCCCAGACCCAGGTGCCGGATAGTCAGGGACAGCCCCTCTGTCTCAGACGTCACTGAAATTATTTAAGTTGGACAACCCTAAGCTTGGGTGCCCTGCCTCACTTGTTCCTTCCCATGGAAACCTCAGCTGAGGCTCCTGTCCATGTTTCCCCACCCCCATTTGCGTTCGAACGGACCCTGACACTTCCCCAGGGAGCCCCCTTGAAGTAGGGGGTTTGTGTGCACAACAAACTCTTCAACGGCAACCGTCTCCCCATCCGTTAACCTCGCTGAACGTGAATAATAATACAACCTGTGTTTTATAGGAACTCTCCTTTCTCAGAGTGTAGCCGCCTGTCCTCTGCTTCTGCAATCTGCTTTTGAATAGTTATTAACCCAACACAACCAGATCTGCTTCTCAAGTTTCTTCCTTCTAGGAGAAGGGCAGGTACAGGTGGATTCTGAATAAACACCTTTTTCCCCCAACTAAAGACACAAACACATGCATACACACACAAGAACATGTCCTACCCCTGTCCCTTACTGACTTGTCCCGGCTCTTAGCCTCCGCCCCAACCCTGGGACCTTCACGTCCCTCCCGTATCTACTGGCCGGCATGGCTTCCTGAACTTCACCCTCTTGTTTGCTCCTTAAATATGGCTTTACACATGTCCCTCTTGGCCTGAGCTGCTTCAACTGTTCTGAGAAATGGTCCCAAGGCCACTGCTTCTCCCTACGTATCCCTTACCTTTCCTCCTCACGTGACCTTTAGCCCAGGCCTGATCGCAACGGCTGATGACTTCCTGGTAGCTTTCTGCCTCCGTACCAGGTTGGGCATTCCATGAGGCTGGGGCCCACCCAGCACCCAGCTTATGGGGAGCTCACAACAAATATTTCTTCGTTGAATGAATGAATGAATGAATGGATGGTTGAATCTGACCTGTGCTTTTTGTTCTTTGCCCCTCCCTTTCTTCCCAGGAGCCATCAGACGTGTGTGCACGTGCACACACACACACACACACACACACTCCTTTACCTTAAAATGATGCCTCTGTTTACCTCTTGGCAAATACACACTGAATAGCCCCAAGGAAACCATTCAATTTCTTATATATGATTTATAGGCACGATATCTTGAACTGAGTAGTAAAGAGCTTACTTTTTTTAACACATGAGAAAGATCTGAAATTGTGAATTTGGATTCAGGGAGAGGGAAAGAGAAAGGGGCAGGAAAAAAAAGAAGAGAGAGAATGAATGAGTGAAAAAAACTTTGAAGGAAGGGAGAGTGGAGAGAGAGAAAGAAGGGAGGAGGGAGGGAGAGAAAAATCAGTTGGCAGATGTCTCCTGCCAGGACACTCTCTTGTCTGGTTCACTCCAGGAGGGTGGGATATGGGACCCCGTTGCCCCAACCTTAAGTTATTTCCTTATGAACACGACGGTCAAGTTATTCCTGGATCACTGTCAACCCGTAGGGATACTCGCCCACGACTTTTCATTTGGATACAAATTGCCAGAAACACCCAGAGTTGGAAGGTGTCGCTCGAGCCCCTTTGGGAGCCATTCAGACGGGAATCATTCTGTGGGCTGTGTCCCCAGCCCGTGGCTTGTTCTCCAAACTCGAGGACAGGTGCAGGCCTGGTGCCCCTATCGCCTTCCACTTCTTTGTCTCCGTCTAAAGAAACATGACAGATGGGAACAAGCTCTAGATGAAAGTGATCAGTGGGACCTATATAAGCTCCAGGAAGCAGGTAGCACCGGAACAATGGGTTTGGGTGCGCCACGTCGGGGGGGGGGGGGGGGGGTGGGAGCGCTCTTCCCTTCAGGAGAATTAGGAGACATTCCAGGCCCTTCTCCCTACCTCTGCTGCTCATGCATCCAGAGACTTCACCGGAACACCACCGGTAATTGCCGCCTCCATCGAGATGTCGTTGGCTCCGGTTTAGAGGGGATAAGGACATGTGGCCTGTCTGCCAACTTGAACGGAGATGTCCCTCCCTGTCTCTTTCTGACCCCTGTTTATCTCTTCCTTCCCTCCGTCCCTGCTCCACTTTGTCGTAATTTCAGCCACGGGGGGAGGGAACAAAAAAAGTCAGATACGGAGATATCGCTGGAGCAAATGGCATTTACCGTTAATGTGGCGGCAAATGGCCTCCTCCCTGACTCGTCGTGTTTGATCTCTGCCCTCGGTTCCCGTCCACGTCCACTGCTCACCAGCTGTGTGTCCCCGAGTTCACAATCCCCAGGCTCAGTCTTCTCATCTGCAAAAATGGTGCTGGTGAGGCTATTGCGAGATAGCGTGAAGCACCATTTAATGTTCATTATGATCATGGTTACTTTGTGTTGGGATGCCTGCAGTTGCCCACTCTGCATGTTTTTTCTCTTCCTTTCCAATACCGGCCTCCCGATATCCTCTCACGTCAGGTTCTCCCGGGATCAAATCCTTCTCTCAAAAAAAGTTTCCAGGGGCGCCTGGGTGGCTCAGGTGGTTGAGCGTCAGACTCTTGACTTCGGCTCAGGTCATGATTCCAGGGTCGTGGGATCAAGCTTTGCATCGGGCTTCCTGCTGAGCCTGGAGGTTGCTTGCAATTCTCTCTGTCTCTCCCTCTGCCCCTCTCCCCCATTTGTGCTCTCTCTCAAATAAAAATTAAAAAAAAAAATGTTTCTGAAAGCAGTCATTTCCATGTGAACATCGTTCCGTCTGTCTGCCCCTGGTTTCCCCAGTTCTAGACCACTCTCCGCCACGCCAGCCCGATTATCTGTCTGAAACACACGCCTGATCCCGCCCCCACCCCCACGGTAGTCTCCACTGGCCAGATCTCCATGCTTAACACAGTCAGAAGAACGTTGTGCTCCAGACACTGTCGCAGGTGATGAAACTGTAGCATTAAGTGAGACGAAGGAGGTCCCCCCTTCAAGAAGAAGAGACAAAAAAGAAAAGGGTGAACAGAGAAGATGACCTTAGTTAGTGACAAGTCAGAGGAGGGCAATAAAACCAGGGAGAAGGCCAGAGTAATGAGGGTCAGTAGCACAGGATAGTTGAGCTCCACCCAAGCAGGGGAAGGAAACAGCTGCAGGCAGCCTGGGGATGGGAGGGTTAACAGGACGAGAAACTAGCAATTACAGAGGGACAGACAACGCGCTGGGCTCAGCAGAGCTGCAGAAAGGGGGCTGGGGTGGTGGGAAAGGGGAGGATGGCCGGAGGTGCAGGGACTAAGGAAGGCAGGACCCTGTAGACCATCTAGCAAGGTGCTCAACTGTATCCTGAGTGCAAAGGGAAGCTTTTGCAGGGTGTAAAGCCGGGGAATGACATGATCAGTTTCCCCTTTTGAAAAGATCCCTCTGGCCGCACTGTGGAGAACGGAATTTTTGTGGATGAAACTCCAATATTGACACTCAGCGCCCTTCGCTCGTTGGGCCCAACTTAAACTTTCGGCCACATTGTCCATCGCTGCCACACGTCCCGGGGTCTTGGCATGCTCCGCTGTTTATCGTTCCTAAATTCCACGTCCTTGCACACTTTTAATTCAGCCATTGGTGTTCTTTCTTCTGGCAACGCCCTCCCTGTTGGTGCAGGTGGCTTCGTACCTCTGGACGTCCACGCTGCGCGCTGGGACGTGGAAACAGAACCGGAGCGTTCTCAAGGGCTTGCCGCAGGATCGGGGAGTTAATCAAGCAACAGATATTTAGTGATTGTCCACTGTGTGCCTGGTGCTGTGCTGGGCTCGTAGTATTCAGGGAGAATGAGACAGACACAGTCCTATCTTCACGGAGCTCATGTTCTGAAGAGTGCGTGAAAGTATTCAGGAAACATGGAATGTGCTAGAAAGCCTATACCTGGAAAGATAACCAACCCAGTGCTGGCAGCACTCATCTTGGAAGCCAAGAATCACAGATTTATGGTCTCATGGAATCTGTAGCTTATAGAATCAAATCCTACCAGGAGAAAAGAAAACTTCAGGAATCAGAAATGAATATTTATCAAGTCTCTGGAGGAGGGGGTGGCTGTATAAGCTTAGAAGTGATAGAAGATACCACAAAGGAAAAGACATAAAGCAAACCGGAAAAATACCCACAGCAAATACGACAAAGGATTACTATCTTTATTATGTAAAGAGCGCATGCAAATCAATTAAATTCACTAAGACCCCAGCAGATAAGTGAGCAGAGGGCAGAAAGAGACAATTCTCAAAAGAGGGAAATACATACAACTGGGTAACAAACACAAGAAAAACATGTTCGTTCCCTCTAATAATCACAGAAACGCTTATTAAAACCATGAGATAACATTTTTCGCCTATTGAATTAACAAAGTTTAAACAGAAACCAAAAGAGGACAGCCAGTGCTTTGGAGAATGGGCTGACAGAGACTCTCCACCATTGCTGGGAGACGCATAAACCAGGGCAAGCGTTTTTGGAAAAACAATTTGGCAGTGTGCGTGAAGACTCTTAAAATATGGTTTAATTTTAGTAATTTAATTTCTCAGATTTTTTTTTTCCTAAAGAAAGTTTCCGAAAATAGAGAAAGGATCTATGCATGAAGATTCTTTTTTTCCTGGAGCATTATTTATAGTAGCCAAAGGGTGGGGGGGTGGATAAGAACGAAAGAGAAAATCAGAGAGGTACAGATAGCCATATAAGGAAACATTCTGTGGCCATTTAAAAAGATGTTTATGAAATGCTAAAGTTAAGTGAAGAAGGAGGACAGAAAAAGAAATTCTGCGTTCAGTATGATTGTGCTTATAGGGAGAATGTCATAGGCACATAGACTTAAAGATTCCCACATTGTTAGAGAGAGCAGAGCAGGCCTGGGGGTGTTGGTCTGGGTCCAGGGACGTGAACTTCGCCACCCAGCTCATACCTCCTCGACGGTTAGAGAATTGGCAGAAGAAACCCAGAGCCGTCCCCGGCGTCCCTGGGGGGACCGGATTGGGCTCCCCAACTTCTGAGTGAGCACCTGCATGATTCTGAGAAACCAGGCTAGTGGTCATTTTGCAAAGGAGAAAACTGAGATCGGGAACGGTTCGATACCTTCCCCCAGGTTGCACCCATCTGTGGGACAGCTGGTACTAGAATTCAAAGCAGTACAGCCTTCTACCTCAATATGCCTCTGGATCGGTGGATCAGTATTTGCGTGTATTTGCAGGAGTGTGTGTGTGTGTGTGCGCGCGTGTGTGTTTATCCATAGGCATGCTGTGGATCTGCCCGCCTTTGTGTATGTTCAGAGGGCTAAGCAACCAACCATTGTGGTTCGCCTCGACTGTCCCGGTTTTCTTACTCCAATCAGGCAGCGACGGCTGGTCCCCCGTGAACGCTTGTGGGTCCCACCCTGTTTGGTGAGCACAGGCTTTGTGGGCATGCTATGCATCTCTCGGTTTGTCTTGGTTTTTCTGCTGCAAACTGGCTGCCGTTTCGCTCCCGCCACTGGGCTTCCCAGCATCTCTAGCCCTAGGCCATTCGCTTCCACTTTGGTGGGCTTGGCTGAGGGAGGAGGGGGCGCGGTGCAGGCAGCCACCACGGCACCGGCCAGCCGGCTTCTTGGACGCCGACGGACGCCCCTCTCCTGTGATACCCCTGCCTCACTCAGCCCACGAGTAGATCTGTTTGCTTTCGTCGCGCCGACAGGCACTCGCCTCCTGCCTCTTGCGGCTTAATTAGCTCTAATGGGGGTGGAGACTGTCCTTGGACGGCTTCCCGCAGCTGCCCTCTGCTGGCCAGTAGCCGCATAGGCGGCCGACACCTGCGACCCAGAAGCTGTGGTTTCTGCCTCAGAGACTCTGCCGGCCGGTGGTGGCAGGTATTTCCCAGAGCGACCCTGACATGGAGAAGGCAGTTATGACAAAAGACCTTTGTGCCGGTCCTGGCCACTCAGCAGCCCCAATCTCCCCCTCCAAGAAGTAACGTGTGCAAAAGTGACTTCCCTGTGTCCACTGGGAAGATGGCCTGTTTGTTGAAAGCACGATTCTAACCTTTGTGACCCTGAGCAAGCAGCTGTGCTTCTCCGGGTCTTGACTTACTCACCCGTAAAATGGGCACACGATGGCGTCTGTCATGAGGTTCCTGAGTGCCACCCGGGGGATCTTGATAAATGGTGACTGTTGTCATTGATAAAGATACTATTGTCTTTGCAAACGGGGCTAGCACTGGTTAAGTCTTCCCTGCAGGGAAGGGAAACATTGTGTGGATCAAATGCTTTCTGAGCTGGCTCTGGACGCATTGCTAGGATTTGACAAACACCATTTTATTGTTGTTATTGTTATTGCTATTATTACAATGTGCCGAGTGTTGTCCAAGAGATGAGAAGGGTACAGAAATGAATAATTCACCGGGCCCAAGTCAGAGTAAGTGCACTACATTTGAAATCAAATAGAGAATTCTTATAGTCAATTGCAGCATGTTTTAAAAATAATAATGACCATAATAACACAATCTCACGTTTGTCTAGCATTTTTCAAGTTTCGGAGTCCTTTTCCAGGCCCCTCAGAGAGATAATGGATGTGAGCACTTTAGAAAATAGACAGCTTTCTGCAAAATTAAGGTGATTTGTATTGAGGGGCGAAGTTTGTCTATATCCTTCATTGACTAAACAAATCGTTTGTTTGCTCCTGTTAGATTGATAAAGACGATCCCAGAACTGTAGGATCGTGGACCCTCGGAGACAGGCAAGACATTTATCTGTCCCTCTCTTCATCCACTGCTGTCTGCAGAACGCTTGTCGGGCAGGAATCCATGTTGCCTGTTTGATTGCTTCTGGGGATGGAGCGCTCACTTCCACTCCGCGTGGAAGTTCATCCGTCATCGGATAAGCAGATAACGGTGAGTGTTCTGCCTCTCTTTCCCGCTTGCCGCTTAAATCTCGACAACCAGTTATGTTCATTTCTTCCCCTAAATCTTTCTCAGCGTCTTCATTATTCCTGCCTCTGCACACACATCACTTCCATGGCAATTACAGTGATGCTCTATTTGGACTGTCGGCTTAACCTACCCCCCGCCCTTCCCTCCCAATCCATTCTGCACATTGCTTTGTCACATGCAAATCTGATGTTGCATTCCCTGCCTGGAGAAATGCAGCTTCCTGAGCAAGGCCTGTGATCTCCTTTATACCCAGCCTCTGGCCTTCTCCTGATCAGGGGTTGGCAAACGACAGCCTACGGGCCAAATGTAGCCCGCAGCCTGTGTGTGCTGTGAGCAAAGGATTTTTTTTTCTTTTTTGCATTTTTTGCATTTTTAAATGTAAAATGTGAAACAGACTGTTAGCTTTTTGGCTGCTCGAGGAGTTGAGGGCTTCATCTCTTGGACTTCAAAGCCTAAAATACTTAGCATCTGACCCCTTACTGAAAAAGTTTGGGGACCCCTCCCCTGGAGGGTCAGCTCCTGGCTTGTCAGCCACCTGGGGTAACTCACCAGGCTCGAAGCGTCGTATGGTTGACACAGCTCTGTATCTGGCTATCCTGTGCCTCCCTGCCTGTCCCTCTGGGATGCTCCTGCTCACCTTTTTAATGTCGATGTGGATGCCGCTAGCCGAGTGCCAGAGACTGAGGATGGACCACGCGGTTTAAAGCACTTTACGTGGATTAACTCACTTGAGCCACACAAAGTCTATGACAGACTCACTATCATTATTCCCATTTTACAGAGGAGGAAACTGACGCGCCAGAGATCAGTTCGCTTGCCCCAAGTTACGGTGGCCAGTTGATTAAAGTCACCGCTGTGGCGTCCTCAGGCAAGACCTCTCAGGACTCCTAGAGGTAACTTGCTGTTCCCTCTGCTCAGATAATTTAGTGCCCACCTGGATGATAACACATCCCCCAGAAGGTCGCCACTCTTTGTGCCAGTGGCCACCCGCCTACCCGAATAGTGACCTGCTGGAAGCCTGGGGTCATATATTTTGCAGTTTGTATTTCCTCCCCAGTACACATTCCTGGACCCGGCTCACTATTGTTGCTGCAAACAATACTCCAGAGAACCGGATGGCGGGGTTTACTGTATCAGAGGCACGTCGACATTGGGGGGCCCCGCCGAGCTCCAGCTCTAAGGGGACGTGCCATGGACTCAAGAGGCAAGGAGTGAGTGAAGACCCTGGAATTTGAAACTCTTGCTCTAAGGCTTTATTGATGAAGCGATGGGGATGGGACAGATTCTTCTGGGGTCGGACTCCCTGAAGAAGTCTAGAGGTGTAAGCCAGGAAGGGCAAGGATATGAGCTTCTCTAAAGATGGCAAAAAGAAACACACCTCCAGATAGGGGTCTTTTAAGCTTTCTATATAATAAATAGCTCTAAAAAGTATGAAATGCTGTTTAATGGTAGGGAAAAGGCATTCTTGATGCTCTTAGGTTTAAGAGTGAGGGCTAAGTGAGAGGGAGGTCGATATGAAGGCTCTGGTAGAAATTCTTTATCTCTGGTTTATTACACTGGGTTCTCAAAAGTCTCCCTTGCTCTCAGTCTTGGGGTTTCAGGATGAGAGTGAAGTCGACATTTCAGCCCGCCCTGGAGAGCTAACAGCTGCTTAGGGCATGGGGAAGCCTCAAGCATCACCCAGTGTGACCCGATGGAGGGAAATCTTAGGCCAGAAGCTACCTGACCCAAGAAGAGAGTAATTCACTAGAAAGACACGGGGACGTCTTGTAAGCTCTGAATGACGGGTATAGCTAGGTCACAGGTGCTCCACACAGCCAGATTTGCAGCTGTCTTGTGTCTCTCATTTCTGAGCATCACTTCCGTCCTCTTCTACTGGCTTCCTCCATGAGGCACAGAACATGGAGCCTCATGGTTGTTATCACTCGTGTTCCATGAGAACCACTGTGGAAAGACTCAGTCTCTTCCTTTAGTTCTAGTGTGAACACCCAGGGGGACGTCTGACTGGCCTGGCTTGCATGCAGGAGTTACCCCTGGGACAATTTTCTGTGGCTGGGGGCCAGGGCAACCCAACACGGGCATTGCCGCCAAGGTCCCACCACAGTGTACTAAGGAAACCCCCCAACTTGGGGGGTGGTTTTGTGAGCTGGGTGGCTGCTTCTGTTGGTATCCACCTCAGAAGATGAGAAGTAGGGACCCGCAAGGCTGTTACATAGTCTCCACTGGAAATCTCATCTTTTCAAAGAAGCTGGCATTAAAGAACACTGTTTTGAGTCTTGGGTCTTCCTTCTAGGAAGCGAAGTAGGCAAGGCCTCCTACATGCTAGCTGTTTTCTATTTAATCTTCAAGGCAAACGTATGAAGAGGTAATATTTACTCCTATCTTACACACGAGGAAACAGAGGCTCGGGGAGTTTCAATAATCTACCCGAGGATGCTCGGCTGGTAAAGAGCTAGCTTGGGAGGGACATCTGGGTCTCTCGATACGCCAAGCCCCTGTCCCTCTCTTTAAACAACTTTACGCCTTCCACTAACCAGAAAGTTGTTTTCTCCTTTGGGGGATTGGTTTTCCTCGTCGATGGGAAGTGATCCTTTCTAATTTAAAAATCCAGCTTTTCTATTTAATTTTCACACGTTTGCCTGTTTTTTCCCCAGCCTCGACAGACAGACGCGTCTCCAACCCTGTGACAACTGACACCCCCCGTGGTTACGGAGGAAAGTCACTCTTTACCTGTGAGTTTCCGGGCAGTAAGGTAGCGCGTTAGTCTCTTACTCCAAGAAGATAAAACCCAGGGTCTGAAGACCAGGCTGGTGGCCAAGCTTTCGGGTTAACTTCCTGTGTGGACTTCGGCGAGATGCTCCTCTTCTGATCCTTGCTTTGCACATCTGTAAAAGAGAGCTACAACTTGTGTGCCACAGACCCAGCCGATATGTGGTGGGGCTACGGGAGGAATCGCTCTAAAGCCATTTCTCGTAGGTAGATTTTCAGTTTTCTGAGCTTCCCTTACCCACGCCACGCCAGGCGCTCAGTTTTCTCATCTGTAGAATGTTGCCAGTTGGACAAAACGCGTTGCCTCCCTCTGGCTCTCAAATTCTGAGCCTCTGGTTTCCATGCCTATGAAAACGGATGCGGGACCCTCGCCTCGCCCAGCCCCACCCCTCCGCCTACCCCCGCAGAGATTCCTGTCCTTGTGCAGCCACCTCCCCTGCCCCCCTCTGTCCCCATCAGGCCAGTGACTCGCTCACCCCCCAGGGCTCCCAGAGATGACTCCCAGCAGTAGGCTTTCTCCTCCCGGCTCTTAAGGTGGCCACACACTGGGCTAAAAAAGCTGCTTACCAGCACGGGAAAGGATGACATTTAGAGTATCACATCTTTTTTTTTTTTTTTTTAAGACTTGCTTTAAAGGGAAGCTGATATGGGAATGTGTTCAGAAGATGTCCCTCCGATTTGGTGCTTGGGGCTCCGTGAAGGTGGGGGCGCAGGAAGAGAAGTTCTTCTGTGTTCCCTCGGGTGCTTCCTAAGGGGCTGAAAGATCAGTGCTGTCGTTCTCGCTTCCCGAGCCCCTTGGAAGTTATTTGGTTCCACCGGGAGCTGGCCACATCCACGGTGGCAAGGCTCTACAGCACCGGACGTGAAGTTAAGTTTGATTGGCTGTGTGACCTTGGGGGAATCATCTCACTTCTCAGAGCTTTGGTTTCCTCCTCTGTAGGGTATTCGCATAATACCTGCGCTCACTCAGCCACTCGGTAACAACGGCCAGAGCCAGTGTCTCTGAATGCGTCCTATATACTAGGCACTGTCTAAGAAGATTGCCATGCACCCTTCTCACTTAATCCTCATAATAGTCCATGCATTGAAATGCTGTCCTTCTTGCTATTTTGCAGACGAGACAAATACAGCTCAGAGGAGTGAAATAACTTGCCGGGTCTGGAGGATGACACCCCCTAGAATTCAAACCCAGTCCTATGTGACTCCAAAGTCTGTGCCCTTAGCCTTCTGCTATGCAGCTGGGCTGGACTATGTAGATGGCGCTCCGGTTACCTACCTGTCGATAGGTACCACGCCACCCCAAAACTTAGTAACGTAGAACAACCGCCGTAGTATTATGCTTGTGGGTTCTGTGGGGAAGGAAGGTTGGGCAGGACACAGTACGGATGCTTTGTCTCTGCTTTACAATGTCTGGAGCCTCAGCTGGGAAGTTTCAAGAAGTCTCAAAGCTTGTCTGGCCCCTGGGTTGGGGTGGCTCAAAGACCAGGCTCATATCGAAACTGCTAACCAGAATGCCCACATTCAACTCTCCATGCAGACTGGGCACCCTCACAGCGGGGTGACCTCCAGGCATTTGGATTGCTTACATTTTTGGCACAGGGGCTCCAAGAACGAATGTTCTTGTAAAACATTGGAAGCCCGGTGGCCCTTCATGATCTAGTCTTAAGAATCACGTGGCAACACTTCTTCCTATGATGGGGTCAAAGCAGTCATAAGCTACTCAGATTCAGCAGGTGGGCACATAGGTCCACCTCTCAGTGGACTGAGCTGTGAAGATTTCTGCAGCCATGCTCTAAAACCACCATTATGGGATCAGCCGTGATCTCTGCTGGGGCATCCGGTTAGACTGATAAAGACTGAAGAACCTGATGGGATCAGGGCCAAAGGACGCTCATTAGCCTCAACATGAGCTTCCCAAGAGTCCAAAGTACAGTGGCCAAAGTGGCCGAGAAAGCTCCCCTTGATCTGAGTCAGCGCTGTCTTTTGAGATGCCCTAATCCAGCGTATCCTGTAATGGCACAGAGGCTTCCGGGCGGCGGCGATGGGCGAAGTTGATCAGGGAGCAGATTATGGTCATTTAATCTTGTTTCCTGATGATGGAGAGCATGGGCTTTGGGATCAGACACGTGTTCAAACACAAGCTTGACCGTTTCCCAACCCTGGGAACCTGAGCAAATAACCTGACCCTTCTGAGTGTCGGTTCACTCTCATGTGAAACAGGGTCCTACAAATCGTACCTCTCTCCCCAGGACTTTTGTGAGAAGTCAGTGAGAAAGAGCTAACATGGCACTTGCAGTCTAGTAAGCACTTCTAAGTGTTAGTGATAATTATTCATCATTCAACCCCTCATTACACATGCTTTTATTGAGCACTTGCTATGCGAAAACCACTGTTCTAAGTGTGTATTGTTTGTATTGTTGTTGCTCTGGTCATCATCAGCAGGTGTGGTCTACCTGCTTGAAGGCGCTCTTCAGATGGAAACTGAGAGTCCCGGGGAAGGATTGAGCCGCCAGGGAAGCAGACGAAGAAGGCTGGGGTTCCAGAAACCCAGAGCAAAAACCAGTTGTGTCAACTGGGTAATCTGTAGCATAGGGAAAGCCCTAAATTCCATTTGGGCCCATGGGTCCCAAGAGTCTCCTTGAAAATGCCAGCAAGAGCATTCCCCATTTCTGGGGTGAATGTGCCTAATCAGGCCAGGCTTGGGTGAGAGGTTAGCGGGTCCCTGCAGTGATCATTGTCAGAGCCTAAGGTGCAGGAGCGGGGGAGGGGGGAAGCAGGGGCCGCACTCTCCTCCCCGGAGCTGTGAGCCTCAGACGAGACAAAGGGTGAGAGGGTGCTTTGCACACGGGGAAGGTGTGACAACATAAGGGGTGATGTAGATGATGCGCCCACACACAGCCGTGCTGTCTGCAATTTTCCCCATTCCTCACTGTCATGTGTAAGGAAAAGAGCGCGCCCTGAAGTTAGACTCTGCTTCTTACTGGCTGGGATAACTTTAACAAATTCTCCTCTCGGCATCTCAGTCTTCCCATCTGCTGAACGGAAATAATGACCACAGTAACCGTCTTGACTGGTGTGAGCGTTAAACGAAATATCCGTGTGAAGATTTTGACACGAAGCAAGCCCGTGTTTTTCAAGGGGTCCAGGGTCTCCTGCATTGGAATCCCCTGTTTCAAACGCAACCCTTCCAGGGGCGCCTGGGTGGCTCAGTCGGTGGAGCGTCTGACTCCTGATTTCGGCTCAGGTCATGATCCCAAAGGTCGCAGGATTGAGCCCTGCTTTGGGCTCTGAGCTGAGCATGGAGACTGCTTGGGATTCTCTCTCTCTCTCTCTCTCTCTCTCTCTCTCTCTTCCTCTCTCTCTCTCTCCCCTTTCCTCCCACCCTCTGCCCTCTTCCCTCACTCATTCTCTTTCTCTTTCTCTAAAATAAAATATAGACCCTACCTCTACTCCCATTAGAGTTTCATCATCCCTTATTTTGCTCCATATTTCCCTATAGCTCTTATCACCTGATATACAGTATACTTTGTCATTTCTTTCTTGTGTGTTTTCTCCACTTATTTTCCTATAAATACCATAAGAGTGGAGACTTTTGCTGCTATGCCTCCAGCCCCTAGAACAGTACTTGGTAAGTAGGAATAAAAGAACCCACGAATGAATGAATGAGGATCTCTGGAAGTGAGTCCTCAAACTGCCTTTTCTTAAGTCACCCCAGAGGATTCTTATACACACTCAGGTTGGAGGACCACCACAGAAAGTACTTACTCAACACTGGTTGTCTTTCTCCCTCCTTTCTCCTTAAGCATCTTAAATTTGTTTGACTTGCTCAAAGAACCAGATTACCAAAATGAGATGACAGAATGAGTAGCTCTAGGATAGATTGGATTATCTGATTAACCCACTAGCCGCCCCCCCACCCCCACCCCCACCCCTCTGTTGCAGACCTATACAGGACTTGGAGGGAGATAGCTCTGGTTTGGTGTGTTTTCATGGCAGAAGGATAGGCATCCTTTAGGCATCGACCCCTCAAATTTGGGTGCCTATGGCTCAGGATCCTGGGAGTCCCGGAGAAAGTAGCCTACCTAATGACCCCACCTTCTGCTCAGTTTGACCCAAGTCCTTGCTTGCTTGACCCCTATTGCATCCGACTTGGGAGGTGGCTTACCTTTGGACCAAATGGGGCATGGCCTCCACTCTAGCGGGATGGACTGGGGTTCAGCACTGGCCCTGCTTCCCGGACTGATCGGGCTCTGGTTTGGGAGAGAACCCAGGATGGCTGGCTGACCAACATCCAAAGGCCACGGAAAAAATAGGTGGAGGGTCGTGTCATCTATAACAACAGCATTGCATGGGGGTCCTCACGAAGATTTAACGAAGATCAGAGAACTCCCATGGGCATACAGTAAGCCCTCGATGTTTTTTTAGCTCCTTAAACCCCAAGTCATGTAAGGGAAAACAGGACAAGTCAGATGGAGAAGGGTGGCTGTTGCTGGGAACATAACATGCGGCTCTGGAGACAAGAGCCAAGGGGAGGGACGCACACACTGGGGGAATTTTGGAGCCACTTGACTTAAGAAGCTCGAGCTAATCAATCCCTCTCGGCTCATCATGGGCCTTGCAATCAGGGCTCCCCCTGCTCACCTGCTGCTCTTCCCTTGGGGAAGCTGCCAGAGCCAATCATGGGGTATTGTTCTCCCAGCTCAGCTCCTTGGAGGAACACTCTGGGCTTGGCCAGGAGACAGCAGGGGGACTCATGGAGTCTCAGGCCTGGGGTTTAGATCTGGACAGCCTAGTGCAATACCTTCAGTTCTTTCCTGAGAATAAGGAGGTGATGTGACTTGGCCAAGGTCACAGAGAAAGCCAGGTCTAGAGAAAGGAGGAGATTCTTATATTCATTAATATTTACATTCAATCATTCAAGAGTATGTATTCATTGCATGTCATGAGTGCAGGGCCCTACGGGTCGCACAAGGCCACACCGCATTCCTAATTCGACTTCCTTTCCCATGCTTCATGCTTACTTCTCTGCAGACCAAAGACATTCCGGTGGTACCTTTATTCAGACCTGGATGAGGGCCATGAGGGCGTTCCTGCCTGCCCCTATGTTCTCCCCAGCTCACTCCTAGATTCTCAAGCCCTAGAAATTGCTTAGGACACCAGGAAATAGTGGATCCAATTGGAGTCCGTGGAATTTAGTTTATTTGAATTGACTTGAACTGAGTGAAATAGAATTACAAAACTAAATGGAAATAATTGAATTGAAATATAGCAAATTGGATTGAATGGAGATTAATTGAAATGAAATCAATTGAGGATGTATGGAATCATGGTACTAGAAAAGGTTTGGACCTCGCCTCCCTGACCTTGCTCATTGTACGGTGAGAGAGGTACCTCACTATACCATGTTTCCAGAACTAATGGAGTCTGAGGCGGGATGTCTGAAAAACGGGCCAGGAGCCAGTAGAAACCAGCAAGTGAAAAGGACTTTGGGGGGAAAAAATGATGTGGCCCAAGTTTGATAACCTCTCCGCCTTCTAATGAATAACGAAGCTAGTCTTCTGAGCCTGGCTTTCCAAGGTATTTCCTGTCTAGGTTTGGGTGGGTGCATGAAGGAAGAGAAGCTGAAAGTCTCTGAGCCTAGTAGCAGAAGGAATGGCAGGGAAGCTCTTTGGGCTTGATTCCCTATGAAACTGAATTTATTTCAAGGAATAAAGATGTGATACTTGAAGCTGACCACCTTTCTTGATTTCCCAGTCACAAGTTCCCTGTGCCCGAAAGTCCACCAGAAGTGCCCCTCCTCAGATAATATTTTTTAAAAATTCTATTAAGATACACATGTGCTAGCTGGAGGAGATAGCGTATTTAATACCCACATATTAGTGTAATAACCTTGTTGTATCAACTGTCCAAAGCCAAAACGAAGGCTTGCATGGAGGGTGGAAAGAAGTATGGTTTGCAGTAGGGAAGTTGGTTTGCATCATTGGTCAATGCTATTTTTAAAGATGGATGTAAATTGCTCTACCCAGGAATTGAAATCGGAAAGGCTCTATAATGAGGAGGTGTGATTCTTGGGATGAAAGAATTATATAATAATATCAGTCTGGTTTCCTAAAGAAAAGGCAAATGGTAGCCCACTGACCCCTTGTGCTGTTCTCTTCCCACAAATGGTCATAAATGATAATCCGCATTCAGTATAATAATTAAAGTAACTCACAAGTAATCTTTACAACAATGAAGGGAGTTAGTCAGGCCCTCTTTTTACAGGGGAGAAACTGAGCCCTGAGATCTTCAGCCATGCGCCTTGGGTCTCACGGTAAATCAGAGGCAGAAGGAGGACCAGAACCTCAATCTTGGCTCTCCAAATCCAGAGGTCTCTCAGGCATGTTATATGCTCATGACTCTAAGACTGATATCGATTTCCCTTAGTTGTTCGTTGGTTGTGTGGGATAAGGGTGGCAGAAACCATGGGGTGGGCACCTCCGAAAGCCAAGGGTGGCTACAGTCCATTTCACAGACCTGAGCCTCCGGTGGAGCAGCCTCTGGGGTGTGTAATCAGCCTAATGAGCTGTGGCACTTGTCAAGGTATGTGGTCTGGATGCGTGTTGCTGTAATATGGAGATAATTGGCCCTGCCACAGGAACAGTGAGCCGGCCGACAGGCTCTTAGCAGACCCCAGGCTGGGCAAAATGACACACACACACCGAGGGATGTCGCCAGCTACCCCAGCTCCGAGTTTCTTTAATGTTTGCGATCACAGTCATCTCTTACCACTAAGCACCAAGACCAGAAGCAAAGGCTCTGTAGGAGTAGATGGGTGGGGTGGTGATGGCACATTTCGGCACCAGCGTGGGTCCTTACTCCACTCGCAAGGGTTTCAGATGAAACTGAACAGGACTCAGGAAGACTCACAAAGGAGAGTTGCAGTGACTTAACACACATCTCCAATCTTCACCCATAGTAGAGACCATCTCAGGACTTGGCCGGACCCTGAGCTCCATGTACAATCCATGGGAGGAGCCTTGGGCAAGGAACTAAGTGGCTTCCATTACTATGGCATAATTCCAGTTTCCATTTTTACTCCAGTTCCAGTACCTCGGGTGTGTTTAAGTTCCCTTATGATCAAGTTTGCATACGTGTTTCTGCCGTAATCTTCACTCAGTTCACGAATACGGAATGGGCACTGTGCATGACAGGCACCGTTCTCAATCCTCGGAATATAGACATACAGACGGCAGACAATGTCTGCATGGTGGTCATGTTCCATGGGGAGACAAATAAACAAAAAACCAAATGTACGCTGTAACATCAGGAATTGTATGTCTTATGAAGACAAATAAATGAAGCAAAAGCATCAAAGATATTCATCTAATTGAGTGGGGCGGGGTGAGGCGGTCAGGGAATGCCTCTCTGAAGATGTAGCATTTGAGCAGTCTTGTCTGGTGGACAAATGAGTGTCTGGGAGCAAGTGTTCCAGGTACAGGTGGTCAAGGGCAAAGGCACGGACGTGGGGACAAACACGGACTGTTGAGGCATCATTAGCAGGCCAGCAAAGCTTCAGTGAAATGAGGATAGAGGAGACCTCTAGGAAATGAAGTCAGGTAGGGAGTCTGACCCAGTTCCTTACTATTAGTTTGACCAGAGCGCCTTGAAGATCACGGCAAACTGGTTGGAGTTCTCTGTCCTGCCTGTGTTCTGCCAGAATGGTCTGATGTTAATGACATCTGCTTGGAGTCCAAGATGGCTCCCTCCATGCTCCTGCCTGGTGATCCCAGAGGCGGCTGATTCCAACTATCAACTTCCTTCTCTGGGCTTCGCCATACAAGCCAAGAGCAGCATTTACTAAAGCTGAAAGACGCAGAGTGGGCTCACAAGGCCCCATGTTTTACTCCTGGATTTTTTCTCTTTCCCCCTGGGATTGAGCCAAAGTCCATCCGCCCTAACGCCAGTCTCTGCTCTTGCTTGTCTTTGCCCCAGTGGGTCTCCGTTACTGTTGCTCGCGCTGATGACCTCCAGAAGTCCTCGGGAAGCTGGCTTTGCTGGATTAAAACAGGAGTACTTTGTCACGGAGATTGCAGTTGGAAAGAAGTTTGAATAACTGATGCGTTTTCTTCGTGATTATTGGTGGGCAAAACCAGCCCCGGCCAACCTTGCAGGCTCTTTCCTGGCCACACCCTGTCAGCATCCCTCTCTCTGCAGCCCTGTTCCAAGCTTGTGAGCGTTTGCACCCACTGTTCTCCCTGCCAGCAATGTGTATCCCCCACTCCCTCTTCTGTTAAACATCTACTCACAAGAACTCACAACTCCTCTAAGTTGTCTCTTGACAGTCCTGCATTGTTCTCCGGCCTTCTGGTGGGCCGGTTCAGCATCTTGTCTTTCCCTGGCCACTTGTATGTGCTGCCCTAATAGCTAGTCCTAAACTTGTCCCCTCCTAGAAAAGGTCTACCTCAGGGCTGGGATGAGGGGTCTAACTTGATGGGGTCTAAGCTTCACAAGAGTCACAACGCCCGAGTTACAATTCAGATGCTGCCACTTACTAGCTCTGTTGACTTGTGCCTCAGTTTACTCCTCTCTGAAACCAGGATGGTAATAATGCTTCCCTCTTAAGGCTACCCAGATGTGATAATCACCTCCAGGTGACCTCCTTGGTTGTCCTTTTACCCCTCTACCCAGCGACCACAGCGAGACTTAAAACAGCATTCCCAGATAATTTTCACGTGGTTGTAACCTGTTTCTCATTAGTTGAGTTCAGCTCCAGTAAACTGTTCAGAAAGGCTTTCCATGGCCATGGTATTTGAGGTAGACCCTCCCCCTATCCAAGCCACTCTGTCGCATTACCCTCCAGGGTCGTGAGCAATGCTATTTACCAGATGTTTTCAGTTCTACCTCCATCTGTGGACTGGTCAACAGGATGACACCCGTTGTCCCTTGCTGTTAGGTGGGACCGTGTGCCTAGTTCTAGACAATGACTTGTCAGCAAAAATGACATTTATTATTCTGAGCCTTTTCTTGCCGATGCAAGACCTTCCAGAGATCTATTTTCTCTTTGATACGGTAACTGGCACCATTCAAGACAAGTCCCTCTAAGACGATGATGAGAAAAGATTCTTTTGTCCCCCAGACCCAGGCTGAGGCATAAACAACAATGAATCGTACGACACAACGACTTGGGGTTTATTATTGCAACATAACCTAGGCTAACCTGGCTGATAGACCCCTTGAATTATTTACCTATATCCATGAATGTGTTAGTTATTTCTCAACGTCTACTCTCCCTTGCTTCCACAGTGATTGAATTCTTAATTTTTGGCAAAGTAATGGCTTTGCAGAATCAAGACAACAGTTTCCATGGCCCCTGAGAGGTGTTTTGGCTCAGGTCATGGTGTCGTATCGTGATTTTGAGCCCCACATCAGGCTCTGGGCTGACAGCTGGGAGCCTGGAGCTTGCTTCAGATTCTGTGTCTCCGTCTCTCTCTCTGCCCCTCCCCCACTCACTCTGTCTCTCACCCTCAAAAATAAAATAAACACTAAAAAAAAATTATGGGGCACCTGGGTAGCTCAGTCGGTTAAGCCTCTGACTTCAGCTCAGGTCGTGATCACGTGGGTTGTGAGTTCAAGACCTGCATCGGGCTCTGTGCTGACAACTCAGAGCCCGGAGCCTGTGTCGGATTCTGTGTCTCCCTCCCTCTCTGCCCCTCCCCCATCCACACTCTGTCTAGCTCTCTCTCTCAAAACTAAACATTAAAAAAATTGTTTAAAGTGTAACAAAAATATAAATAGATAGCAATGTTATTTGGGGTTGCTATCGTAGCGATCAAGTCTCTTCGTTCACCAATAGCCTCTTTCAAGTCGTCGTGCTCGTTTATTTGCTTGATAAGTGTCTATTCCCACACATGCACGCAAATGTCGCTTGTATGAGAACAGAAATTATTTCTTTCTTATCCATTGCTATATCCACAGAACTAGCACACAGTGCCTGTCACAGAGTAAGTGCCTGAGGATACTTGTTGAACAATCGAATGTCAATGGCATACGGTAATCACTGAATGAATCATTATTGACTGTTATTCGACACCCTTCTTCTTTATATTTTAGAACAGGCTTTTTCTACTATCCATCGTGAAGATTTGATCATGTGACAGTTCCGGAGGCCTCTGACCTTTCTCCTGCCTGCAAGAGCGTTTCTCTTCTTTCTTATTTACCAAACACCTGCACGAACAGGCTCTGGACTCATGTCAGAGACGTACAGAGTGTGATGGCTATAAGGGACCTTAGCGGTCACATGGCATTGACTCTCTCATTTTACAAGTGCACGAACAAGCTCAGAGAGGGGGGACTAACTTGTATTTTACTCAGGTTGGGCTGTTGTAACAGAATACCATGGACCGGGTGGCTTAGGGACAATAGGTATCTACTTCTCCCTTTTCTCAGGCAGGAAGTCCAAGATCAAGGTGCCGGCAGATCCGGTGCATGGTAAGAGTCCACCTCCTGCTGGCAGACCGCTGACTTCTCGTATCCTCCATGAAGAAAGAGGGCAAAGAACTCTCCAAGGTCTGTTTTCTAAGGGCACTAATCTCATTGATGTGGGCTCCCCCTTCGGGACCGAATGGTCGCCCAAAGACTCCACCTCCTAATATTATCACACTGAGGCTTAGGACTGCGATATTTGAATTTTGAGGGGGACACAAACATCCGGCCTACAGACGTTTGTTACAAGCCACACAGTTGCTTGGTGAGAGGACCCGGAATCTGGGATTCTTGCCCCTCTTTTAGCGTGGTTATTGTCACAAGAATTCTCAACTCCTCTTGGGGGGAGATCTTTGATCACACTTATAGGTAGACTGTATTTCTTAGTATTTCCTACGTTGGGACTTTAGAGTTACAGTGCAATAGTGTCCTCAGCTGTGCACTTCAGGACTTGTCCGCGGTTGGAGCCCAAGAGAGCTAAACCAGGTCACTTAAAGTTGAGTTAGGTCACTTCCTTATTCTCCATGTGAAGACGCTGAGGCCCAGAAAGGCAGAGAAACTTCTCTGACCGCACTTGGTCCATTTAGAGACACCGGGCGAAACTTCTGGCGTTTTCTATGGGGCGCTAACTCTTGGAAGAGTTTATGGCCCAGGAAGTATGGCATGCAGCAGAGATGTGGGTGAGAGGCTCTGCGATCACATGAGTGTCAGTTAGACCAAACTATGCGAGTTTCAGTAAAATCTGCCGCCAGCACTGAGAACAAATACAATTCAACACAATAAAAACAGCATGCCATAAATCTAATATAATAAAATCAATGTGGTGGTCCGCACCTCCTTTACCAGTGTTACCTTTTTCAAGTCCAGGAGAAGCAAAAAAGAAACTAAGAAAATAATATCTGTCATAGAGCAGATGCCTGGTAAATGTCCTTGAAATCAGTTCATCTGACCCATTCAGCTTTTTTCACCTTCTCCTCTTCCTCAGTGGGCACCTTATAATTGCAGGCAGTTGAGGGTTTGGAGGAATCTCCAGCATCATCTGACCCAGTGGTTCCCAGAAGATTTGATCAGTAAGATCCTCTGTTTAAAAAAAAAAAAAAAATTTGCTTGATTGATCAAATACTCGTGATGCAAGTTAACATAGTAATGGTTCTGGGATGTCCCATAATTCCCCCTCAAAAAATACCCCCAAAAGAAAAAAACTTGTGCAGCTTCTCAACTCCATATTTCTCCATAATATTGGATCACAGAGTCCTTTTAAAATTGATTTTGCAAACCATGAATATGTCAGAGAACGCTATGGAAAAACCAATGTAGCTCAAACCCCACATCTTGTGTAAAAAAAAAAAAAATAGAGCCTCTGAGAATGGAAATCGGCAGAGTCCGGGACTCGAACCCGAGTCTTCTAATCCAGAGTGCACTGTGTGTGGTGTTTCCCCACGAGTGAGGCGGCACGTTCTTCAAGCAGTTCTGAATGGCCAACGTTTCATTTAAGAGCTCATCCGCCAACAGATCGTGTCACAGAAATATGTACCCAAAACAATGTGTTGTGAAATGAATGGGTTTACAAACCAGGGGACCAGCCCTGTGCCCTGCTCATTAAGAACAATCTGCATGCGGAACATCAGTGTGACAGGCCCAGCAAGGGATCTGTTTAGCTCATTTCGAGTAATGGAGACAAGGGATTAATCACCTCAACACCAAGCTGCCTTGCTTCTGTGGCCCCACGTGCCTGTTCCAATGCTGTCTTGTGTCTCCAATGCTGATGCTCGACGGTGCTCTCACCTGTAGTTCAAGTCTCTGGGGTCTGGCCTGGGGCTTCCCCCCACAGAGCATAGACTAACCACGTGGTCTGGAAGAGCAACTCAGAAATTAGTCATCTGCTTTCTGTCCTCTCGTGGCCCCCTTCTCAAGTTTTCATGCATAGTATCACAAGTTTGCACAGACTCACGTGGGAACCCTACCTATATCTCCAATGCAGTAGGAACAGACCCTCTTCCTGCTAATGACCACCCCTCCCCCCCGCCTGTGCTCTGTATGCCCATGCCCTCCCTCCGCCATCTCCATTCGTCTCCCAACCTCTCTTCTCCATCAGCAACATCTCCCTCTCTATGGGTCTTCTCAGCAGTTTATGAATACATTCTATTATTTTCCTTTTGCAGGTGTTCGTTCATAAACAGAGAGGTTAATGAAGTGGCCCGAGGTCACCCAGCAAATGTAACAATAACAATCAACATGCCTCCCTTCTCCATATTCAAAATTCTCAAAAGCATTGGCTAGCACACGGTCTCTATTCCTCGCCACATCATTCCGGTAATCTTCAACTCCCTCCAGATTTCCACTGTATCACTTCAGCCTAAACTCGGTCACCTTCATGTCGCCAAGTCGAAGGTGTATTCTGAAGTCTTCTCTCGACCTCTCAACCGTTGGAGAAACATGGCCGTTCCTCTTGGAATCCCCTTTGGATCATCTACCTACTTGGCCGTCCTCGTTCTCAGCTTCTCCTGCCAGCCCCTCCTTTTCTACCAAGATGATGTTGAGCTCCCTAGGGCTTAATCCTGAGCCTCTCTCCTCCTAGGATCCCTGCGTTGCTTTAATATGCTCTGCTTCTCTCACTGGTCACTTCCTCCACGGACAACCCAGACCCTTCCATGATTGGGTTTCATCTCTATGCGATGGCTCCCACATTCGTCCCTCTGGTCCAGACTCTCTCTTGAGATGTAAGCTCATGACCGCTCGTTGCCCTGAAACTGCCTCGTGTCCCAATCTTCACCTCTCACCAGCCTCAGGCACATGCCCTCCTGCTTCTTTTCCTCTCGGGCTTCTCATCTCCCTTAATCACCTAATTTCTTATGTCAGCAACTTGGGATTCATTTTTGACACCTTGCCTTCCCTCTTCCCTCTGCTTTCACAGATCGTCCATCACAAAATCTTACTGAATCTATGTCCAAAATGCCACGCAAATCTACCAACTCTTGGGCACTCTCTCTGCTTCTCCCACCCTGGTCAAAAACAGCCACCTAATCGCTCGATGCCCTTTGGATTTGTTCTCAGCATTATAGGCAGCATGCTTGGTTTAATTTTTAAATCAGAGTCTGATCATTTTGCTCAACCACTTAAAATCTCCAGTGGCTTCTCTTTAGTGCTAGAATGCAGGTCATAATCCTTTCCCTTGTCTACAAAGAGCTGGCATGATCTGACCCCCCCCCCCACATCCCGCCTCTCTCCACTCTTCTTATCTGTGGGGTCCACTCACTTTGGCATTTCATCTGCTATTTTCATGTAACTTGCTCCTTCTTATCTCAGGGCATCTATACCTTCTGTGCTCTTTCCTTTAAAAAACACTCATTTCTTACCAACACCCCTGAGAGAAGTGTTTCCTGACCCATTAGATCCTCCTCTCCACCAACAGCATTAAAACTCTTATGACTTCCTATATTTTTCTTCTGTTCCATTTATTGGTTTTTGAATTATACAATTATTTGTATAGTTTACAGACTTCATGGCTGCTTCCTTGATTAGAATGTAACGTCTGTGAGAGCAGGCACCAAGTCTTCTGTGCCCTATGATTCTAGAAGTAGCACTGTGCTTGTCACACAATCCTTGTGCAATAAAAGCCTGTAGAATAAATACAAATTAATGTCATTAAACTTTTTTTGAAAACGAAGGGCAGTGGATATAGAGTATTTTGTTTTAATTTTTTTTTAACGTTTATTTACTTTTGAGAGAAAGAGACAGAGCATGAGGGGGAGAGGGACCGAGAGAGAGGGAGACACAGAATCGGAAGCAGGCTCCAGGCTCTGAGCTGTCAGCACACATGTGGGACTCAAACTCATGAACTGTGAGATCATGACCTGAGCTGGAGTCGGACACTCAACCGACGGAGCCACCCAGGCGCCCCGGGTGTAGAGTATTTTAAACCAAGGTAATCTATCTCTTTGGCTGTCTGTGGCCTTGTCTGGGGAATGGAGGGACAAAGCTCACCTTGTCTATTTCATGAGCATCGTAATAAGAGCGTGAGCCACAGAGGGCTTTGTGGATCTCTGTAAATACACAACAAACTGCTGTTAATGCTCTTTGCTTCAGACTGGCCCTAGAAATAGGAGAGTTGGCTGCTTTTGTAATAGGAAAAGACAAGCTTAGGTCTCTAGTATGGTCTTGAGAAAGTCTATTTCTCCAGATCTCTGTTCTTCTAGGTATAATAGGAAACAATTTCGTCCATTTCTTCCACATGCCTTTAAGGTCCATTCCTTCCAAGCTATTCCATGACCAGTTCATGCACACCGAGGTACGGCTTAATCAAATGCTTTGGCAGACAATTGGTATTGTCACGGATGGCCACTAGGAAGGGGTGAAGCTCATCTCCAAAGCGAGGCCACATTCGGAGGGCAGCTTGGGGGCTCTGCTCCTGTGTGGCCAGTTCTCATGAATGAGCTCCGGACTTGGTTTCAGGGGTCAGGATTTCAAGTCCAGATCTGTCACTTCCTGTCAGTTGTAGGACCCGGAGCTTCTCTCTTATACTTTTGGAGCCTCAGTTTCCTCACTGGGAACACTAGGGTTAATAAAACTGACCTCACTGAGCCGAGGCGGGGAGGAAACAAGATCACGGTCAGGAGAGTCAGGCTGTGCTTCCTCCTAACCTTTTTCAGCAGGCGGGTACATGACCTCTCCTGGAAGGTTGGGCGTGAGTGGGTGCTGTTACCCTTTTAGGCAGAAGCCCGCTGTAGAGCTTTGGAAACAAAGGGCGTTGCTAGAAGCATTAGCACTTGAAAGTAGCAAATCATTCCCCGTTCTTAGCCTGCAGTGCAGAGCCCAATTTTTTAATCCAGAGATGGCAAAATTGGGCCTGGAGTAACTTGAAACCACAGGCTATTGTCTCACCAATGATTTACCAGCTGAGGCTACTCTGAGCTCAGAGGTTTGCACACTGCCCAGGGCCCCCGCTCCAGGGAATCTTGTCTCGCCCAGAGAACGATTCTCTGGAGATGAATACGAAAACACTGTTTGTCCTGTGACACTCTCCTGGAAGCCGCGCTTCTGGCTATGTCCTAAGAACATTCTAGTGTCCACCCATGTGGAGTGGTTAGCGAGGGACAGGACCTCCCAGTAAGAGGCATGTCTTAAATCATGTCTGCTAATAAATAGCTCTGTGTGTGTGTGTGTGTGTGTGTGTGTGTGTGTGTTTGAAAAGGCCATCAGATATAAATAGTTTAAAATCCAAACTCTGCCATTGACTATCTTTATAAACTTGGGAAGATTGTTTACTTGTCTAAGCCTCTAGTTCTCCTCTTCTGAAAGGTTATATTAATGCGTCTGTGATGGGAGCAAAAGACGAAATGCAGGTCAGGTGTTTAGCTCTACGTGTGACACGTTCTAGGGGCTTACTGCCTGTCAGTGATTTTTCTTCCTTTGGGAGAGGGCAAGAGGTCACCCTGGGCCACGCGATTTGAAAGCTGGTGCCTACAGGAGCTATTCCTCGCTTTGGTGGCTGTATCCGTCATCTGCCGCTGCGTAACAAGCAACCACAAATCTCAAGGCCACGGAATGAGCATTTATTTATCCTACAGCTGGACCTAAGCAGGCAGCTCGAAGCCACCAATTGGCAAGGTCTCTTCAATGTGCTCCTTGCCCTCCCTGGACCAACAGGCAAGCCCGGTATATTCTCGTAGAGATAGCAGAGGTGCAAGACAGCAAACACGAGCACGAGATGGCTCCAGAAGCCTAGGTTCAGAATGGACGCCATGTCACTGCCACCCCTCACCCCCGTTGTCCAGCGCCAGTCACGCGGTTCGGCTCAAATTTAAGAGGTGTTAAAATGCACTTGGTGATTTGGGACGGAAGGAAGTGAAATCACTTGGCAAAGGTTGTGAATACGGGATGGGGTAAATAACTGGGGCCATTAATAAAATCTACCAGAGCTGCTATGCGTCCGACACTCTTCGTTTGTCGTGTGTGTGGAAGGGGAACACTCCATAAAAGGTAGAAGGAGTAGGAAGTGGTAGGAAGAAAAATATTTTCTCCCCTCGCTTGTAGTAGCTAAAGCATGGAAAATAAATGAAGCCGGCAAATCATGTAGTTCAGCCCAGGATATTGGTTCTTTTTTTTTTTTTTTTAAAGTCTATTCATTTTTATTTTCTAAAATCACTTCGGATTCATCTTTTTATCAAGTAACCTCGGCACATAGTACAAAATTCAAAGGATCTGAACAGCCATATTCTAGAAAAAGGACATCTCCTCAGGGTGCCTGGGTTAACCATCCACCTTCGGCTCAGGTCATGATCTCATGGTTCGTGAGTTTGGGCCCCGCGTCGGGCTCTGTGCTGACAGGTCTGAGCCTGGAGCCTGCTTCGGAGTCTGTGTCTCTCTCTCTCTGCCCCTCCCCTGCTCATGCTCTGTCTCTGTCTCTCTCAAAAACTAAATAAACATCAAAAAATTTAAAAAAAAAAAAAGGACATCTTCTCTCTCCATTTCCCCGTCATACAATTCCCTTACTTACGAGACTCTTATAGCCAAGATGGGTTTGTAGCCTTCCAGGGAAATCTATTTAGATACATGCATCAGCATCCACACCCTTTTTCTTAACATGAAGCATGCACACACCATCGCGTACCTTGAGTTTTCACCAGACAATATCTTGTAGATCTTGCCACAATAGGAGCAACCACTTTCCGTGAAACAGCTGCTGATATTCCTTCAAAAAGGGGGACTGTGAGTCTTGAGGGAGTAATCCAAAGCTTCCGGGTTAGTTAGAAATCACTTGCAAGGCTTCAGTGCAGTGGGGAGTTCGGCAATAAGGACACGAGTAGAAGATTGGGGTTCGGGGAACAGGATGCCTGAAGCAGATGATTCCAGGGCCAAGAACTTGTCTGTGCTCTGTCTCTTTCCATTCCTACCTGTACCACCTATATCCCCCAGTACCTTTCTTCTCTGCTATTTACATGAAGTTGGTTTCTTTCTTTTTTTTTTTTAATTTTTTTATGTTTCTATTCATTTTTGAGATAGAGAGAGCAGGGGAAGGGCAGAGAAAGAGGAGATGCAAAATCTGAAGCAGGCTCCAGGCTCCGAGCCGTCAGCCCAGAGCCTGACGCGGGTCTCAAACCCACATACCGTGAGATCGTGACCTGAGCCGACGTCGGACGCTTAACCGACTGAGCCACCCAGGCGCCCCCGAAGTTGGTTTCTTTCACGTGTAGTCAAGAACTGTAACGAATACGGAGTGGTACCAGGAGGAGGAGTAGGCCGCAGGCTGTCCGTGGGAGACGTGGGATCGATGGATTGATCGATCGTGCAGGATTGAAGATGGTGACGATCCCCTGGTATTGAGTGTCGGGAATCTCCGAGGAAGAGGCCAAGAGCGGAAAGGCACCAGCCCGGTGTCTGTGCTTTCATACAGCGAACGCTTCCTGAGCTCTTAACTTTATTAAGTTATTATTCTAGGTGTCGAGAATCTAGAGAAAGGAAAACAGACAAGGTCACTGGCCTTACGGAACTCATATTCGAGTGAGGCGGAGACAATAAAGAAGCAAACAACGTATAGCATCATGTCAGGTACCGATGTCTTATGAAAAGGCAAAGAAAATAAAAGGGGTGCCATCTTAATGAGAAAGAAGAAAAGAGGCCACCAGCCTTCACCGGCACAAGATTCTGCTCCATTCGTGCCTTTCTGCCTCCAGGCTGACTGCACAGACGGGCCGTCCTCCGGCCCGTGGACTTTGAGAGGCATCTCCCTTATTATTTATTCCCTAAAAATCTGCTGTCATGTTTGACCTCTCCGCTAGAGCTGAGTATCTCCTGTAAAGAGGCTGCAGGTTGCAATGCTCTCTGCCCAGGTGGAACCTTCGCTAACAAAGACCGCGCACTAGCACTGGTGAGCAAACGAGCGCCAGGGAGGTCAGACGAAATGAGTGAGAGTCAGGCTTCACTCCGCAAGCCTCCGTGACTCCGTGTTGCTGACGGAACCACGTTCGCCCTGTTCGGCATTCGGGGCGCTCCCTCGTGAGACCCAAAGTTGTCTTCTCGAGGCTCGTGCTCATTTCTCCCGATCAGAATATTTCCCAGCAAATGGTCATTCCCTTCCCTGGGCCCCGGAGGTGGGGCGTACTTTCCTGTTCCACTTCGGGACCGGCCGTGTGCCTGGCGGTGGCCAGGACCAGGTGACGAGAGAGGCGACGCGGTCAAAGGCGTTCAATGCACGTGTGCCATTTGGTTTGTTCTCTTGAGCTTCTGTGAACCTCCAGGGGAAGAAGAGGCCCTCTCGGCCACTACTCCAAGGAGGTGGTAGGTAGGCACCTGTGGATGAGACGTGTACCAAACAACATCTGGACTGTGAGTGGGGAAAACACATAAAAACTTGTCGCTCTACTCCACTCCTTTTGGGTGGCTCATTATGTAGCATGTTTGCAACAATAGGACTCCGGTAATCAACTAAATAATTCACTGCTTACCTCCATAAGGCTTCTATGTGGGATTTTTGCCTGCAGGGTCCCATCCATCCGAGCTAGACTTTCTCTCTCTAAACATCTTGTCTGCGCGTCTAAAGCATAATTGCTAAGAAGCTGTCTGGGAGACAAGCACACACGGACTTGAGTTCCTGTTTGGCCGCCTATTAGCTTTGGGGAATCATTAGTTTCCTGTGCCTCAATTTTCTCAAGTGTAAAACGAGATTAATAATGTTTCCCTTGATAGGCTCTTGCAAGGATTTGGTATATCACACATGTAAAGTTTGTGCTCAGTAACTGTTTCGATGTTTATTATGTTTTCTTAGATAACGTTGCAATAACCCTTCAAGGCAGGGAGTTTCACCACCATTTTACATGCGAGGAAACTGACGCTCGGACAAGTTAATTTGCTTGGCTAACAGTTATTAGGTGGCGAGATGAGGATACATGCCGGGCTGCTGGGATCCAGGACCCGTACCTTCGCAGCCGTATTATGTTGCTTGGATGATCGCTGAGGTTTCTTTCAGTTTCTCTACTACATGGTTCCTTGGTCAGAAATCTAAGTGCCAGAGGCCCAAATAACAGAGGTGTCTCCCGCGAGCCCAGCCTTTTCCAAAGTGTGAGATGCACACTGTTGATGGTCCAAGAGGCAATTTTGATGGGGCAGGACACTGATGCCATCAGATATCAAATCATGTTGGAAGAAAGTCATTTCCTTTTCAGTGTCAAAGAAAAACAAAATCTTCGTTGGGTGCTAACATCTTTAACGCTTCTAACACTTGCCAGCCTCCCCGTTTCCATCCTTTCTTATAACAAAGTAAGAGCACACTCCGGGCACAGAACTTGGGATAAGAAATGATATCCTGTTAGAATTTCACTAACTGTGCGGTTTCTCTAACAGTTATTATGGATGTTGTTATTTTCCCACTGTCTTTTATATAAACACATACTTTTGGCTTTCCATTTAGTATGAGAATTTAAATCCCTCTGGAACATGCATTTCTTTAACTAAAACGGGTTAATTTAAGAAACACAAGTTAAGGGGTGCCTTGGTGGCTCAGTTGGTTAATCTGACTCTTGATTTCAGCTCAGGTTCACGAGATCAAATCCTGTGTCGGGCTCTGCACTGACAGCACGGGGCCTGCTTGTGATTCCCTCTCCCTCTCTCTGTCTCTCTCTCTCTCTCTCTCTCTCTCTCTCGGCCCTTCCCCAGCTTGCACTTGCTGTCTCTGTCTCTCTCTTAAAAAATAAATAAATAAACCTAAAAACACCTTTTAAAAAGGGAAAAACAAGTTAGTTAAATAAAGAACATAAGTGGTCTATGAATAGTAAAAATCACGAAGATGGTGCTTGAACCACAGTCGTGTAGGAAGTACCGTTTTATGAAGGCGTTCAGCATTTTACTTTCATCCATACGTCTCTGGCAGCCTGCCTCGTGCCCTGTCTCCACTCCCGAGCCAGTATCTCCGTCCCCATGTAAACCGAAATAAGGGGTCTCTGACGGTGAAACTGTGTTCAGTTGTAAACATTTGAAACACCAACACTAAGTCTGTTTGTTTGCGATCATGTAGCCCACTAAAAAATATACAAAACTGGACAGCAGCAACCCTGGGGTCCCCCGCTGGTTGGCTATGTGACCGCAGACAACTCGCTCCAGCAGTCTGAGCCCCAGCAGCCTCCTTTATAAAAATAGGTGATTTAACTAGATGATCTCAAAGGCCTTTTCCACCGAAAGTGCGTGAAGATTTTCAATATTATTTTTGTTAAAAGAATCACTTTACCATTGAGAATTTCCAATGTTCTTATAATAAACCCCCAGAATCAAGGGCAGCAATGTATTTGCAATAGGAAGTTCATTAGCATTTTATGATAGTTTTTGATCATTTTTGCATGTATTAAAAAGAAACATTTGGTAAAAATTAAACATTATATGCAAATGAGTGCAACCAGCCTACTTTTGGAATAATAATTCATTATCTCCCTTATAATATATGTGAGTGGCTTCGTTTTATTTTCCAGTACACCATAGCTATTAAGTCAGCATGTTGGAAGTTGACCAAGAAAGTATAACGGAGGATCCAGTCTTTCATTTACATAAGTCCCAGAATTCCACCTGTCGAAATTTTATGCTATTAATAGGTGACAAGACTGTCACTCGATGTTCATTTATAATGTTGTCACTGGAACCTAATAAACATTTATGACATATTTCAGGAATTGTATTTTTGCTTTGTTTCGTTTTGTTGCCAGAAGGAAGCAAGCGTATCCGTGCTACGGCAAAAAGGTTCTACACTGGAAAGGTACTGTTAGCAGTGTTGCTGACTTTTTCTCTGGTGCGTTTTCCCTTCTTTTGCTTTTTCAAACAAGAGTCACATAATTATGATATTAAGCTGGAAGGAAATATGAGAATCTTTGGCTTCAGTGCCTTCACGTGATAGGTGGAGAAATTTTGACCCAGAGAGGTCTAGCAGCTTGCTCCTGGTTACCCAGATCGTATCCGTGCTGGAACAAGAAACCAAGGCTCTTGACTTCTTATTCAGTGTGTTTATGCAGCTCTGCATGCATTGTTATATAAGATATAAATACAGAGACTATAAATATATATGCAAACATGACAACCATTATGTCGATTTTTCTCCAAAGTCAGTTCCAGAGAATCGTGAAGCTAGTCAGGTTTCTCGTCGATATCGTATCGCTTGTATTTCCTTCCAACCTCTTTCTGGACCAACTACCGCAACCAAATGACAGCCTTTCCCCCCCACACTGCCACCACTGACAGCCCAAGCCACTTTTTTGGAGACATGAACTCATGCTGCCTTGTAGCACTGTGTGTGTGAAATTTTAATTCAGGTAGGTTTTGTTTATTGTAGCAAACTGTACCTTCCTTAAGGGGTAAGACTGCTCTCTCCCCAGGTTTCTGTGTTTTGTGGCACAGAATGTTCAGGACCAGAATGTGGGACGACTAAAGTGCACAGAACCTTAAAAATAAAATGGCCTGGGACGCTTGGGTGGCTCAGTTGGTTAAGTGTCCGACTCCTGATTTCAGCTCAGGTCATGATCTCATGGTTCGAGAGATCAAGCCTCACATCAGGCTCCGTGCTGATAGTGCAGATCCTAGTGGGATTCTCTCTCTCTCTCTCTCTCTCTCTCTCTCTGCCCCTTCTCTGCTCACACTGTCTCCCTCTCCCTCTCAAAATAAATAAACAACAAAAACATTAAAAATGGTCCAACCTACTTCCTTTACTGAAATTAGTGTTTTGTCAAAGATTGCATGAGAACAAGTCAAAGGCGGGGTCCTAATAAAATAAACACAGCCTTCTGATGCTAATAATATAAAAAGATGAATTGGCCCTGGAGACAGATGTGCTGCACAGTTGTGACTTTAAGGTTACCAAAACGTATGTCAACTTCATTTCATTGAAAATAAACCTTAAGGTGAAGTTGATACATTATGGATACATCTTACTGTGACCATGTAAATGTTGAGTTATTAACAAACGGTCTGGGAACCCCAGGGCCACAGTTCCCCAAACAGCATGAATAAGGAGTCACTGGGACATATTCACAGAGGCTGACTCTCTGGATGGTCTGGAGGGTGAACTCCAGGAGTAGCAAAGAATCTGCAGACCTGAGACCACGTGATGACAGGTAAACAACTCCCTTCGCCTTTTCCAGTTTGCCCAGCCCATGAGGCAAGCACTGTAGACTTCAAAAGTGTGCAATGGGATTGTGACAGGGCACAGACAGGCTATAAGCTCTGGAATCAGAACTACCTGGGTCTGATTCCTTGCTCCTCTTTATTAGCTGTACGACTTTGAACGAATTGACTTGTTTTTGTGAGCTTTGTCTATTTTGTAAAATGGACCTAATGATATCTACTTCTTAGGAGTGTTGCTAACATTAAGTTAAAGGACAAAATTTAATAAAGTATTTTAGACAAGTAGCTTGCATACAGTAAGTGGTCAATAAAGAGTAGTTATTAATAATAGCAGTGGCATAAATTATGGGAGCAGCCCAAGTGTCCATCAGTAGAGGAATGGATAAAGAAGATATGGTAAATAAATATACGATGGAATGTTAGTCACAAAAAAGAATGGAATCTTGCCATTTGCAACAACATGGATGGATCTATGCTAAGCTAAATAAGCCAGAGAAAGACAAATGCCGTAGGACTTCACTCATATGTGGAACTTAAGAAATAAGACAAAGGAGCAAAGAAAAAAAAGAGAGAAAAAAAATCAGACTCTTAACTATAGAGAACAAACTGATGGCCGCCAAAGGGGAGGCGGGGAGCGGAATGGATGAGATAGGTGATGGGGATGAAAAGCACCCTTATCATGATGAGCACTGAGTCATGTATAGAATTGTTGAATCACTATATTGTCCACCTGAAACTAATATAATGCTGTACATTAATTATACTGGAACTTAAAAATAATAATAAAAACAAAGTCAACAAACAAAATAATAAAAACAAAATAACAGAGGTGGCATTTGTAACTGCAGAATTTAACCAATATACTTGAAAAGCAAGACCGTTATCTAATGTAATGGCACTAATTATGAGCTGCCTTACACTACAACCATATTAAGAGTCTTATCTTCTCTGGACTCTAAGTTCCTTGAGGGTAAATGCATCACAGATATGAAAATTGAGACTCTGAGAGATTAATGCTTTGGGCTCCAACTACCATTCCCAAGAAATCCTAAAATTTGAATAGTATCAATTGATAGGGATATTTTTTGGATATTTTTAAGACAAACAAGCACAGTACTCCTTTGCTTACCAAATAATTGCGACCATGTTCCTCCTATTGAGTGTGATATTCTAGGCTTCTCTGTGAGCCCAATCTACCCTCTCTGTCTCTTCTCAATCCACTCCTCCACATGAAGAATATATTTCAGACTCTCCGGTCTTCTCACCATTTCCTGAAAATGCCTTATGGATTGATTCGTTCTTCCCCTAGTCACCCTTTCTTCTGCTTGGAGAAATACAACGTAACATTCAAGAACGAGCTGTGAAGCATTCTCCAACCACATCAGGAAGAAGGGAATGACAACAATGGCCACCATTTACTGAGCCCTTAGCCATGCCAGGCACCTTGTTCTTAGAAGTCATCCCATGTTCCGTGACCCCGTGATGGCAGCGCTCTCCCAACTCAACATGAGGGCACGTCTCTGACCTGCGAAGTCCCAGCACAGATCCTGTTGTAGGTTCTCAAACACTATCTGTTGAATCAATGATAGGTAAGATTAGGGTTATAATTAGCAAGTGTTTGTTGAATGAAAATACTGTAGAGAAGATTCAAATTATCAGACTGGAGATTGGGTGAATGACTCTAAATTGCCTTCCAACTGTAAGATTGATGATTTAGCTACCCTCATGTTCAAATAAATCCCCTCACGTTGGGAATTAAGAATAGAAATAAAAAGCAGAGACACTGTGATCTTATGCATATTCGAGCTCCCAGACCTCCCTATCCAAAGAGGCCCAGACGTGGATTCACATGCAGTCGCACATCTGGAACTATTCCTTCCCCACCGCCTTGGCAGAATCCCTGTGGCTTTGCAGCAGACCGTGCATGAGGGTATCTATAAATAATCACCCAAATGTAATGCCACCCAGCCTGCCGGGTTAAATATAGACATTGGATTAGCTCCAGGGAGGAGGGGACAAGTGATTCCCAACTCAAAGAAATTGTTATGAATTCCATTTGCTGCGTGAATATGTACATTGGATGTTTCCTTCCATAAGGACACCAAAATAGCAATTAACTCAAGGCTAATGTTATAGCTGCTACTGTCTCCCCTGCTTAATCTCTCCCCATCTGGATCCCAACACAGATGTTGACGTGTCTAAATGTGTATGTCAAGTGACAGCTCTCTCCACACCTGTTCTAAGTATACCTGCCCTGCCCCCTGCTCACCGCCTCTGATTCCCTTTGATGGGAGAAGGTGCCGCGTGGGTTATAGCATGCCATCTTTCACTTTTATATCGTGGATCTCAATAGGATAGTGGGAAGGGCTGACCTTTGACTTCATTCAGAGCTAGGCGGAGTCTGCTTCCCAATTTATCAGCTGTGTAGTCTCGGGGAAGTCACTTAACCTCTCTGAGTCTCATCGGTTCCTCTGTTTATAAAATGGAGATAATCTTGTTTCCCTGATAGTGCACTGGGAAGATTTCACAAGATCCTCTGAGTAAATTGTCTGACCCACCAGCAGACTCTGAGTGAAACAGCTCCTCTCCTTCTCACCTTATAATCTCATTTTATAGACCTCTGGAGATGAAATGGTCATTAGTGATTATCTGGTCCACTGCTTGCATTTGCAAGGAAATTGCGGGCTAGAGAGGTAAATAACGTGTTTCAGAGGTTGTCAGGTAGAGTTAAAGATGGGGCACGGCCCAGGATTCATGTGTTCTGCCTTCAGGGCCAGCGTTTTTCCCAAAATCATTCATTCCTTCACTTATTCACCTATCCTTCATGCTATGCGTGCATGTTTTAATATTTGTTGAGCACCTATCAAACAGCAAGTGTTGAGAATCGGGAAACGGGCAAGCAGGCGCAACTCTCACCACCACCCAAGGTGCTCCCAAGTTGGCACAGGAAAAAGTTAATAATATTAGCTAATATTTTTGAGCTCTCTTGCTACTCCAGTAAGCGCTGGGAATTGTTCTAAGTACTTTACATACTTACCTCCCTTAATCCTCCCAAACTATATGAGTTATGAATTCTTATGAGAAAAACTGAGGCACAGAGCGGTTAAATGATTTTCGTAAGATTACGTGGCTCCTAAGTGGTTGTTACAGCATTCCACCCCAGGCATCGTTATTCCCAAGTTCATGCCGTTAACCAGTAAATTATATCATCTCCTGATGCAGAAATAAGACCAGTGATTTTCACACAGCAGTCCAGGGAAACATAGGGACCGTAGGAGTTCAACGCTTGGCCACTCCCACCATCCATCCAGTGGGCATCAGGGAAGGAGCTGATTTGGGGAATGATGTTGTCCATCTGATATTGTTAATGAACTACGATGTCATTAATTCCAGAGGTGGCAATTTGATAGAATCACATGGGCCCAGGCGTAAGACTCCAAGTGAATCACAGGAACACAAGATAGAGGAGACCAACCTTAGGTTTGGTAGAACTTCACGATTTGTAAAGCACTTTCACACATAGTTGCTTGAGCTGCACAGTACTGCCTTCGTGAAGAGGGCAAGGCACGGAGAGTAACTCCAATTTTACAAATAAAAATACCTAGACTCAGAGATGGTAGCTTTGGTCAAAGATGTTAAGCAAGATTATAGAACTGATTAGAAGATAAACATAAGATACGGTTCTTTAGGGCATTTTCTGTCCTTTACCTTGCTCTCTCACCCTTTTGTGTTATCTAGTTTAAAAATAAAGAAACCCTAAGTAAAGAAGAGAAAGGGATAATTTCTCTTTCCCGACATCAGATGTTTTGTCATCAGGGTTTAGTATGGTTCTCGATCTTAGAGCTCGGTGAAGTCCTCCAACAAGAACACACAGTGTAGATATTCTACTTTGTTGGCTAAAATGAGAGGCATTTGTTGCCGGAAGAGCAAGGCTATAGGGAATGATAGCTTGCATTTTTGCCCTGAGAGAAAGATTTACCAACCCTACAGTGAACAAAAGCAGGACACAGATAAGCCCATCATGTTTTATAAAAGAAACTGTGCTTGGGGATCATACAAAGGTTCTGCTCTATGTGACAAAAAAGTGATAACATTATCTGTTGGAAGCTCTTTTAAAGACAGTCGTAACACTCTGATGGTCCAAAACATAACCTCTGTGGCCTCGGGCAGCATAACATTTTGAGGACGCCTTTCTGATTGGATGAGTCAGCAGTGAAATGCATTCCCAAATAGACTGGAGTGAGCGCTGGCAAAGTGAGCGGGTTTCTGCTGCATTACCGTCAAACGGTTCTCAACATCCCTTTGAAAACCAAGGGCCTTCTCTTAGGAAACGTATAGAAGCACATACGTGCAAAGTTTTAACACGCTTTCAAGGAGTCCACAGACCACCCTGGGGCCTCATCATATACACTCTGGTGATGCATATACAAAACTGTAAAAATCTCAGCGTTTGAAAATTTCTTAGTTACACTTAAGAGGTGTTAGATCTGTATATTTCCAGAAACAGGGACTGTGCCTTATTCATTATTATGTCTTCAGTGACCAAGAACATAATAGATATTCCAAAACATTTGGGTGAATTGAACTGACCTAAAATATGGTTAAATGCTCTATCAGTCAGCTGTTACTGCATAACAAACTACCCCACAAGGTAATGGCTTAAAACAATGGCCATTTATTTGACCCATGATTCTGCAGGTGAGCAATTTGGATGGGGTTCGTCTGGGGAGTTCCTTTGGTCTCAGTGAGGTCCCCATATGTGGTTTTGGTCAGTTGTGAGTGAGATACAGATTGTTTTTGCTGATGTTGACTGAGCTCTGTAAGATATATAGGGCTTCACTGAAACAACTGGGTTGACTCATCTGCAGTCCACATGGTCTATCATCTTTAGAAAAACTTTTCTAATGTTTATTTATTTCAAAGAGAGAGAGAGACAGAACGTGAGCAGGGGAGGGGCAGAGAGAGAGAGAGGGAGACCCAGAACCCAAAGCGGGCTCCAGGCTCCGAGCTGTCAGAACAGAGCCGACGCGGGGCTCGGAGATCATGACCTGAGCCGAAGCCAGATGCTTAACCGCCTGAGCCACCCAGGCACCCCCACGTGGTCTATCACCTTTAGTCAGTGCGACATGAGCTGGTTCACATTATAGAGACGGGGAAAACATACCTTCAGGTTCAAGATCTCTTGGCTAGTGGTCAGGAGCCAAGGGCACACTCTGTCCCCCCCAGCTCCATTTTGCACTACCCCCATAGGAGACTCAACTTTAGTTGGTCCCTACTTAGTCTCTCATGTCTCCTAATGTCTTCCTTTTGATCTCAGCCAGAAAAGAGCAGACTCATTAATTCCCAGAAATATATTAATGACTCATCTGTTAGCGATGTACCTGGTTATCAGTGGCAACATCAGCCATGGGTGGCTTGGGGCCAAGCAGTCCGAGGAGGCTGGTGAAGCCATGAAGAGCAGACGGGCAGGGAGAAAGGGTGGATGACTCGTGCCCATCAGCCTGACCAACTGCAGACCCTTAGGCTGCAGCTCCACTTAAAGGTGAGGGCGACGCTTCACCTTTCCACGACTACAACCAGATTTCCTAGAGGAAATCCCGGGGGGAAGAAAGCAGCCTGGATTGCCCGGAAGGCCGGAGGGTGGAGTCAGGAAACACTGAGATTGGAGGTAATGCTGTTAATGTGACGCACCCGTGTCTGGAGGATGGAGACCCCCACGGGAGGCCTTCTCGCCACCCTGTCTTCTGACCAGGACAGGAGCTCCCTCCCTGACCTCCCATGGCCTTTCTCCCTCCACCTCATCCGTAGCGTCGATCGCACATTTAATTCACCGTGTTTCCCACACAGTGCAGGTTCTATGAGAACAGAGACCTCCGTACCGCTATTATTCTCCCAAGCCTGGCATATGCGAGGGGTCCGGTACTTGTCGATGCAAGTTATTTACAATCCTCTTTTATGGATAACGTGAGAATCTGGGGAGAGGACACAGGGTCAGGTCTAGCATATAAGACACCGAGATGCAGTTTTGAGACTGGTCTCTCCGTGAGTCCACCATTTTTAAAGATTCTCCCCATCTCTAAAAGTCTGACGTTCCCAGTTCAACTTCAGAGCCAGAAGTTTTCGGGAGGGGTCAGGTTGCTTATGACGGGGTCTATCAGATTGGAAGCAATTCTGATGTAGGTGGAAAACAATGATAATAATCATAATAATCGTTATCAAAGAGGCTTGTTGTTCTTTTCAACTCTTATTAACCTGGATTTTGTTTAAGAGGTTTCCAATTAGCTTCTTGTAACTGCACAGTTAACCTTTTCTGAGCTTTTCTCTTCAGGCCCTCTCTCCCCAAGCCCTTGGCCCTCATTTCTGCCCATGGGGCCTCACAGGAATAGCTGGAATCCAGCCTCCTGAACCGCTCCTGAGCACGGGATAATTGCAATATAATTAATGAATTAAAAAGAATGAAATGTTTTAAGTGCTTTCAATATTCCCTTTCCTATAATTATCTACAGGAAACATGTTCATTAACAATCCTGTGCTGACAGCCCCCCGGCTCTGGATAAGCTAGCTCAGCTTCCAATAAGAAAATGAATTGATGACCTCTCTAGCTCAGGCCTTCACCTTCCATGGGGAGAGGAGAGGCCAAAGCAGGGCCATCATTTGGAAAACTGGCGACCAGATCAGGCTCCCTCCCACACCTTCCGTCAGGTCACCTTGACTCGTCTCAGATGCCAGGGATATTCTCTCTGCCCGTCTCCTCCGATGTGTTTTACACTGTCCCTCAGGGAAACACAATGCTAGCCGGTCCCTAGTAATGCTCTCATGTCTCATATTGTCTTCCTTTCGCCCTCAGTGAGAAAAGAGCTGAATCATTAATTCACGGAAATATGTGAATGACTCAGATCCTTTCACGCTGTGCCTTGCAGCCAGGGGTATCACCATCCATGATGGGGAACCAGAAGGTACTCAGGGTCATACAGTACACTGGGCATAGATGCCTGGAGCTAAAGTTTCTTTGACCACTGGGAGGAAATGTTTATATCAAATGGAATATTGGTATTGCATAATAGAGAATTAAAATGTGCATGGATGTCAAAAACTAAAGCAGTATACCAAAAATAACATGTTTATGGGGAACTGTTTCAAATGGGGTCCCCAAGTGCTCCAGGGACACCCGGTGACTGACCACATGTATGGAGACATTTCCTGTGAAGTCTGGTCTCATGAGAGACTCCTGTTATCAGTACTTAGTGCCAACCCAGAACAACTAGTCTTCTATACTGGAATCATGGAATGTCCACGATTATGGTAGACTATGAAAGGGGCATTTTGGAGGAGGGTCCCCTCCCAGAACCCCATACACTTACTTATTTTTAGATATGTGAGTTTCTAATATGTACAAGGTAATAAGGCAGGTCCAGTGTGGAATACATTGACAAACGACACAGGATCATGCATTCAAAAATCGTCTAAGCTGTGGGGTGCCTGGGTGGCACCTGGGTCCTGCCGTTGATTTCAGCTCAGGTCATGGTCTCATGGTTCGTGAGACTGAGACCCACATCTGCTCGGGATTCTCTCTCTCTCTCTCTCTCTCTCTCTCTGCCTCTCTCTCTCTCTCTCAAAATAAATAAATCGACTTTAAAAAAAACAAAAACAAAAAACCCCACAAAGATTTTATAGACTAGTGGGGAAGAGATGGCTTCTCTCTATAAATAACTGTCATGGAGACAGGGCTAGGTAGTGGGAGAGAAGGACTTTAAACATGTTTTGGGAGTCCAGAGGAGGTGCTATCATCTTTAGCCCAAGGGACTTGGGGACATGTCATGGAGAAGGAAGATTTCCAGCTACGACTTGAAGGACAGGTAATGGTGGGATGGGAAAAGATGCAGGAGTATGGCTGTCACCATGTCAGGAAGCAATCCCTAGCAGAGATACAGAGACTGAGTCCAGGGAACAGGGGTCTGGCCGGGATGGGACAGCTGAGGCTAAATGCACAGTTGGGGTGAGGTCGCAAGGAAGCAAGGCTGCATGGCAGTTGGGGAAGAGCTGACCAGGAGGTTAAATCAATAGCAGATTTTAGGCTTATGAGCAACAGGCGTCTTTGTGCTTCGGAAAGACAGCAGTGTGGTCAGGAGGGACATGCTTCAGGTGTGCGGGATAAACACAGAGGCAGGAACTCATGTTATGGACCTGGCAGAAGTGTTCATGTGGGCGGCAGAGGATGATGGCTCAGACAAAACCAGATCAAACCCCACCACCGTCACTGCTTGGGCAAGGGACACCGGGCTGCCACTGTGCCGTGGAACAAACACAAATAAGTGGAAATCAGAGAAGCAAGCAGGTGAGGTATGTGCAAAGGAGCCAGAGGACACAGTGAAAAGTGCTGAAAGCCACAGGCACTTAAAAAAAGGCAATCTGTTTATATAATCAAACCATCTGGGTGTATATTTTTGAGACAGGTGAAGTTGGTAACCAACGAAGTATTTATTGGGATCATCTTTGAAATATTTACCAAATTCTGATTTGGGTGGTGGCTCTAAGAGGCAGGCTTGTGTGGGGGTGGGGGGATACTGGAGATGAGTTGGACAGGGAACAGGTCTGAGCAGTTGTCAAGGTAACAGAATGAGCTGGGACAAGTGGGCACGTCTCGTTTCCTTTCCTTTCCTTTCCTTTCCTTTCCTTTCCTTTCCTTTCCTTTCCTTTCCCTTCCCTTCCCTTCCCTTCCCTTCCCTTCCCTTCCCTTCCCTTCCCTTCCTTTCCTTTCCCCTTTCCTTTCCTTTCCCCTTTCCTTTCCTTTCCTTTCCTTTCCTTTCCTTTCCTTTCCCCTTTCCTTTCCTTTCCCCTTTCCTTTCCTTTCCTTTCCTTTCCTTTCCTTTCCTTTCCTTTCCTTTTTTGCCTTTCACTGGGTGAGCAATGTTGGGCAAGTTTCTTGAAATCTCTGAGGTTTAGTATCCTTATCCAGGAGCTGATCTTATGATCACATTTGCCTCCGAGGGTCATCGTGTGGATTAAGTCAGGTAATACATGCATGTCATCAAGCAGAGAACGTGGTATTGACTAAACACTCAGCAAAGGTTCCTTACTGTCCTTTTCACTGTCATGGTTGTCTTTGGTATGCCATTCTCCGTTTGTCTCCTAGGCTAGTCCTTAAGGAACTGTAATATCATTTCACCATTTTCCTATCTGGTCACTGTCTCACAGCTAACAACTTCTTAGGCGTTTTTGTTTGTTTGTTCTTTGTAGGTTTTGTTTTGTTTTTTAAAGGACTGAATCCACTCTCTGTTCTGGAGAATTATGTATTACTTAGAATTATTCAGTTGCAAGGAACAGAAACGCAGGTGACTCAAGCTAAAAGGAGAACATGTAGTTTCACATGGCATGTTTTGAGGATGACTGAAGAAGCTCAGGTAGAGGTTCAGGGATCTCTGGTTTGCAGGTCTCAAATCTGAGTTCTTCAGTCAATATAATCATCAGAAGATTCAAGATGGCCCCCAGTGGATTCAGGCTCGCATTCTACCCAGTGAGCAGCCCTCGAAGAAGACTATTCATTGGTTTAATATGGTTCTTCTCCCCATCCTAAACCATCCTCGATGAGTAGATGGTTAGAATAAACTAACTGAGTCAGGGTTGGTTTGTGTTCCCACCTGTGGAGCCAAAGGCTAAAATGAGTCTCTGAACCCATGGAGTTAGAATAAGGGAGGGTGGCTTTGTAGCACAGTGATTCTCAGAGTATGGTCCCTGGGTCAGTAACATCAGCATCCCCTGAAAAATAGCTAGAAATACAAATTCCAGAATACAATTATATTGTACAATAGATTATTGTATCAATCCTACTATTATAAATATAATAATTCACTTCTTTATATAGACCTATAAAATCAGAAACTCTGAAGAAAGGGTTCAGGAATTCTGTGTGTTTTGTTTTGTTTTGTTTTGTTTTGTTTAGAGAGAGATTGAGAGAGTGTGAGGAGGGAGAGAAAGAGAGAGAGAGAGAGAGAGAGAGAGAGAGAGAGAATCCCAAGCAGGCTATATGCTCAGCACAGAGCCCGGCGTGGGGCTCAATCCCATGATGCTGGGATCATGACCTGAGCCGAAATCAAGTCAGACACTCAACCAACTGAACCATTCAGGTGCCCCAGGAATCTGTGTTTTAAAGTCCCCCTGTGTGATTCTGATGTATGCTCAAATTTGAGAACCACCTTTCTAAAAGAAAATACACAAACAGATTTCTAGAAAAGGACAGAAGTATGGTGAATGAGCAGAAAAAAACCAGATGCCTATTATAGGCTGCCCCCTAATAAATCAGCACACCCATTTTACAGAAGGGGAGCCCGAGGGTCCAGGAAATAATGAAACTACGCCAAGACTTCATGTCTACTAAGCCCAGAGCCACATCTGGGACTCAGATATCCCGCTTCCTAATCCAGCACTCCTTCTGCTGAAACACTGTAAAAAAAACAAAAAACAAAAAACAAAAAAGAAAACAAAGGACAAAATTCCTTGCAGCAAGGTATTGCACCTGCTTGTGTGGACTGTTCATTTTTTAAGGAGCTTTTTTTTCACCTAAGTAACCATTACTTAATAGTGGATTGCCCAAATGCGTTTTCAAGACCTGAGCTTCTCTACTGCCCTAGAGGGAATAAGCCCCTGAGAAGTGATGGGTACATCACGCACCACATTTCCATTGCATATCTGCTCACGTCCCAGGAAGCTTCCCATGCCCACAGGTTCTGCATGGCCAGATGACATGATTATCTGCAGATGTTACTGACTCCGGGGCCAAGTTATTCATATTTTACATTTGAAAATCGTCTCCCAGCAAAGGCCAAATGAAATGACCTTTGCAGAATGAACTAGACTGAAGTCAACAAGAATTTATTGAGCAGGGAGTATGTGGCCAGGACCGGCAGTCAGGGCTGAACTTGTGAGGGAGGCAGAAAGCGTGGGCACTTCCCCAAAGGAGATCTCAATCCAGTTTGGCAGCTGACAGGAACACAACTAAAACAATTATGGAATTTTACAGGTGCTCTCATCCTCCCATTGTGCTAGCGTGTGCCCGGCACGTGAGCTTTCTTTCTATATTTGAGGACTTCTTCACATGATACATCTTGATGGGAAATAGTCCACGCCCCACGATAGAAGCTGAAAAAGCCAGCTCGAAGCTTTTCCAGCTAGCCAGGGATCGAGAGCATGGATGGCCCATCAGAAGTGCCTGGCCCTCTGGGGGTCGTGGTATAGCGGGTGGGGGAGAAAAGACTGGGAAAAAGTTCATCGTAGTGGTGGCAGTGACACCTGCCTATTTTTAGGGCACTGGTGACAAAGGTGCCGGAGGGTGCCGGAAGCCCCATGCGGGAGGGGTGCTCAAGCAGGCTGTGGATCCCGATGTTAAAACAGTGAGCTCCCAGGATCCCTACCAGATTGCTTGCGAGCTTATGTTTGTGATGGGCTTTGGTGGTATAAACTCCTTTGGTCTTCTGGTGGAACTTTGAACTTCTCGATATCCTTCGCTAATCTTCTATCCGGCTTAAATCTCACCAGAGTCGATCTCTGTTGCTTGCTCCTTTGTGTCCTGGCTGAGGAACACTGCCTCCTGTCCATTCCTCAATACATCACGTTCTCTCCCACCATCGGCTTAGGCTGGGGGTTCCTTCAGCCCAGGACCATGTCTCTCCCCTTGTCTCCCCTTCTTTTCACCTAGTTAACCCCCACTCGCCCTCTAGCCATTCGACCTCAGCTTGAACCCCATTTCATCATAGCAGCCCTCGAGCCCTGGAGCCCCTCTCTCCTTTTGCCCCTCCCCTGACCCTGCCATCTTCCTTTGAAGCACTATCCGGCCATCTCCCCAGACTAGATGTAAGCTACATGAGGGCAAAGACTTTGTGTTTTGCTCACCGCCCAGCATGGTTTTGGATGCTTGGAGGCCGCACCGTCTGGGATTGCCCAGTGGGTTGAGCAAATGAAGACCGGTGAGATATGTGGTTCACACCTTACGCACTATAGTCCTTCTGCAAAGGGTCTGTGGACCCTGGAATCACCAGGGAAAGTTTCTCGCAGTAGAGGGAGGTTGAGTTGAACTTTGAAGTATTTGTGGACCTTGAAGGTGGGGGATTTGGACCGAGTAGCATATCCCAGATTGAGAGAACAGCATGGGGGCCAGAGTAGGAAAGGGGGGAGTGTCACTGTGTGCTCAGAGGACAAGCAAGTGGTTTAGCTGCTGGAACAAGGGGTCCATGCAGGAGAGGAAGAATAGGTTAGATCACATCAGTAAGGGAAGGTAGATTTGATAGACTCTTAGGAAAGGAGTCTAATCCTGGTTCTGCTATTTTTTAAATCTTTTTCTAATGTTTATTTATATTTGAGAGAGAGAGAGTGAGAGACAGAGCATGAGCTGGGGAGGGGCAGAAAGAGAGAGAGAGGGAGACACAGAATCTGAAGTAGGCTCCAGGCTCTGAGTTGTCAGCACAGAGCCTGACATGGGACTCGAACCCACTAACTGTGAGATCATGACCTGAGCTGAGGTCAGACGCTTAAACGACTGAGTCACCCAGATGCCCTTCTGCTATCTTCAAGCTATTTGATTCTAGGCAGATGTCTTATCCTGTCTGAGTCTCAACTTCTGCCTTTGTAAAACAGGAATAACATCCAGTCCACCAATTCCTTGGAGTAAAGTCTAAAGTAATTTCTAATGTTTTTTCTGAAAATCAGACATGACCGTCTCCTGCTATCAACCTTTCAGTGAAGACAAAGCCTGAGATCTATAGCCAGGGTTCCAGGTCCTGAACCATGTGACCCAAACTTACTTCTCCAGCCCGGCTTCCTGGTGACCCACCCGCACACTCTATTCACCTTTCCTCCAGCTCTTTCCCACCTCTGTGTCTTTGCACATGCTTTTCCCTCCGACTGCGATGCCTTTCTCTTTCTGGTCCATCTGGTGAGCTCCTGGTCGTTACCCATTTAAACTCAGCTTATGTCCCCTCCTCCAAGGAGGCTCTGTTGCGTCAGTGTTAATCATCTGGCTCCCTTCACAGCTCACATGGGTGTCAATGATGACCTTTTCCACAAATTGCTATAACCCAGCACCATCTCTGTGCCTGGAACAGAATAGGCGCTCGCCAACTGTGTATGAAGTCTAATCTAGTGTGGAAACCACCGAAGAGTAACCAGGGTCATCTACCAAACATTTGGTGAACATCTATTATGTTCTGGGTGAAACATTAGGCCACGATGCACTGGTGGTTGTAGTAGAGCCATACAGACCAGAATGTTCTCACTCACAGCAGGGGCTTGGGAGGACCTATTTCCAATCACCTCCATTGCCAGTTAAGACAAAAATGCCCGGAGAAGTGAAGCGTTTGTGTAAGGGCACAAAGTAATTTATAGCAGCACCAAAGAGGAACCCACTTCTTGTGACCCTGAGCTTGAGAATACGTCCGTATCGCCACCTGCTTTCATGCTTATCATGGCTCTAATTATCCCGCCGCTTAGCCACACTAGTTAGCACCTATTTTTATAGCCCTAGCTAACATTGTGGAGGATTAATATTCTTTTTTTCCTACCTTTATTAGCACATTATGCAACTGGAAGTCATAGCCTATGTTTCCCCCCGTTTTTAAGACGAGTATACAAAGAGTGACTTCCTAATATTTGAAGAGTTTCTAAATTACAAATTCAGAAAATTTCCATTCCCACCCACCTCCTTGCCTGCTGTAGCATTCTGGAGCCATGTGGTGGTGATTTGTAAATCTTTGAACCTGTAACAGGAGAACGGATCATTCTAAGAGTGCGTCTAAAAGAAATAGTTGACGTCGTTTGGAACAATGAACCATCCTGTCATTGGAGAGGAGACCTGAGACAGCATGAATGAGATCACCTCTGTAAAACGGTCTGAGCCCCTCGGAGGCAGCCCCTCCATAAATACATGGCATTGTGGTTCCAGCCTTTGTAATACCACGTAATATGAGCGCTACTCATTGTGAGAGGAAAATGGTCTATACGGGGTTTCATAAATAAAAGCGCGTGCTTGCTCACTCCTGCCTCCTGGCTCCCACCTCTGTTGTGGCCTCTGGGCCAGTATTTGGCCCTGTTTTCCATCTTGCCCCTTAAAATAGGCATGGACGTGTTGGAAAGAACTCAGCTAAATGTGCCATGCCTTCAGTAATTTGTCCAATGTTTACGGAGAGCCTCCCGTGTGTCAGTCATATGCTAGGTCCCTGGTAGCTTGAGGCAAGTCTGTCCTCGAAGTCTTATCCCCAGCCCTCCCTGAGGCCCCCAAAAGTTCTTGCCTCGAGGGGTTTTTCTACCACACCGAAACTCTTCCTTGTTGCGCCACGAGGGCTCAGAGCTCACATTTGCACAAACATTTTATGGGTCATTTTGTAGGATCCTCAAGGATAGGAACCATTTTCGTTTTGTCCCCCTACAAAATGTATTGCCGGTGAGAAGGGGCAGTGATATAAGGATAAAGGAAGACCATTCATTGAGTCGCTCACTCGGCCAATATTCACCAAGTGCCTGTAATGTGATGGGAGGGCACTATGGAGATAGGTAAGAATGAGAGGCATAAGTTCTCTCCCCTCAAGAAGACAGGTAACAAAGACGTAAATAAGTAAGCACGTAACATAAGGACAGGGGGTATAAGTTTTGTGAATAAAAATAAACCAGGGTGAAGGGACTGAAAAATAACTGGCAGCCATTTTAGATAGACTGGTGACATCTGGATAAGACCTGAGAGAAGGAAGGAACCAAGCCATGTGGATAACTGGGGAGTGATTATTGCAGGCAGAGAGCAAAGCAAGTGCAAAGGCCCTGAGGTTTAGACATGTTTGTGGAGTTCCAGGGCCAGGAGTACAGCGGAGTAGAAAGAAGTGTAGCAGGAAAGGGGGTGAGAAGGGCGGGCAGGGGTAGCTTATGGAGGGCATTTGGCCAATATGGGAGCTTGGGCTATTGCCTCCTGCCTAAACTCCCCCCATTCTCCCTGATGTCAGTGTCTCATCTTTCCCATCATCCCCGTGCATCTGATTTTAAAATCTCTATCCAATCCTGAGCAGATCATGTCACATCCATCCTCAAGGCTTGTCAGTGGCTCCCTGACATTGAAAAAACTAACTTCAGGGCGCCTGGGTGGCTCAGGCAGTTAATCGCCTGACTTCGGCTCAGGTCATGATCTCACGGTTCATGGGTTTGAGTCCCATGCCAGGCTCTGTGCTCACAGCTCAGAGCCCGGAGCCTGCTGAGGATTCTGTATCTCCCTCTCTCTCTGCCCCTCCCTGACTCTCTCCCCGCCCCCTCAAGAATAAACATTAAAAATATTTAAAAAAATAAAAACTAAGTTCAAATTACTCTTCATGGTAATTCAGTGGATGTTTCAGCATTTTCCAGTCCTACCCTGGTTTGTATCCATCTACCTTCCCTCCCCTCTGACTGCTTCAGAACACGTGGAAAATGCCCAGCTCTTTCTTAGCATTGATCACGCCATTCCCTCAACCTTCTCCCTCTTCTTCGTTGCTCATCCTTCAGGACTTGGCTCAAATGCCACCCCGTCTTCCATCCCGCGGTCACAATGAATCTCTTCCCTGTGCGGTTCACCATGGGTGACCCATTTGGGCCGTGCCCGATTCTGCCTCAGTGGACATAACTTGTGTGTGTGTTGGAACCCAACGAGAGTGTCAGGTGCTTGAGGACAGGGATTTTGTTTTTAGTTACTCCTGAGTTCTCAGAACTTTGCACAAAGCCTGGCATCATGACCAGCTCTTGGGAAAGGTTTGCTGAGTGACTAGTGATCTTCATTGGAAGCAAACAACCCCAGGAGCTAATATTTGTTAAGGACTCACCGTGGAACTTAGTCTTAGGGTAGGAACCTTATGTAGATTCTCTCATTTCATCTTCATAGCAGTCAGGTAGTCGGGGGCTATCACCAATGCCGAAGACAGAAATTCAGAAAGTGAAGGGTCTTAACCATGTTCACTTTGACACTAGAGCCTATGCTTTTAACCATCACCTTGGACAAAAGCTCGACAACAATTGAACTCAACTTCCATGACGGTCAGAACCAATTCACAGAAGGGATGGAGAGATTCTAGTGGACTGACCATGAAGAGGAACTTCTTGTAAACAGAAGGTTTCTCAGTTCTGGAGTGTGTTGCCAAGGACCGTGATGGGTGAAGGTCAGGTTGCCATGGCCCTAGAAAGAGCTGGCTAGAATTAGGCACTCCCCCGGTGGTCCTTAGAGAGCTGTTGTTCCTAAAGTTGCCCCGACAGCCTTTATATTACCCATAGAGAATAAAGAGCTGAGACCCATATTCAAAAGTCCTTGATCTTAATCCTGGATCTGAGTATGACCTGGCTAGGAAACTCATAGTTTCTTAATCTTTGAACTGGTGGCATATGTCTCTAACCATACAGTTGTGCAGCTGTCATTACTAGCCATCCTTCTTCCCTCCTTCTAATAACATGCCCTGATAGTTATTTTACTACTAGAAAATGTCATGTCCACCACATGGACAAATGACGTATAGTCCCTATCATCACCAAGGAGTTTATATTATCCTTAAGAAGATAAAACACATGTTCCCAAAACATGATATGCATCCATTTGTGATAGACACCAATATAGGACCTTGTACACAGAAAATGCTAAACAAGTGTTTATGGATGATTGACTGACTGGGTTAATTAAATACCTCAAGAAACACTCGTCCAGCATTACTGAGTTCCTGGCCTCGCGTGCCGTAAAAACGATGGAGAGACGGACCATGTCTGTGCGGTATAACCTGAGAAGGCTTCACTGACAAGGTTGACATTTGAGAAGAGTCTGTAAATTTCAGGCTCCATGAGAGCAAGGGACTCTGTTTAATTTGCTCCTGTACCTCTGGACTCAGGACAGTGCTTGGCGTGTGCGGGCACTCTCTACGTATTTGTGCAATGAATGAGTGAATAGAATTGCGGTGGCCGCACGGCAAGGGCATGTGATGGGGAGTCGCGGGGCCAGCCTCCTCCTAACACAACCACACGTGTGCAAGTTCAAGAAGATCCACTCAGCTCCGGGACCACGAGTGCAGCCGTTTACGTTGCCCAGCTGCAGCATACCTTTAGTCAATATTGCATCCGCACCGAAGGCTCTCCTGCGGGGCCTTCCAGGTTTAAGGCCCCGTATTCGGTCTTCTCGGAAGCATGGGGAAGGACTGGGGCACTCAGGACTTAAGCAAATCTCTCAGCCCAGAATCTGCCAGTATTGGCCCAGGACACTAACGGAACCAGTCTCTGAAACATGCCTACATCTCTCCTGTGGCTTTTGACCACTTCCACCCTTGAGAGTTCCCCGGGCCCTGATCAGAGTGAACAAATGCTATGACTTGTCTCTCTCGTGACCCACCGGGTGGCCTTGAGTGAGTTACTGCTTCCCACTGGACCTCAGCTTCCTTAGCAAGAAGCCATTGAGGCTGGCCTGGATGATCCCCTCGGCCTCCTCCCCCTACTATTGTGCTACATCCTGCCCTGCTTTGAGTCAGCAGTAGTCATCAGCATGACTAATGTGTTCTCGAGCTGGAACATCTCTGCTTAGCAAGGGCCCGCAGGATGGAGTGAGTCTCTCTGTGTGCTCCTACCAGACTGGAACACATCCTTCTGCATGGGCTGTGGCCCGGGCGCCTGCCCGCACCAGGCATGATGGTCCGGCCCCAGGGGACGAGGGCTTATGAATTTCATGGCAGTGTCTGGCACCTGAAACCTGGGCCTGATCCAGGTTCTAGGTGGGAGGAGGTTGCCACTCAGAAGTCAATTCGCTCAGTAAGTGGAAAATTCCACCCCACCAGACAGCGGAAGCCACGAGGATCCAGAAGCAGGCTCTGTTTCTGGAAATCTTGAACCAGAGCCCCCTAAGGGAGATTCTCCAAAATCCTACAGGGGCAGGACTGCAAAATCTTGTATGGTGTGGCATTAGGAAAATCACTTACGTCCCCTGCTTCCTTCCTCAATCTCTCTCCGGAAAGGCGCCAGGGGGTCACAAAGCTTTCGAGACCCTCCCATGCTCACCGGAGGGAGCTTTCCCCATTTTAGACGTAGAGCTGTGGCCTCAAAACAGCTCCGGGACAGCAGAGAGTCGTTGTCTCTCCACAGCTCTGTCTCTCCCCCTAAAATAGACGCAGTGACCTCTGCCTTCCAAGGCTGTTTTCAGAATAGATGAATTAATGTTTGAGGCATAAACTATGAAGAAGGCAACAGAGGGGCAGAGGGGAAAGAGTAAAACCATCAAGTCTTCCCAGGCCTGGTTCCAATGCTTCCTCTCCCCCTTCGAAAACGCGTAACCTCGGACAAGTTACTTTTGACCTCGTGAGCTTCAATGTTCCAATCTGACAAACAGGAATATGGCGCAAGGTCACGGCCCGGATTAAAGGAGGTGTTTTGTGGAAAGTGTCAGGGGCACACGGTAGGCTTGCAGCAAATACCGTGCCCTTGTCTCCATGTTTCTCTGGACGAGCACCTGAAATCACAGACGTATCAGCAAGCTGCACTGTGCAATGTGCGCTCCTGTTTCTGAGAGGCTGGGCGTGCTCTGGGCTCACTGGAGGTCTTAGGTAACTGAGAAAAGGGGTGATTATTCTAGCCCCTGGACGCTCGTGAGGATCGTAGGGGCAGAGGATGTAGCGTCTCAAGCCTAGCTCTGAGAAGAAAACATACTTGCCACGATTTGGCTTCACATTTTTTTTTAATGTTTATTTATTATTTTTGAGAGACAGAGTGTGAGTGGGGGAGGGGCAGAGAGAGAGAGAGAGAGAGAGAGGCACAGAATCCGAAGCAGGCCCCAGGCTCCGAGCCGTCAGCACAGAGTCCGACGTGGGGCTCGAACTCATGAACCGTGAGATCATGACCTGAGCCGACGGCGGATGCTCAACCGACTGAGCCACCCAGGCGCCCCTCCGTGATTTTTTTTGTTTTTTTTTTTTTAATATTTGGTTTGCAGTCCTGTCGAGATCAGCCACAGTAATTGTCCCAATCCTGCCCCTCTCCCAACTCTATTGGTGGCTTCTCAAGATCAGGCAGGAAGGTAAACGTTTTGGTGTTCCCTTTTGGGGGGCCAGCAGGCACTCCCGGCTTCTTCTTGTGGATCTCAACGTTTTGTACCTTCAGCCCCTGCCACGGAGCACCCCCAGGGGGAGAAAGGTGCCCTTGGAATGCTGGCATCAAGGACATCCCCGACACCACCTGCGTTTTTCCCGACACCCCCAACAAGAGAAGTCGATTCTCTCCTCTAACTGCCAAAGCAGCACTCTTCAGCAGGTCGTTTCATTATCCCCAACTTAGCGGTGAGGGCTGAAGCTTAAGAAGCTCGGGTGAGTTACCCAAGCTCAAACACTAGCAAATGACACAGCACGGGTTTGGATCCAGGCTGGCTGGCTGCCTTTGACCTCCACCCAGTCTTGGCCCTCAAAGACGCGAGCCTCTGTCCCGGGAGTAGCCGGAAGCACAACACCAAAGCCCTTTGATCCAGCGCTGCGTTTAGCTTGACTTGATTCCAGGCGGGCGCCCTCATGCGGAGCTCCCCCGGGCGTGGAGTTTGAACTTGACCAAATCCGTCTCTTCTTTGATGGGGGCTTTGGATAAAAATTCCATGGAGGAAGGCCACTGGGACCTGCAGCGTGCAAGCAGTGGGAGCCACCCCCCAGGCAAAAACGGGCATTTTATCACGGATATTATCTAGAGCTGTCTAATAAAAAGCCAGTCAAATTTTAGGTTTAGATCATGTTGTTTTATGCTTGTTGTTTATTGATTGTATTACTGTTTTAAACTCTCTATAGACCCTCTTATAGCTTACATCCAGGGTGGACCACTCCCGCTATCCCACCCTAGGGACACCACTGGAGGAGAGAAAGATTCTAGAAATTGCTTCTGCAGGGCCCCCAGAACTGCCCCCCCCCCAACACACACACATTAGCCAGAGACCTTTGCTTTTGTGCGGTTTATGTATTGGGGTTTGGACACAGCTTTGGCCAGGAAACAAGTTCCACCACTAAAAAGGAATTTGAAGCTCTCCGCTGATATGTTCTTTCTAGAGTTCTGTCCAGTCGCCACATTTTATGGCTCTAAAACTGCTCTCCTCCGGGAGGAGTGATTCAAAGCCCTTATTTACATAAATGCACAAATTCCCCTGAAGGCATTTTGGAACGAACTGTGGACATTTCACATTTTGTGACAGTTGTTCCTGATGTGAGTCCCAATGATCATACGTTCCTTTTTATTAAAGCAAAGAAAAATATATTTTACTGTGTGTTCATCATTTGCCAGGCACTGTGTTAGGGACCGGCATTTCAAGAAGGAAAAAGGTAAACTATGATTTTTGGTCTCATGGGGCTTGGGTCTCATGGTGGGGGAGAGAGACAGAGAGCAACAAATAAACACAAACCAATATGTAATTATAAGTAGGTAAATGGGGCACCGGGGTGGCTCAATCGGTTAAGTGTCCACCTCTTGATTTCAGCTCTGGTCACCATCTCACGGTTTGTGAGTTCGAGCCTGCATTGGGCTCTGTGCTGACAGTGTGGAGCCTGCCTGGGATTCTCTGTCTCTCTGTCTCTCTCTCTCTCTCTGCTCCTTCCCCATTTGCACGCACCCTCTCTTTCTCTCTCTCAAAATAAATAAATAAATAAATAAATAAATAAATAAGTATTTTAAAAAAGAAGTTGAGGTAAGATCTAAGAGGAAAAGGACCCTAATTTACGTTGGAGAGGGGGTAAGAAAGCCTTGCCGCTAACGTCCTATTTCATCAGAGACCTGGAGGAAGATTAGTGATAGATGGTAGAGAAGTGGAGAGAACAGCATTCCTGGTGGTGGGAACAGCACGTGCAAAAAACAGCACTGAGAAGGGAACTAGCCAGGGTCCCTCAGGAGAGAAGGCCCGTGGGAATGCAGTCAGGCAAGGGTGCAGGGCAGGGGGCTGGGAGGCGGTCAGCAAGGCAGGCAAAGGCTTCATCCAGCCAGACTCTAGAGGCAGTGACGAGGATTGCAAAAGTCCCTCAAAGATTTTAAGCAAGAAAATGCCATGACCCACTTTTTATTTTAGAAAGACCCCCTCCGGCTGTGCCATGAAGAACTGAGTCACTAAAACTTGCTGACTAATCCTAAAATATCTTCACTACAGAAATAGTGGCCTCCTTGAATCTCGGTGAGAAAGTTGTGACTTTGAGCTCTGGGCTTTGTCTGAGTCAACGCCAGGCCTTCTGCGCACACAGGTCTGGTGGGAGAGTGGGGTGGGCTTCCAGAGCTTGGAAGATTGTAGACCCATCTCTTGTGAAGTCCCATGCTGCGGGCTGATGCGCTTCCCTCCCTCCCTTCCTCCACTGGGTGAATCATAGCTGGTGTCCAAAGTGGGTGGATCCTCCTGCCGGCTCCCACCACCCCCCCCCCCATCCCCATCAGAGGAGGCAGCTTTGCCAAGTCCCCCTCCAGAGTCAGGGACACCACCTGTCATGTTGCATCCTCCTCCTACTCGGACATCTGACAGCCTCCGTGACTCGTGAGCTGAGGAATCACAGATCGTCAAAGCCAAAGGGACCTCAGAAGCCATCTGATCAGCCACCCGGTTGACACAGCTCCGGGAGGGGACGGGTGCCCCTAAGGGCCACAATTAGCCAGGGGCGGTGTCAGGACCCAGGGAAGCTGCAAGGGGGCTGCGTGATCAGTGCCTCTGGCACAGCCTAGTGATGCCATTTGGACAGAGACAATGTAGGCGTGGAATGGAGCCCTGGAACGGGAGTCCAGGGACCCCAGCTCCAGTCTCAACTCCAGAGCCGGCCTGCTGAGTGACCTTGGGGCAAGCTTCCTTCACCTCTGAGCTGCACCGCTGTCCCCTGCACCCTGAACGTGCTACAGACGCCCGAAGTTTGCCCGAGCTCTCACCTGCAGGACCGCAGACCGCGGAGGATGCTTGCTGGGCCTCTGCACCAGCTCTCCTCCCATCTGCTGGAAGAAGCTACTGGAACAGCTGCCGTCACCGGCCCCCCCTGCCCCCCTGCATCTGCACACGGGCCATGTCACCATCTGCCCACGACCCTACTCAGCCTTGCCTTTCCTGACCAAATCCCCTCACCCCTGGCCATTCCCCAGTCCCTCTCTGCCATCAGAACGCACCCCTGAGAACACCCGTCTTCCTCGGCGAGCACTCACAAAGCTGGTCAGTCTGTGACGACGGCCAGAGCAGTGGCCGAGCCAACCGTTCTGGAGCGTCTCCCCATTTAATGCCCCCCCTCCACCCCACCGTACTACAGTGAAATGCCAAAAGAAGACAGTATTTTAAGTTTATTTATTTATTTTGAAAGAGAGAGAGCACGAGCAGGGAAGGCGGCAGAGGGAGAGAGAGTGAGAATCCCAGGCAGGCTCCACGCTGTCAGCACAGACCCCGGTGGGGCCTCGAACCCTCCAACTGTGAGATCATGACCTGAGTGGCAGTACGAGGCTTAACCGACTGAGCCCCCCAGGGGGCCCCCGAAAGAAAATAGTTTGTACAGGAAGATGGAAGCAAAGAGAGGTCCGTGATGTTGCCAAAGCCCCTCAGATGGTCAGTGGGGACAGTGGGTGAAGATCCAGAGAGCTGCGGGATCACAGAGGGGAGGTTGTGGGTGGAAGAGAGGCTTCAAGCATGCCAGCAGGCAGCTGCCCGCTGGGTCTGTGCCCTGCGCCTGGCCTTGATGGTGCCTGTGGTGAAACACATCCTGGCCCCTAATCAAGGAGGCGTCACTTGCTGGCTGTCTCCCCCTCCCCCTCTCCTTGTTTTCTGTGCCACTCACTAATGTAAAGTGGTTTTTGTTTTTGTGTTTGTTTTTTAAAGAAGTCCATTGCTTTCACGTGCGGCGCTAAGAGAATCATGCAGATGGCCCCCAGGGTCCCTGCGTAGATGCACACAGGCCCGCGCACCCACCTGCAAGTGCACGGAGGCCCCGAAGCACCGGTTAATGCAAAAAAGAACCAATGATAGAAGCACTGTGTATAACGCTGAGCTTATATGACTGCGTGTATAAGGGGATGGACTGATCTTTGTGGGTTAAGGAGCAGCGCGTATGGGCGTGGTCGTGGAATATGCAACTTCCTTCCTTCCAAGATGGCGTCTGTATGCTGTGAGAGTGGAGGACGTTTCAGGACTCCCGGGAGGGAACAGGTGCTCTGTTGCAGTGGCTGCAGTATCCCCTTCAACAGGGCCCACGGGTGTTGACCCTGGACTCCTTTTTCCAAGGCACAGCTACTCCACAGGCCGCGGAGGTGCCCACTGAGCACAGACATGGCCACCTGCCCCCCCCCCCCCGCCACGTCCCGGCTCAGGTTCTGCGGTCGGCCATCCAACGGCATCCCCTCCCCAGGCAGAAGAGGCTCTGTCTCCTTCACTCCTGTGAACCTCCTTCCTCAAAAAAAAACACAAAAAAACAAAAAACACCACTTCCCTCCTTCCTAGGGTCTTCTGGGGCAGTGTACATGATCCCCCCTCAAAGGCCAAAGTCATCATCCATGTCAGCTCCCTTCCTGGGGTCATGGCAGGGGAATAGATGCCCATGCAAAATAGTACCTTTTTATGTCACTTGTCTTTTTTCACGAATCGGTTTTAAAAAGTCAGAGAATGGGGTGCCTGGGTGGCGCAGTCGGTTGGGCATCCGACTTCAGCCAGGTCACGATCTCGCGGTCCGGGAGGTGGAGCCCCGCGTCAGGCTCTGGGCTGATGGCTCAGAGCCTGGAGCCTGTTTCCGATTCTGTGTCTCCCTCTCTCTCTGCCCCTCCCCTGTTCATGCTCTGTCTCTCTCTGTCCCAAAAATAAATAAACGTTGAAAAAAAAATTAAAAAAAAAAAAAGATAAAAGTCAGAGAAGAGTCAGGAAGAATCACGTGGAAGGTGAAGGTAGGGTGCTTTATTTTTTTTGGTCTATCGATAGGTAACACAGAATGATTAAGAGATCCAAATAAGGGGCCACTGTAGGAACAAAATGAAGATGATTCAGATAAACACTAAGCACCATGCTTGACACATGATCAGTGCTAGGTAACGTGTGTATGTGTGTGTGTGAGTGTGTACGTGTGTGTTCACGCCCCCTCCGAGGCCCCTGCGGGCCTGCGAGATGGAACAGAAGGGTGACAGCCCTCTCCTTTTCTCCGAGACAAGTGATTTTCGGAAGAAGCACTTCTCACCACTCTTCGGCCCGAGCTGAGATTATAATTAATTGCTTTTCCTCACTCAACCCAGATTTCTTTCTCTCATGCTCCAAACGCTGGCAGCCTGTGCACTTCATTTTTTGTTTAGCCTGAGGGGCCATTTCCATCGGCCCAGGTGCCAAGTGCCCCTCTGCCGTGGCCGAGCTCATTAGATGCAGGGCCTGTCCTGGGCAGGTGCTTGCGGAGGCCCGAGTGCTCGGTGCTTCCAGAGCGGCCCCGCGCCGGCCAAGTCCAGGCAATGTGGGGGAGGGTAGCTGAGGTCTGTCAACCTCAACTGCTCTTATTCACGAAATGCTTCGCAGCTCAGCCTCCACTGGGATTTTGACAAGACATGACATGTGTTTTCTGAAAGTTGGCCCCGAATCTAAAGTAATTGCTTGCGTATGTAGTCGGATGAAAAGCATGTGGATTTCAGATTAAGAGCCACCAACGTAGGTTTGGCTCTGACACATATTGGTTGTGAGACCTTAGGTAACGAGGTCCATCTACCATAACATGGATGGGTGTTTGCCTTTGCTCTTTCAAGCACCATGAGTTTACCCATAGCAGAGAACCTTCTCCACTAACCGTACTCACCCATTTACTCATCTCCACTAGACTATGAGTTCTTTGAGGGTAGGGACTGTGTCTTGTTCACCAATGGAATCCTGGTGCTTAGCTAGGTACCTTCACTGTAGACGCTCCATACAATAGTTGGTGAGTGAACGAATGAGCTAATGATGGATGGATAGATGGATGGATGGATGGATGGATGGATGGATGGTTTGTTCTAACGTTGGTATTCCCTTATCTGTCAAGTGGCAGAAATACCATCTACTTCATAGAGATTTTATGGAGATTAAATGAAACGAGATCCAGTAAACACTGGTCACAATCCCTGGTGTCTAAAAGACTCCAAGTCTACCAAGCAAAAACTGCCTCCTTCCCCGGATCCATGAACGAGTGCCCTCAGGGTAACGTGTTAACTTCAGCAGATCTTACTAGATACTTACACTTATTTACTTATTGGTGAGCTTTCAACATTCGAGTAGTTTACATAGGGCTGGGGTAAACTTTAAATCACAAACTTGGCCATTTCACTTTTCCACGTGAACCCACTCGACGGTGCCCCCAAATCAGTGGGCAAAACAAGCACTCTATCAGTCAATTACCAAAATTCTCAGGGTAGCCCACAGAGTTCTGCCCAGGTTCACTGTCACCTATCTCTCGAGCCCTGGACGGTGCTGACCTGTCCCCCAGTCACACTGGCCTTATTTTTACACATTAGGCTTAGAATACACTGGATTACTTTGTCCTCGGGACCTCCCTGTGTCTCACTCTCCTGCCTCCAAAGGCTCCCACCCCACGGGTTACATCAGGATCCCTTTTTTATAAATGCTCATAACTCACATTTTTTTCTTCCTTAAACACAGTTCAAAATATATAAGTATAAAATGTATTTGTGTGATCACATGACGAATGTCAGCCTCCAGCATGGATTCCGTCTTGCCAACTAGCACATTATCTGACACATTAAAAGGAGTCCACGAATATTTACCGAAGGATGAATCTTTCCCCAAACCCGGCTCTCACACTCATCCCCGGACATATACACTTACCAGCAAAGTGTGTGTGTTTTCCTTTCCATCCTATATTTTGGGATTCTCTATCGTATTTTTGCTCCTCGGGCGGGCATGTTTACTGGCAAGCTGGAACAGGTGTATGTTCTGACAGAAGCTCCTCATTCAGAAGTCTTGGGAAATTTTCGTATTTAGATCCAGTCTCCTGCCATTTGCTCCAACCTACCTCTCTGCGATCCTTTTCTCTGCTTTCTCCCTTTGGGTCATGGCGATCACACTCCCAGGAACCTTTGGAAGTGGAAGTGGGCAGCCCACGTGGGAATTAGGGAGACGCTTTATCTTAGATCAAGTCTAAACTTGACCCAAAAACTTCCTGGTCATAAGATGTTTTTTCACTATTTTTTTTTTTTAACTTGTAAAGCTATTTGGGACTTGGGCGCTTGGAAAGAGACAGTTATTTACAGCATGTCACTTTAAATCAAAGAATAAAACTTCCCCTGGGTTGGGACAGGCAGACTGGAGCCCCAGTGCATCAGCAACCTGTCTGGGTAGCTGGTCTAAGGCTCGCCTGCCTTCAGTGACTGTTCCTTTGTCATTAAGTGGGAGGAGTTGTGTATATCATATGGACAGCGCTGATATGAGATTTAAACGTGACAACGCATGCGAAATACGAAGGGATGCCCTCAGGAAAACGCAGACCTTTTCTCGCGTGATTCGGATCTGGTGAATTCCTTGAGAAATTTTGAGATGAGGGAGCCGGACAAATTGGGTGAGAACCAGCCCAAACAACTTCCTCATGGGTTTCGTTGGAGCTCCTGCCATTCCAGGGAGCCAAAGCTTGCATTAGAAAGTCAGTCTTAGGGCACCTGGGTGGCTCAGTTGGTTAAGCGACCTACTGCGGCTCAGGTCATGATCTTGAAGTTTCTGAGCTCGAGCCCCGTGTCGGGCTCTGTGCTGACAGCTCAGAGCCTGGGGCCTGCTTCGGATTCTGTGCCTCCCCCTCTCTCTGCCCCTCCCCTGCTCATGCTCTGTGTCTCTCCATCTCTCAATAATAAATACACGTTAAAAATTTTTTTCAAAAAGGCAGCCTTACAATCGTTGGCACTTGAATTAGGCAGGAAGTGAAGCAGAATTATAGATGATTTTCCCTGAGAAAATTATATAGGAAGTTATTTAAGGTATACATGCACATCTAGAGAGATTTTTCTTCAAATTATTCACCTGTGTCTCCAATTTGCATTGAGATTTGACATCTATTCACTTGAATTGTCTCTCTGAGTTGACACTTTATCTGGATCCCTGCAGCCATTCCCCCAATCCAGGCTTCAACCATTCAGTTTACCATTATGTTTGAGCATCTAACCAGATGCTATAGGTCTTCAAGCCTCTGGCTCAGAGCACAGCCAGTCCTACCCCCTCCCACCATGCCAATTATTCCCCTTTCATGAGCTATAAGAAATATCTCCTGAAAATCCTATTCTCATATTTCCACTGCCCTGTACCGTGTTGCCTATCAATACTTAATGCCGACTCTGACTTTAGTCCAAACCCCATGGATTTGAAGGCCCTTCCAAATCTGACTCTATCTGTCCCTGCAGCCCATCCAAACATCTCCCGATATTATTTCCTACCCACCCGCCAAGTCTAAGTTATCCTTCTCATCCCCAGACAAGTCATGTTGAGGCTTGCTCTGCACGTTCGCTTATGTTCTGATTTTTCTGAAATAGATTCCATTGCTATTTGCCTGTTGTTGAAATGCGTTTATGGATTCACATCTGACCCCCCTACTTTCCTAAATCTTATCACTACCTTATCTACTATCCCCTTCCCATTCTTCAAGATCAATTCAAATCCTGCCTCATCCAGGAGAGCTTTGCTAATCTCTCCAGCTCATACTGACCCGTCTTCTCTGAACTCCAAATACATTTATAATTAGTCGAAGTTATTTTTCTCAAGTGATTCATATACTGCTTTGTTTTGGTTGTTGTTGTTGTTGTTGTTGTGTGCTTTCAAACGAAGCTGATTGTTGAGTTTAGCCCGGATATGCCAACCTCCTAGGCAGTAACTGGCTGAATCTCATGAGTTTGGGGAGAAGTTTCCAAACCAACAGGTGAGGAGGGAGCTACCTCCTTTTCCTATGCCTCAGTCCATCTGCCCCCTCCTTTCCTAGTCCTGCCCAAAACATTAAAGTAGTATTTTTTTTGTTGTTGTTAGTGGGCAGGGTTACTGTATAGAAAATTCTATGCCATGTATAGCACTCTCTTTTGTCTTTCCTTGTGCTATGGTTAGTCACACCCTTACCATTGCAGATGGCTGATTCAGGGGTTAGCTTCTGAGTACATCCCGGTCTCCCTTTCTGTTCCGTCTTCCTGCCACCAACTGGGTGAATAGTCAGAATTTCTGACTCGCACAAGAAGGTGACTTGGGGCAGCTTTCCAGGGTCTCATTCTAACCTTTACCTTTTCCCCTCACTATCTGATAGACTCATCCTTCTTATAGATCTCAGAAACTGAGGTCAGAGTAGCACAGAGAGGTCATCTTTTCCAACCCTCTCACTGGACACACGACAACATGATGACTCAGGGAAATGTGTTGCTTCTGGAGGTCCCGGTGCAAAGCGGAGACAGAATCTGAACTCGGATCTCTTCTCCTCTTTTTGTCCAGCTATCTTTCAAGGATACCGTGTTCTGGGGCTCACAATGAAGAAATCTATCTTTGTTTGACTTTCATACCTGGGTCTCACCAGACAGACACTCTCTGGTGCAAAAAAACAACAAAAACAAACAAACAAACAAACATGTATTAAATTTATAAATGCCACCTTATTTCCACATCATCTGTGTCATTTGTGAAAAGAAAAGTATCATGCTTCAGGGATGGCAATAAACACTGGATAGTATGGAAACCTCTTCTCTCCTTGGAGCCTGGACAGGGATCCCAGCTCCTTGAAGTGCTTGAGGATGGCTTGGGAATGGGATCATGCATAGCATGAGCTGGAGGGCCACAAAATGTTGCCTTAGAGGAATTAGGGAAGGAACCTGAAGATAGCACTAGCCATTAGCTTCCCTAACTCCAACAGCACTAGGTACAAAACCCACTGGGTCCAAAATGAAATGCTGGATTTAAGAAAGAAAAAAGGGTGACGCAAAATTAAATGGCCAAAAGCCACTTGATGTTACAACTTGGATTTCAACTCACAAATGATTTAATTCTATCGAAAGCTCAGTTCAGAGGCACCTGGGTGGCTCAGTCGCTTAAGTGTCCGAATTTGGCTCAGGTCATGATCTCTCAGTTTGTGAGTTCAAGCCCAGCATCAGACTCTGTGCTGACAGCTCAGACCCTGGAGCCTGCTTAGGATTCTGTGTCTCCCTCTGTCTCTGCCCCTCCGTTGCTTGTACTCTCTCTCTCTCTCTCTCTTTCTCTCTCTCTCTCCCCCTCAAAAATAAATAAAACATTAAAAATATTTTAAAATTAAAAATAATAAATCTCAGCTCAAATGTTACCACTTCTATAACACCTTTCTTAACCCTCATTATTAAGACAAATTGTCCCCCCATGTTGTCATAGAATATATTAATATTTCACATTGGCTTGTTTGTTGTGCGAGTTAGCTATGTGTATATTTATTTGTCTTCCCCAATCAATTGAGAGACTCTTTGGGACAGAAGCGCCCTTAATACATATTTCTCTCTCGTACAGCCAGGATGGTAAGTATGCAACGTACTGCCTTTACCTCAAGCCTTGCTCTAGGTAGACATTAATAATCAATCACAGCATCCCTTACCACAGTGCTTGGAAAAGGCCTCAGAACCCTTCATAACAAAGCCCCTTAAGCTCCTTCTGTTGCAGAATCAGAGTTTTGATGCAAAAGAAACTTATTTGTTGCATCTACTTATTACAAGTGGCATAGCGGCTTGAATAGTGTTGGTGTTCAGTTAATATTTGTTGAGCTGAAATAGCTCCTGACAGGCACATACAAAAAAAGTGGGGGGTGGGGGTTTAGGAGACGGGTGGATACTGTATGGGTGAAATGAGCTAGGGCAGGGAAGGGCCACAATAATTAGGACCTGGGGCATGGGTTAGAGGGAGGAGAGTGGTCCAGGGCACATTTTCCTGTTGGTATAGCAGCCTCGGGATATAGAATCATTGCATTGAGCTGTGCATGGCAGAATTGGGTCCCAGGCAGAATGACCATCGGGTCATTCAGGGACAGACAATCGGGCCGTTCTGGCAGGACCACAGCTTTGCTCATGGTGGCAAAGACAAGAGACACTCTAGAAGCATTTGTTAAAGGCCTGCAAATGAAATTTGAATGCTCTGCATCTGGCACAGATTAAGTGAGTGAATAATCCAAAGCGGCTTCCCAGGGTCCTTCTCTCCAAGCCTCATATGGTCTCTTTATCATGGGGTCTTTTCATCTCCAAACCCAATGTTTTGTTATTTCCTTATTCTGCATTAACCAATCCCTCCCATTTTCTTTCCTGGTGGTTTACTTAGCTAATTAAGAGTGTTCCCACCGGGCAGAAACTTGAGTTCACAATAAATCAGGCATCATTGGCCATTTATGGAGGGGCTGCCTCTGGGTAGGCTGTTCACTATGCATGTGGAAATTTGATATAAACAACAGTCAGTCACCACTTGCCCTGGTGGCTTGATGTGGGCAGATCAGTCTGAGCTAGACAGAGGCATTGGTAGCTCCCTTGCTGGACTTCTTCAGTGTAGGGAAGGTACTACAAGAGAGTCTGAGAGCCACTAGCACAGGGGATAAAGTTAGGAGGTCAGTGCATGGGGCTGAGCAGAGAGAAAAACAGATCATGGTGCAAGGGGAAATCAGGGTCCCAGATTGCTCATACCTGGCATCTTGAGATTGGTTAGGATTGTCATTAACCCCATTGAGTTTCAAAGATATTCTTGATTTGACCTCCTCGAACAATTTTGGAAAACCTTTGGCCATTATCTCTTCTTATATTTCTTCTTTTCTAACTCTCTCCTCTGGGGCTCCAGTTGTATCATTTGTTAGAGTCTTACACGTATTTTTTTTCATGTTTTTTTCTCTCTGTGCTTGAGGTTGTATGATTTCTATTTATTTATTTCTGAATTCACTCTTCCTTCATCCAGCTACATCAGGTCTGCTGTAGGCCTATCCAATCAATCCTCTCTTTTAGATATTGTACTCTTCGGTCTGGGTGTTTACTGGGAACTGTTTTAGAGATTCTCTTTCTCCATTAAATTTCTCTTTTTTAAATCTACCTTTTAATCCTAGATGTTATTACTGCATGGTTATAATTTTTAAGTCATTACCTATTAGTTCCAATATCTGGGTCACCTGTGGATCTGCTTTTATTGACTATTTTTTCCTCTTGTTAATGGATAGCAATTTTCTGTGCCTTTGCAGACCTTGAAATTTTATTGTGTGCCAGATATTGTGCTTTAAACAACCATAGAGCATGGAGTAAATATTATTTTGCTCCAAAGAGACAAACCTTTTACTCAACAAGGAAGGGACTGATGACTTCAGTTAAATTCCATCATGAGTTGCGATTGGTCACATCTGAGGTTAAACTTTATTTGGTTTCAGTTCACCTCTGATTTAAAATGTCTAAGGTCAACATGTATCCTGTGTGTATTACTCGCACCTTTCCCTGCAAGACTTTGAGCTCTGAGGACCACTAGATGAAGAGAGATTGTTATTATTCCTACCACAGCCCTCAACCTTCTGCGATACCACCATGTATTTAGTGAAAGTCCTAGGGGGAGGAATCGGTAGGAAAAGAGAATTAGTGGCGTATTTTGGAAGGTGGGGTCCGACAGATTTCCATTCATCATACCAGGTCATGTGACAAAAGGCTTTGTTGGCTTATTATTGGCCAACTGCCTATGGAAGGAATATCTGCCTACGGAAGCCATAACCTTCCACCTTCTCTGGCTTAAGGATGGCTGATGCTGGCAGAAAGGAAAGCAGCCACTCTTTTCTGCTCATCAAGAAAGGACTCAGCTCTCGCTGAAATTTAATTCTTTTAGATGTCTTTGTGTCCACTGTCCTCCACTATCTTAAAAGACAGATGATATTTTCTGTAAGTCTTGGTTATGGGATCAATAGTCTATCTTGAACTACCACATCCCAAACAGAAACATAACTCTCTCTGGTTACCATTATGGTCATATTCCAGGACCTCTTCACAGAAGTGACACTCTCAAATTCTTAGTGTCATGCAATAAGCATTTATTTCCTTCATCACAAACCTTTGGGTTGGCTGTGGTTCCGCTGGAATCATCTGGGTTTGGCCCTGGGCTAAGGGTTGGGTTCAGCTACGATCCATGTGCTCCATTATTCTTTTGGCTACCTGAAGAATGCTCTTCTTACGACGGATCTAAGAAGATCAATAGGACCATGATATACAAGCAAGTTTAAAGACTCTGCTCATGTCACATTTGTTTATATTCCGTTAGCCAAACCAAGTCACCGTGCCAAAGTTAACATCAGTGTGACAGGGAAGTGGATTCCACAAACAGAGGAGAGCACTGCAAAGACAAAGCATGTGGATGCAATCTTTTTGCAGGGGAGTAAAGAATTTGAAAACATAATCCAATCTATCCTGAATTGTGTCAGGGTAGGAAAATCAAGGCACAGCTGCATTAGCAAGAGCCTGAAGAAATCTTTAAGCCTCTCATGTCCATAAAAGGAATCCTTGACATTTTTTGCATTAACCTTTTTATACTGAGAACCCATATGACAACTCTTACCCAAGGGAGAGGAGAATAGATTTGAGGCAGACAAAGACAAGATGTTGACCTTGCTCCAATTGGAAAAGTTCCTCTCACCTGTTCTTCCTGATTCAGATGCTAATGAACAAGTGAGTCTATTAAGGAAAAAGAAAACCAAGTGCCTCATGAAACAAACAACACAACCAGAGGAGCCCAAAAAACTCACAGAATTGCTGCAGTTGGTAACATATGTCTCTATCTGTGCCTAAGAATCTACCCTGCAACAGTAGTTCTCAGCCTAATTATGCAAGTAGCATAATTACCTGGAAGGCTCATTAATCAGAGTCCTGGGCCCCACCCCAGAGTTGATAATTTAGCTGGTCTTGGGTGGAACCCAATAATTTTCATCGCAAACAGGATTTCAGGTAATGCTGGTCTGGGACTACAGTTTGAGGATTACTCCAGTAGGTCATAAATCCTCCAAAGCAGAGACATTTCATGCATTCTTCTATGGATTGTGGGAAGGCTCCCCTTTATCCCTGAGTTGCCATAACATTTCTGCCAGTGTTCCTGAAGGCTGGGGATTTTGGTTAAGGCAAAATGTATGAAGCTTCAGCTTGTGGAGCTAACCCCATATTAGGAGTGTTGGGTCCTAATCCATTTGTGCCATTGCCTATTTCATAAAAAGTCATCTTTACCTCTCTTGGCCTCAGGCTCCTCATGTGCTAAAGAAAATCCAAGCATTGGGTGACTTGGTTGAGTTAGTTGGCTTTTCAGAAATCCTTTACTTAAAAATTATAAGGTTGAGGCACCTAGGTGGCTCAGTCGGTTAAGCGTCCGACCTCGGCTCAGGTCATGGTCTCGCGGTCCATGAGTTCGAGCCCCGCGTCGGGCTCTGTGCTGACAGCTCAGAGCCTGGGGCCTGTTTCGGATTCTGTAGCTCCCTCTCTCTCTGACCCTCCCCTGTTCGTGCTCTGTCTCTCTCTGTCTCAAAAATAAATAAACGTAAAAACAATTTTTAAAAAATTACATAGTTTTATGATATTATCATCGGTAGCTCTGTGACCTTGGGTGATTTACTTAAACTCTACAAGCCTCGGTTTTTCATTTGTAAAATGGATAAAACAATTGTACCTACCCCAGAGCACCATTGTGTGTGAGGAACCAGTGAGATAACGCAGGCATAAAACTTGTGACAGTGCCTGGCACTAGTAGATGTTAATGGCATTGTGTCATTATTGTTTATTATTACCATTACGAATCATAAAGAATTTTATACAGTGCTATGGAATTTGATGAGAGGGAGTGAGACTACTTCCAGAAGAAAGATAAGAGGAAATTTCAAGGAGAAAGGGGCATTTGAGCTGGGTCATAAACATCAAGTAAGATTGGGGTTGGGGTTGGATATTTGGGGGGGGGCAGTTTAGACAGGGAAGTGACACGCATTTGGGCATAAAGTAGGGAAAATACAGGTTGTGACTAGTGATCTGGAAGAAGCCAAGTGTGATGTTGCATGTGTGAAATAATATAGCACAAAGTAATATGAGCCTGGAATGAGAGCAAGATACAGGAGACTGGTTTATAAGGCACAGGGCTTTGGACTTAATTTAGGGGACAAGGAGGAAAAGTAACGTTTAGAGAAGAAAGTGATCATTGGATGTGTTTTGGTTTTTGTTTTAAGTTTATGTATTTATTTTGAGAGAGAGGGGGGTGGGGAGAATCAGAGAGAGCGGGAGAGAGAATCCCAAGCAGGCTCCGCACTGTCAGTGCAGAGCTCAACACGGGCTTTGATTCCATGAGCTGTGAGATCACGACCTGAGCCGAAATCCAAAGTCGGTCGCTTAACTGACCGAGTCGCCCAGGTGCCCCCATTGGGTTTGATCTTAATCTGAGCCCCATCGCTTTAGATATTTTTTTTTATCTTAAGTGGCCACTTTGACATCTGAGGTTCAGTTTTATTATTGTAAAATAGAGAATATATGTACACGCACACACACACACACACACACACACACACACACACATCGTAGCTCTGTTGTGAGGGTTAAAGAAGAACATATACATGAACTTACCTTTTGTGGTGATTTGAACATAGTAGACCCCGAGTTAATGTTTTATTCAAAGTAATAAGGTTATTTGGAAGCGATTTAAATTTCCAGAAAAGTTGCAACGTTAGTACATCGAGTTTCCACATACTTGTCATCCTGCTTCCTCCCTTAACGTTAACATCTGATAATCCTTTAGTATATTTATCAAAACTGAAAAATTAACATGACTGAGTAATTGGAGTACTATTAACTAAACCACAGACTATTTGGACTCCACCAGTTTTTCCTCACATGTCCTTTTTTCTGTTCCTGAATCAGATATAGAACCGCATGTTGTTTTAAGTCATCATGTCTCCTTAATCTCCTCCAGTCTGATAATTTCTTGGTCTTTCCTTGCCTTTCGTGACCTGGACATATTTGAAGAGCACTGTTTGGGTATTTTGAGAATGTCACTGCATTTGTCTGACTCCTATTTATGATTAGACTATAGTTAAGTATCTGGAGGAAGAATATCAAAGAGGTGATTGTAGAACATCAGGATATATGCAGGATCGGCCACGTAATTTTCTGGGCACAGTGTACAATGAAAAAGTGAAGCCCCATGTTTTTTTTTTTAAAGGAGGAAAAAACATTAAAGGCACTAAATATAAAGCTTTTCCTTTTCCGCCACAACGTCTCTGAACTTGTTACACCAATTTTTATTTGCTACTGAAGATCATTCTAAATAAAAATATTGTAAATTATGGGCATGAATTTTATTATCTTTGCATCGCGGAATGGCAGTTTTAAGTACAAATATTAGAGCATTTAATTTGTATGCAGAATCATCGAAGTTACAGAACTTGTGTTCTGAAGCTTGCACGTGCGTGTGTTCTATGCCTACGCCATTCATTGCCTTCTTCTCTCTTCCAAGGAAGTTCTGGTTGGAGCAGGAAGTGGCGCTTCCAGGGGCGATCAGCGTCCCTGCCTCCTCAGTCACAGGGTAATGCGCTTACCTTGTCCTTGCTTGAGTCTCGTTGGACTCCCATGCATCATGGGTCCACTGGAACCCTGGGCTCACGGGGCATCGGATGCTGTATGCAAACAGAGTAGCAAGGAATGGAAGCCATGCGTGCCGCACGTATCTCTTCTGCTCACACATCTGCCCCATTTCCCGTAACACTTCAATTCTAAAACACAAGTTCATAAATAAAATTATTAAGAATTTCAGTATGCCCAAAGCGGAACATTACGTCAAGGGCAGGACCCTTCTGAGCACGGAGCCCTGTGTCTACACAGGTTGCGCATCTACGAAGCCAGCCCTGGCTAGTGACTCCAACGTTACTGTTGCTCTTAACCTTAATCGTTTGATGAAGGGGGTGTCTGTCAGGTTTCTCCCTTGCAAAGTTAGCATTGTTCCCTTGCCACACTCTATTTGTTAGAAGCCAATCGCTAAGTCCAGGCCATATTCAGGGGGAGGGGGATGAAGCTCTGTTTCCCAGAGATACGAGTCTCAAAACCTTTGTGGACGTATGTCAACACGACCACGGTCATTAATAAACATTTTGGAGTAGCTAATGCTGTTTGAATCCCATAACCCGATGGCCGATTTTGGAATCTCATGGCCCACGTCTTGCCTCCAGTTCTGGGATATGATGAGTCTGGCGGAAATACCGTAAAAGATCCTGGCACTGTGAATGCTGGTCTCCCGCCAGTAAGAGACCCTGGGCCTTGGGGACTGACCCAGATGATAGGTGAAGTGACCCTCCATCCAGGAACTGCACTGACCTACTTTCCTTGGAAAATCGTTCCCTTCATGGGCTGTGGGCAGCATGCGGCGAGTGGAGTGCTATTCATAGCGTGCTCTCCAAGGAGATGACCGGGAACGAGCAGTTCTCAGCCCGCGGTGCAGGGAGCTCCAAGCCCCTTCATCACCCTTTGGCATACACAACATCTCTTCCGGCCCGCAGTTCCCCACTTCTGGCGGATGCTGTCTGCACAAGACGCTGAGCGCAGGCGAATTATTTCCACTACTTCCTGCTAATTGCAGCACTGTATTCATCCAAGGCTCTCGAAACTCTTGATCAACAGGACTATGCTAACCTGAGACTGGGTCACAGAGGGACAGCCTAGGGACCTGGGGGCGGGGGGATTGGTGACAGCTGTTGCCCTCTCTCTGAAGAGGATTGATGTAGATATCGTCTTGCTTGGTGACAGGAGGAGGGAGGAGCCGGACTTTTAAGGTCTCTTCCAATCTGGGAAGGCTATGAATACCGCTACCAGCTGAGAGTGATTCTCCATGCTTTATTCATCACGAAAGTGACGCAAATCCAGAAAAGCAGCTCTCTCAAAGGTAGGTGGCCACTAAACCAGGCATCCAGACACTCAGCACTCCCAGAACACTTGCTGAGGAAAGTCCTTGAGGTGTTGTTTTTTTTTTTTTAAGGTCATCTTAAAAACAGATGGGGGAAAAAAAAAACACATGGTGTATTTGGTAATACACAGGAATAGACGAAGTGGTTTTAAGTTCAAAAGCAATGAGCTGTGGTTGTCTGGAAAAGCTACTGCAATCCTAAGGTTGTATTAATAGAAGTGAAATGTTTTAGATGAGAGAAAATAATTCCTCTCTCCTCTGGGTTAATAAGACCTTACCCGAGCCACACTGTCCCGTTCTTGTTCTACCAAGGAGGTGAGGAGAAGCTGACAATTTTCAGAGAAAGGGACCCCAGAGAGCCAAGGGTCTCAGGAGCATGCAAATAGAAAACACCACTGGAAGGACAAGGCATGTGAAACCTGAAAAACGGGGGACTCGTAGACTTAATGACTGTTACCGTCTCATGGGATGGAATTAAATGTGAAAGAAGTTTCGAGAAGTTAAGAACAAGTTCTAGTGAACTAGTGACGGGGATTTCTGTCTTGGCACATAAGGAAGACCTTTCTGACATCCTGAGCTGAGCCGTGATGGAATAGTGGACCTGGTCACATCCTCGTCAGAGGTGGCCTGAGATGGTGTAGTATATTAAGGACGCTGACAAAGGATTTAAACAGCAGGTGGCCTCTCCCTAACTGGAAAAACTCAACATTTTCCAGGTATCAGTTTTGTCCCTGTTCATCTCTAGATATAAGACAATTCCAATGCAGATCTTACCAGGGCTGTTTTAGTTCAAAAGTTTTCAAATATAGAGGCTCCTGGGTGACTCAGGTGGGTAAGCTTCAGACTTCGGTGCAGGTCGTGATCTCACAGTTTGGTTCAAGCCCCGCTGACAGCTCAGAGCCTGGAACCTGCTTCGGATTCTGTGTCTCCCTCTCTCTCTGTCTCTCCCCTGCTCATGCTCTCTCTCTCTCTCTTTCAAAAATAAATAAATAATAAATAAATAAGTTTTCAAATATATAGCAAAGTTGAAATATCTTTATAGTAAGCACCTGTATACTCACCACCTAGACTTTACCATTAACAAATTTTATGATAGCCTTATTGCGACAGGATGCATATCCCATATAGCTCATATGTTAAAAGTGTACCGTTAAGTGCTTTCTTACTGTGTAACCAGCACCACAAATGATTTCCAAATATGTTTGTCATTCCTTCTCAGAAAACACCATACCCGTCACCAACTGCTCTTTCCCCCTCCTACCACCCATGTCCTTTCCATCATCCCTCAGCTCTAGGGAGCCAATAATCTACTTTCTGTCTCCAGAGCGTTGCTTATTCTGCACATTTCATATAAATAGAATCATACAACAGGTGACCTTCCATGACTAGCTTCTTTAGCTCACGTAGTGTCTTCAAGGTTCATCCATGTTGCAACATACATCAGTACTACATTGTTTTTATTACCAAAAAATATTCCATTGTATGGATATGCCACATTTTATTTACCCGTTCATCCGTTGATGGCCATACGGGTCGTTTCCACTTCTTGGCTATCGTGAATAGTGCTGCTATGAACATCTGTCTACAAGTATGTGTGTGGACATATGTTTTCATTTCTCTTGGGTATATCTCTACGAGTGGAATTGCTGGGTCATATGGTAACTCAATGTTTAACCTTTTGAACAACGGCCAGGCTATTTTCAATGTACCATTAACATTTTACTATACTTATTTTATTACATATCTATCCTTCCATTAATCGATTCCTTTTTTTGCATTTCAAAGGAAACTACAAGCCTTAGTCACTCTGAAAACTTCAGCATTCATATCATTGGCAGGATTCAATATTTACTTACACTTTTTCCTTCTGTTGTAAAATTGATGTACAACGCAGTGCACAAATCTTGAGGTATGCGCTGAGACTTGACAAATGCACTTACCTATAATCCAAACCCTTCTCAAGATAGAGAACACTCCCATTTTTCCAGAAGGTTTCCTCATGCCCATAACCAGCCAATCACGAAAGTCACCCTCTCTGCAGACACAACCACAGTTCTGATTTTTTTATGCTAGAGATTACATTTGCCTGTTCTAGAATTTCATATGAAATAACTTATACAGGAGCACCTGGGTGACTCAGTCAGTTGAGCATCCGACTTCAGCTCACGTCATGATCTCTCAGTTTGTGGGTTTGAGCCCTGCATCGGGCTCTGTGCTGACAGCTCAGAGCCTGGAGCCAGCTTCGGATTCTGTGTCTCCCACTCTCTCTGCCCCTCTTCTGCTCGTGCTCTGCCTCTCTGTCTCTCAAGAAAAGAATAAATACATGTTAAAAAAATTTTAAATAACTTATACAAAATGTACTTTGTAAATTAAGGCTTCTTTCCCTGAGCCTGATGTTTTAAGCTATCAATAATTTATTCCTTTTAATGACTATGTAGTATTCCACCACGTGGATATACATTGTTTTGTTGATCCATTAACCTCTTGATGGACATTTGGTTCACTTCCTGTTACGGCTATTAAGAATAATGCCACTATATGGGGTGCTTGGGTGGCTCAGCCGGTTAAGCATCCAACTCTTGATTTCAGCTCAGGTCATGATCTCACAGTTTGTGAGTTTAACCCCTGCATTGAGCTCCAAGCTGACATCATGGACCCATCCACTGCTTGTTCTCTCTGTCTCTCTCTCTCTCTCTTTCTCTCTCTCTCTCACACACACACACAATAAATAAACTTTGCAAAAAAACAAGAATAAGGCCACCATGAGCATTTATCTGCAAGTCTTTGTGTGGACATATTCTTTTGTTTCTCTTATTATTGGACTTGCTGGATCATAAGGTACATATGACTTATGTTTATCAGAATCGGTCAGAACTTTTTCCCACAGCAATAGTACAATTTGATACTGTCACCAACAGAGCCTGGTTGCTCCACATCACTGTCAACATCTCATGTTCCCAGTGCATATAATTTTATCCATTTTGGTAGCTGTGTAGCTATATCTCATTGTGGTTTTAATTTGCCTTTCCATGCTAATGATGTTGAGCACTTTATAATTTGCTCATCGGCCATTTGTATATTTCTTTTGCAAAGGGTATGCAAATATTTTGGCTACTTTTTATTGAATTGTTTGTCTTTCAATTCAATTATAGGGGTTACTTATATACCCTGAATAACAGTCTTTTCTTGAGTATTTACGGACATTTTCTCTTAGTCTATGGTTGGTCTATTCGTTTTCCTAATGGTGTCTTTTGCAGAGAAGAATTTTTAACTTTTGACATCTTACTTATCACAATTTTCCTTTTATGTTTATGCTTTCTATGACCTGTTTAAGAAACCTTTGTTTATTGGTGATCATAAAAATAATCTCTTAGATTTAACTTCCAAAAAGTTTTGTGGGTTTAGCTTTTATATTTTGATCTATGATCCATATCAAGTAAATTTTGAGTAAAGGTTGAAGTGGATTAAGAATTTCTCTCTCTCTCTTTTTTTTTTTTAGTGTTTATTTATTATTGACAGAGAGAGAGAGAGAGACAGAGCATGAGTGGGGGAGGGGCAGAGAGAGAGAGGGATACACAGAATCTGAAACAGGCTCCAGGATCTGAGCTGTCAGCACAGAGCCCGACACGGGGCTCGAACTCACGGACAGCGAGATCATGACCTGAGCCGAAGTCGGACGCTCAACCTACTGAGCCACCCAGGCACCCCTGGATTAAGAATTTCTCATAGGAATATCCAATTACTTCTGCACCGTTTGTGGAAGACCCCTTTAACATTGTGTTGCTTCGATGCCTTTGTTAAAAAACAGGCAGACCATAAGAGACTCTTAACTATAGAAACAAATTGAGGGTTGCTGGAGAGGAGGGAAGTGGGGGGATGGGCTAAATGGGTGATGGGCATTAAGGAGGGCACTATTGGGATGAGCCCTTGGTGTTATAAGTAAGTGATGAATCACTAAATTCTACTCCTGAAATTAATACTACACTATATGTTAACTAACTTGAATTTAAATAAAATCTTGGGGAAAAAAAAACAGATGACCATATAAGTGTGGTCTATTTCTATACTTTCCATTATATTAATCTATTTGTTAATTCCAATGCCAGCACAACAGGGTTTGATAATTTAGGTCTTCTATGTTTTTTCTAAACTTTTTTTTTTTTTTTTTTTTAGTTTTCAGGGTAGAGGTGTTACACACATATTGGTAATTTTTTTCCTATGTATTTTATATTTTGATGCTCTTATAAGAGGAATTGTTTTTGAATTGTATTCTTTTCTAAAAATTTTTAGGGGCGCCTGGGTGGCTCAGTTGGTTGTACGACTGACTTCAGCTCAGGTCACAATCTCACGGTTTGTGAGTTCGAGCCCTACATCGGGCTCTGTGCTGACAGCTCAGAACCTGGAGCCTGCTTCAGATCCTGTGTCTCCCTCTCTCTATGCCTCTCCCCCCACTCACGCTCTGTCTCTCTCTGTCTTAGAAATAAACATTAAAAAAATTTTTTTTTAAATTAATGTTTATTTAATTTTGAGAGAGAGAGAAAGAGAGAAAGAGCACGAGCACAGGAGGGGCAGAGAGAGAAGGAGACGCAGAATCGGAAGCAGGCTGCAGCCTCTGAGCTGTCAGCACAGAGCCCAACACAGGGCTTGAACCCACGAGCTGTGAGATCATTACCTGAGCCGAAGCTGGATGTTTAACCGACTGAGCCACCCAGACGCCCCTGAATTTTATTTTCTAATTACATAGTTTTGTGTATGACAATGCAATTGATATTCTTAAATGAAACCTTTTATCCTATAACCTTGTAAATTCATTTAATCCCTTTTATAGTAGCTTTTTAAATTTCTTACGATTTTCTTTATAAACAAACACGTCATTTCAAATAGACAGTTTTATTTCTTCCTTTCTGATTTTTATGCTTTTTACATCTTCTCTTATTATTGCAAATGGTTAGGATTTCCAGCACTAAATTAAATAGAAGTAGTGGGAGTGGGAATGCTCACATTTTTTCTGATCTCAGTATTCAATATGACACCATTAAGGATGATGTTATATATACGTTTTATAACTTCCCTTTTCAGATGGAAGCTGTCTCTTTGTGTTCTTCAATAGCTGAGAAGCTTTATCATAAATTGGTGCTAGATTTTGTAAAAATGCTTTTTCTGCATGTATTGTGGTGACTATAGAACTTTTCCCTTTGTTCTATTAATACTGTGAATTGTGTGCATTGATGTTTTTAATTGGGGTGAAACTCACATATCATAAGATTAATCATTTTAGAGAGAACAATTCAGTGACTATAAAACCAACCTTGCATTCCTGGCATAAACCCTTCATGCTCCTGATGACTTATCTTTTTTAGACATTGCATTTGATTTACTACTATTTTGTTTAGGATTTTTGTTGTCTATGCTCATGAAGGAAATTGGTCTATAATTGTCTTATAATGTCTTTATCAGTTTTGGTATAAGGGTTACACTCATCTCATACAATGCAGTGGGATGTATGCTCCTCTCTTCTGTGATTTGAAAGATGCTGTGTCATATTGGTATTATTTCTTTCTTAAGTATTTGATAGAATTCACCAAAGAAACACTTCTGAACCAAAGGTTTCTTTGTGATAAGGTCTTACAGAAAGGATTTAATCTTGAAAAGAGGCTATTCACATTTCTATTTACAATTTATATGCTGTTCACAATTAAGGAAATTAAATTTGAAACACATTTGAGTTACATTCAGTTGGGCAGGATTGCATATTGCATCTGTATCTGCCAGGCAGATGATACGTGCAAAAAGTGCATAAACTGATCATGTCTTAATCTTTACAGCAAATATCGATATACGTTCTCTAGTTGTTGTCAGTTCCTTGTACATGGTAGGTCAGCAAGAGGGAAGTCCATGAGTCATTAAGAAGAAACCCAAAAGAGATAATCATGGCTCCCTGCCCCAACACACAATGAGAAGGGCTGTATTAGTTTTCTATTGCTGCTGTAACAAATTACCCCAAACTTAGTGGCTTAAATGACACAGATTTGTCATTGTACAGTTCTGTAGGTTAGAAATCTGATGCAGATCTCACTGGGCTAAAACCAAGACATTGGCAGGACGGTACTTGCTCCTGGAAGCCCTAGGGGAGAATCCATGTCCTTGCATGTCCCTTGTCTCGTGGCCACCTTTCCCCCGTCTTCAAAGCCGGCAACACTGAATCTCACTGACCATCCTTCTGTGTACATAGCTGTCTCTCTGATCACAGCTAGAATAGCTTCTCTGCTTTTAAGGATTGATTTTTATTACACTGAATCCACCTGGATGATGCAAGATAAACTCTCCATCTCAAGTCCTTAACCATAATCACATCCACAGTCTCTCTTTGGTCACATGGGCAACATATTTACAGGTTCTGAGGATTAAGGCACGGACATCTTTGGGGAATCATCATTCTACCTGCCACAAGGAAGCTTCTTGCTGGCTCAGGAGGACGTTACTCTATTTGGATGGTGCCACGTGCAAAAGTGCTTCTTTGTGTAGGCTTTAAGGCTGACAAAACTTGCCAGTCCAGTGAGGAGAGCCGTGCACATCTCCTTGCTGCTTTGTCTAGACATCCTCATGCAATGCAGTTTGTATTCTTTACTAACGTTAAAGGAACTCATATCCTTTGCCTGTGCCTGTGGACATCTGCTTATCATAATAATCCTTGCAACAACCATGCAAACATTCAACTAGAGAAGAAACAACTTAGAAGTTGGTGGTTTTCTGTGTTGGTAAAAATTTGGAGATCCTACTTGTATATAATGTGGGTGAGTTTATAAGTTGGATCTGTTTTTATTTGGAGGACGTTACGGAAGTGATTCAGAAATGTGACAATTCTTCAACCCACCTATTTCTTAAGTACGTACCTTACAGAAAACATTGTCACATTGCACAAAGGCAGGCTCAAAGTTGTTCTCTTCGACATTTGATTTAGTTAAGGCATATACAGAAGAGTTTCTGTAATCATTAAATGAGCAGATGTTAAATACACTCTGGTAGACTCACGCTTGGAAATAGGACACGCTTTAAAAAGATGAAATAGATCGACGTAGACCAAAATGAAAAGACCAAGATATAGCAAAGTAGAAAAGCAAACTACAAAATGAAAGAATATGATTGTGTGTGTGTGTGTGTGTGTGTGTGTGTGTGTGTGTATTTAAAGTCCTGAAAAGATTTGGAAAGAGACAGGCAGCATTTCAACAATGATTTGTATTGTAGGCAGAATTGAATATAGAATTTGGTGTAAGGGTTTTGAAGGCAAGCTTTCATTTTCACTTATAATTTATAAGTATTTTTAAGTACGATGGCAAAATATGTTGTTAAATGAAGGATTTTTTAATGACTGAATAAAAGATTACCAAAAAAACCCACAAAACAAATCTGTTTTTATTTCCAAGATCTATGATTCCGTGGATTCCCCATTTTCTCCCTAACTCATAGAATCCTTAAAAGATCTGATCAAACTGACCTTCCTCCAGGGATGAGTATTATTACCCTTGTTTTCCAGACAAAACTTTATGGATTACCTTTCCCAATACGCCACAGCTCCTTGATGGCAGAGTTAGAACTGGAAGAGAGATCCCTTTGTTTATCCATAACCATTTCTAGTTATGTCATAGCTTGTAAGCAGCAGAAGCAGGTTTCCGGACACGTTTCCAAACCACGGTATTTTATTTATTTTTTAATTTATTTATTTATATGCAAGTTAGTTAACATATGGTGTAGTATTGGTTTCAGGAGTAGAATTCAGTGATTCATCACTTAGATGTAACAAACACCCAGTGCTTGCTGTATTTTTTATTTTTTTTTTATTGTTTTATGTTACTCTCTGCCCTCTATTACCTTTTGCTTGCTATATTTTAAATGTGGCCTCAACTCTTTAGTCTGAAGCTACTCTCTTTCCTACATACCTCCCGCAGCTCCTCCCAGGAGAGGTGAGTGTGCCTCTCCTCTTCTGAGTTTAGAGTTAGCCATGCGATTTGCTTTGGCCAATGAGGTGTTAGCAGACATGATGCAATCCAGAGTCTGAAATGGGCTTGCTTGGGGTGCTTGGGTGGCTCAATCCTTTCAGCTTCTGACTCTTGATTTTGGCTCAGGTCATGATCTCACGGTTCAGGAGTTCAAGCCCTATATTGGGCTCTACTCTGACAGAGTGGAGCTTGCTTGATTCGCTCTCTCCTTCCCTCCCTGCCCCTCCCTCACACTCTCACTCAAAGGAAATAAATAAACTTAAAAAAAAATTTCGACAGGTGCTGGCTTAACTTGAGCTTCTGCCGTCTCCAAGAACACAGCCTCTCCCAGGTAGCTGCTGTCCTTTCACACTGGGCTCCAGAATAAACACAAGCAGATCCAACTCGTGGCAGGTGACCATTAGACATACCATGTAAAGAATACCCTCAGCGGTCCTACAGATCCATGAGCCAAATGAATGCTCAGCTCCAAGAATAAACTAGCACTCTGTGTGGACGGATTAAAACCCATGTGAGTTCTCATTGCCTTTCTCCTTAGTGATGTATGCAGAAGCCCTAGGCATCCTTTGTCATAGAGTTAAGCATACACACCTGACCCACCCCTGGTAGACGCTGAAGGAGGAAGGACCCTGGCGGGGGTCGGCGGGGGGCGGGGTAGAGGAGTTAGAGACCAGCTGCTTCTTCAAGCCAGTGAGGTGAGTTAGCAGATCAGCAATAGTGTCAGTGAACTATGGAACAGCTGCCGCTCCCTTTCCACCCTCCAGAACTTGCCAAGGGTCTTCTTCGTGGGACGTCCTAACAGGAAACACACAAGAAAGGGAATTCTGGGAAATGTAGGGCAGCCTGACAAGGTGGGCGAGGTGTAAAGCCATCAGAGCCTCTGAGGGTTCCATTTAAAAGATAAGGGGAAAGTGACCCCAGAGGGTGTATGCGACACGACTAATATCTCATAGCTGGTCATTGGTAGAATTGGAACTTGAATCGAGTCTCTCGATTTCTGGCCCCATGGGATCCCCATTCTGCATATCATGGATGAACCCTTCATGTTACTTTTATCTGTGATGGCTGCTCATGAAGCTGGAGAGCGTGATCACGGGAGCAGGGAAGGGTCATTAAAGAGCACGGGGCATTTAGAGGGAGGCCAACCTAGGCAGAATTCGGGAAAGCGAGTGGCTAGGAGCAGCCAGAGGCCCATCAGTCCTTGAGGAATGAAAGATAAACGAAGAGCTCACCTTTCGGCTTCACCCCTGTGTTTCACTGCTTCACGTGATTGCTTTGATCTGGTAAGTGCTGTGAGGCAGGTGGGCACGAGAAGGTGAAGTGCAGCAGGATAGGACCAGCAGAAAGAGGCCGGGGCAGGAACTGGCGATCTCCCCAAGAATATGGAAGCGCAAGAGAGGAAGCACAAGAGGCCATGATCCAGAGCAGCGGGAAAGATGCGCTGTGTTGTAGCCCCAACAATGAGAGAGCCTCTGTCAGGCCCATGCAATGGGCCTTGACAAGGGCTTCCTGTGAGCACGGCTAAGGGGAATCTCTGGCAATTTTCTGAGGGCCAGAAAAGTGGACAGGGCCAGGGTGAGAAGGTGGCAGTGGTCCAGGGACAAAATTCCCAACACCAAACTGAGAGGGAGGCAGAAGGGGCTTGTACCGGTGCTTCTAATGGCGGCCGTGAAATACCGCTGCAGGGTAGACCGCATGCTCTTGACAGTGTGGGATCGTCACTTCTCTGGCTGCCACTCTAACGTTAGCATGGCGCACAGGACACGTCGTGGTCACAAATACCACCCATGAACGAATGTGTATCACAGTCTATTGTATAAAACCGCTTTAAGTTCAAAATTCCAGCTCCGTCCCTACTAGTATAACTAGTATAACCCTGGATGGGTGATCGCTCTTGACCTCAGCCTCTCGATCCGGAATATCATTTAACTCATAGCGGAACGATAACAATGTAAGCAGCAGAGGACGTGCGCAGCATCTGGCTCATAATGAGTAAGGTCCCAGAAGTGTGATATTTCCCCGCCTTACTGGTTAGAATCCCAAGTTAGGGAACCGTATATAGTCAGAGGACACTTTGACTATATACAGGTGTCAAAGCTGAGGTCTCGAACCAGGGCTTGGGTACACAAAACGCACCAAGGTAGATGTGAATGAAGACCCGAGTTGCCTTTGGGGCTCCCGAGGGTAAGTGCTCCTGTGAATTCCCCATCCCCTCACCCCCAGGCCAGGCTTGCCCCAGAGACTGGAGTAGGTTAGGGAGTGGGCAGGTCTGCAGGATTCTGTGCTCCAGTGCCAGCCAGGCCCAAGGGGAAGTGGCAGCCGCCTAGGTGCACGATGATGCAGTGGAGCTCGGAGCAGGGAGCGGCTGAGAGACTGCTGGGTGATTTACAGCCTTTAAATGGCTCTCCCCTTCTGCAAAACTCTTAATTTAGTAGACAAACATCTTGGGATAAGGGCTCACTAGAGACAGAACTGATGGGATAAATGCTCGAAGATTAAAGACCTGCCGAGGGGAATACAGAACTCTGTTATGAAAATGGGAAAGAAGTTTCCAGCAGGTAGCCTCCCCATTCGCTCCCCCAAACAGCAAGCATGAGATAAACCACCTAGAAGGGAGGTGGGACATTCAGTGGTGAGAAACAGACTCGCGGTCATCATGCTTGGAAGGGATCTTAGTTGTGGCGTCACCGGGGCATCTCTTCAACTGAGCATTCTGCAGGTGAGGAACCGAGTCCCAAAGGGGTGAGCAGGGTCAGCAAGATGAGTGGTCCACAAGGCTAGTCCTAAGGTGTTTGCGTTTAGGCTTTCATTCTACCATTTGTCCCATAGTAAACGATCAACTCCTAGTTCTGTCCTGCACACTACCGTACCCTTGGGAACCAGCAGAAGGCCAGACGCAGAGCAGGCCCTCCACAAACACTTGATGAAGAAATGGAGTATCAGTGGGGCTTTCAGGAACATCCACCTGAAAATGTATCACTTTACCCTCAGCAAGGTGCCTACAGTAAGCATCTGGGAGTTAGTTGACTCTTAGGGTCCCCATCTCTTCAGCCTTTGCTTTCCAGTCTGAATACCCCCACCTGCAACGAGCCCGTTGCTGGTGTTGGGGAGAACTCTGCCGGTCCTGGTATCCTATCTGTAACACACACATCAGACCCTGGCCTGAATTTTGATGTAAGAGAGCCAAGCTGGCTCAGGTAAAGCAGTGAGATGGAACGTCCTAAGTGGGTCACTTGGGTCAAATATGAGCACAATGGATGTAGAATTGGAGGGTGATCCAAGGCCATGAGTTTGATGTAGACTACAGATAAAAATGATATCAGAATTGGCAGCAATGATAGAACAAAAAAGATTAGGGGAATTGGAATAATTAATGTATAGAAAACCTAGACCAGGCTTTTGAGAGGCATCTGAAGGCTCTAGACCTAGCTCCCACAGGTTTTTGGGTTTTGGTTTTTGGTTTTGGTTTTGATTTGGGGTTTTTTTGGTCTTTAAGCAAGGGTACTTTGAGTATTCATTCGACAACTTCCCCCTTGCATTTAACTATGGATCAACTATAGCCAGTGTTTCAAAATGGGTAAGAGTGTAGGAAGAAACCTCTTCAAGTTTGCACGCAGATACTGTGAACCCTGGTAGTGGTGATATACGAAGGTTCAAATCCTGTGTCTACTTTTGGCTGTGTGTGTGTGACCTGGAGCAATTTATGTCATCTACCTAAGATTCGGTTTTGTGTTTTGTATGGTGAGGACGACCATCGTGTCAACCTTAGTGGGTCGTTGGGAGACTTTATTGAGACTTAGCATGGTGCTAAGTCACTCACAGGGAGTGTTCAGTGAGAGTTAGTATTATTGTTGAGGGGATGCTTTATTTTTGTCTGTTACGTCCTCGTGCTCATCAACGCATCCCCAGAAGACCATCAGTATTAGCTGCCAGCTAGGACCTAATTCAGGGAAAATGCTTTCTGTGCCTTCTCAGTTGTAGAGGGGTTAGGTTCAGTTTGAATATAGTGCCACACTTTCTAGCTTTTGACCTCCGTTGAGAATTTCATTTATCTTTACAACTTTGTGTTCCTTTTCGTCAACCTTTGTGTGGACGATCCTCTTATTTTTTCTGTGTATTTTCTTTGATTTCTTTTTTCCCCAAAATTAGGTGTGGTAGACCTGTTGCTTGGCTTTCTTTACCCAACAGGTGGTAGGTATTACGTGCTAGATGTATCCCTTCGGCACTTTATAGTACCTTACCTTTATACGCCAAAGTGAAAAAGAAAAGGTAATACAAATAACCCAGGCTATAATTATTTCATCTATAAACTTCCTTCTTAATCTCAATTTGCAATACGTCAACTAACAGCAGGAGTACATGGAAGGTTTATTGATTAAAACTCCATGTCATGAAGTTCAGAGAAACAGCCAATAATATACTGAATAATAATCACGATTCAACAACTTCTTGGCAAGTGAAAATATTGGGTCGGCTCTAAAGAGAGAAAATTAAATATGGGCAAAAACGAGTCCAAAACCCCACTCTATAAATACAGAATGAAGAAGACAGGGTTTAGCCAAAAAAAAAAATAGGTTCAAAGTGTGAGGTTGTACTTCTATTTAAGCACTGCATGAGTCAACAGTGAACTTTGATTGGAACAAAATATGCTAATGTTATTGTAGGCTGAGCTAAGAGTAGTTTCATGCTCAGTGGAGGAAAGTGACAATAACTCCACCTTACTTAACCTTGGTCCAACCACACCTGCGATCTTGAGTTCAACTTCAGTTTAGGGTCAATGATGACAAACCGGAGTGTGGCCAGAAGAAGGAGGGGAAGAAAAAAAAAAATCAGATACACAGAATAATTAGAGGAACTTCAGATTCTTAGTCTAGGGAAGGGACATTTTGGGAGAAGTAACTTGGTAGCTATTGACAAACATTTGAACATGTGTGCAGGAAGATACTGAGTATTAGACCAGTACAATAGATGTAAATTGCAAGAAGACACAGACTCGCTCAACCTGAGGAAAACTTCCTAACAATTCAATCTTCTTCCTCAAGCAATTAGCTTCCTTACCTGTTCATCAGCCTTGATCAGTCACACACACAGAGTAACCATCAAAACCATCTGTTACGGAGAATGTTAGGTGTCACAGAGGATGTTGAAGAGGGTGTTGGGTGCGATACAAGATGTTGGAACAGCATTGTATAAAGTCAAAGTCCATACCCAAGACATTTTATATGCATGATAAATATTTGTTGAATGAGGAGTGAACAGCTAGCTAAACTTCTATGCATAACATGCAAGATTAATTTTTAAAAAGCAAATTTTCACTAGCATAAAGAGATGGATTTTCAGAGGATTGACTGAAGTTTCAATTGGAAGGGAGGTGGGGAAAGGAAGAGAGTTGCTCACCAAAGTTGAGGACATGAGACGTACCATCAAGCTGGAAAGTAATAATACTGATTATATACTCAAATAGAGCATGAAGAATTTACAAAACTCTCAACCTTATGATTTGTGATCTAAACCTCACCCACGAAAGTGATATGGGAAGGTGCTATTACCATTACTGTCCCCACTTAACAGATGAGGTAACTAAGGTTCAGACAAGTCAATGGATTGACTGTGGGGCAGAAATAGGCTTAAAATGCCGGAATTTTTAAAGTCCAAATCCTAAAATGTGTTAACCATATCACCTTAATATGGGACTAATCGGCAGAATGGATATAGAAAAGTAGAGCAGGTATGACTTTACAAGGAGTGTAGGCTGAAAATATAAGGAATTTCAGAACTTGTCTTTAATAAAAAATGATAATAATGAAAACCAAGTAGCATTCCAAGCAGGAGAAGCTGAGAAACCATAAGGGGAAAAAAATGAAGGAAGTCTGTAAAGAAAGACATTCAAACAGTAGCTGTGCAAGGTGGGGAGCGGAGCCGGGAGGTGGGCTGATTTCTGGAGTGTTTGTTCCTTCCTGGACTTGATGTAGCTAAGCACACAATGAGATTGGAAGGAAGGGGAGGAGAGAATGATGCATCCTTTGGGAGCCAGGCATTATTGCTTTGCTGTGGCGAACAGGTAGTTTTGAAAATTACACACTACAGTGGCAGGTAATTTATTTTTTATAAATTGTGAGTCCTGAGCTGAAATTGAGAGGGGTGGGGGGAAACAGTACCTGAAATGATTAGAAAGGAGTCATATGGGCTTGTCTGCATGTGGCCAGGGTGATTAGTATCCAGTGTTACCTGGAGAGGGCAATGTACATCCTGCTCTGAGGAGACAAACGTGTCCTTGGCCAAGAGCTTACGTCGAGATGGTTTATGCCTGAATCCCCAGATGTGGCCAGTCCCTCGCTCTGCTCCCTTAGCACTTCTAAGCCCATTACTGTAACACACATCACAATTTATTATAATTACACCTCTCTTTGCTTGCCTACTCTGCCTCACTGAAAGAACCAGCACTCAGGCTCAGTAGGCTCTGGAGATATAAGGTTGGCGAAGACCAACACTATGCAGGATTGTTAGTGCTCGAAAAAAAGAATCGTGAAAAATGAATCCTTAACGTCATATATGGATACATTGAAGCCCCAGAAAGGGAAATGATGGTCTGGGGAATCAGGCACAAATATTAGGGGCACTGTTTCATAGTACAGTAGGGAGCAACAGAGACCTTTTTACCCTCTTGGAGCTTACCATCGAGTGGGGAAGACAGATATTAAGTCAATAATACAAATCATCACCCCAGATGTACAAAGTGCTGCAGGGAGAGTTTAGGGTGGTGTGGGAAGGTTTCATATGGGCCTAGAGAGTCAGGTAATTCTTCCTGATGGCATACCATCTGTTAGTGGCAAAGCCAAGGTTAGTTCCTAAATCTACTTATTGTCATGCAGTCATTTCTTCCTTATACTTTTGCAACGATTTAAAAAAAAATTTGGCTTAGACTAGGGGTTCCTTAGAATTCTGTGACCCCCTAGATCTCTCTGAGGATCTGATGAAAGCTATGAATCATCTGTGAAAAATGTACATAGGGGCGAGAGGCTGGCTCAGTGAGTAGAGCATATGACTCTTGATCTCAGGGTCGTGAGTTCAAGCCCCATGTTGGGCATGGAGCCTACTCAAAATAAATTAAACAAACAAACAAAAAAGAATGAGGATTTAAAATAAAAATGTACATATATACCAAAATGATACAATTTGGATAGAATTTGGGGGGCTGTCTAGGAATGTTTCTGTTCTGAATTCCTATTCTGGACTCTTTCCTAGGTAAGTTGATATACTCCTAGCTCTCCTTTCTTTGGGGTCATTCCCAACCTGGATCTTCAGTTCAGCTTATCTTCTTTGCAACCCAGATCCCCAGGGCAGCTCTCTGCGGGATATCTCCTTGATCGTTCCACTAGGCTGCTCTACAGTTAGGATGTAGCAAAAACTGTACTTGGTGAACAAATATGTGTGCTGGGATTGAGGTTGACAGTGGCATCGGGGGCCTCAGAGAGCAGATTTATGTTGATCAAAAACTCTCAGTTCACGGGCAGAAATGGCTAATAGTCATAAAAATGTGCCTGGTGCTCAGAAAAAGGGCTAAGAAAGAGATGTCCAGTTAAGAAATATTAGAAGATGAGCAGTAGGTTAAGCTCTGGGTCTGATTGATATTGCCCCATGAGAGTACGGAATGGGAAGAGAAGGGAAAGGAAGAAGAGGAGCGAAAGGGGGAAAGAGAGAGAAGAGAAGGCAAGGTAAATTGAAGAAAAGAAAGATGGTCAAAGAAGATCCTGGGGAAACACCGGTATTTCACAAAGTGCATAAGGGACAGAAAATCCTTTATTGGGGACCTAAGAATCCTAGGAAGACCTTGTTTCAAGGGGGAGGTAATCAGCACCAAATGGCATAGACTTTGAATAAGAAAAGAAGCTCGAAGTATCCACTGGGATTTGCAAATAAGAGATGGTTGATGCCCTTGGCCAGAAAATAACAGTGAACTCTTGGGAGAGGAGGTCTGATTTTATCGGACTGCAGAATTAATAGGAGATAAGAAGTTAGCAACAGTCAAGGGAGAGGACCTCTTCGCGGGACTCGTATTTGAAGGACTGCAGAAAGACGAGACAAGAGAAGAAAGCACAGCATCCAGGTGGGGCAGCTGAGATGTAGTTGTTGGAAAGGAGGACAGGAGTGAAGCAGAGCTGGGCGTCTCAGAAGCGGAGAGCACAACGGATGGAATAAAGTCTTCTAGGAGGTATAAAGAGTTTCAAAGATGTGGAGCACAAGGGAAAATCATAGATAATACAGGATCCTGGAGCAGGAGCGAAGGCAGGGAGCAAGCCTAGATGCAGTTAGGCTTGCAGGTAGGATGGGGACGCAGCAAATTAAAAGGGCTGCAACGAAGATCCTAGTGTTGTCTGAATGGTCGGAAGCCATTGCCCTGTTTCCCCCCTTTCTGTTTATGGCAGCCGGTTTTCTCTGAGGTAGGTCTACCCCTGCCTTTTGTGGTGAAGGAATTAGAAGTCACAGGTCTAGTCTTAAATAGCCCTGCAGTCTGTCTGAGACACTGACTCACCACGAATTCACCCTTCTTAGAATACAACCTTTAAGGACACTTTAAACTTTGGACATCAAAAACAAGGGGAAAAAATGTTTCCTTAACGTTATTTGCAAATGTCATTTTAGGGCTGAGGAGCCTGGCTGGGAAACTGTGAACCCTTTTTCACTTGGCTGTGGCCTACTCGGAAGTGTGAAGAAGAATAGGCAACCTTCTGGAATCTTCCTGCAGCCCTTGATGGGGCTTGAAGGAGCCTGCCTTCGCGGACACTTCCAGTCTCTCACTGGAGCAAAGTGACACTGGGCGTGGCAATCTCCAAAGTCTCTTTCAATCCAAAGAAAAATTCTAATGCTTGAAATCATCAAACGTTACTTGGAACCCAAAGTGTCCATTAAGTGGCACATTTAGCTATGAATCATATTTCACAGGATGAAGAAGGAAAAAAAAAAGAATGAAGGGACAGAACCCTGGGCAAGGAAAAAAAAAAAGTGCATGCAGATGTTCTATCCTGAGTTCATCTTTTCCAGGAAAGTACGGCCTTTTTTCAAAAGCCCTCAACACAGAGATATCCTGCCACGTGTCACTGACTCACAGGGGCAGATCAAAGGGATTCTCACATCTGTTCCTTCAACTTGACCTGAGAAATAAAGAGAGCTGAAGACAAAAGGAATAAATACACAAAGGATCCGGCAGTGGTATTAGAGAACACAATGCAGCGGAGAAGACCCACAGAAACCTGCAGATCGGTTTCACATCTGCCATCATTCCAGGGCTATCTTCCATGGCGCTTCCTTTCCCTGTAGGAAGATCTGCCAGAGGTTCTGGGGGCTGAGTATTAGCTGTCTGAAGATTTAGTTTGAAACCTGCTTGTGCAACATAACAAACTGAATGGTCTTGGGCCACGTGAACCCGACATTTCCGTCTCGCTCGTTATTCAAATTGGAATGGGGTGTATTTGCCCTGGCCGCATAATGTTACAAGGATGCGGTGTATGAGAGATGAGCTGATATCGGAGCCTAATGCACCTGGATTCAAATTCCACCACATCTCCCTAATCCATTCGTGGTGATTATTTCATTTTTCATCTGTTCTCCTTGCCTCTCCGGTATCTCCTCCCCACTTCTCACTCTTTGCTCAGGTTTTGATGTCTACTCCACCAGAAATTCAGTGAGGATGTCCTCCACCACTACCAACCTACTGGGACTTGCGCCCATACGCCTGGCTTTCCCTTTTATTATTAGAGATTAATTGTTCCTATTTTGATCTAGGATCTGTCCACTTCTGCCTCTAGATGCCACCCGAACTTCTCTCCCACCCCCGGTCCAACCTCTGCTTGAGGTGACTACTCTTACAATCTGGAAGCCATCATGCTTTCTCAGAATCACGCTGCCCGCCCCCCACTCTAGAAAATCTTATCGGTTAACGTAAAACCATGAAACAACGTCTCCCATGGTTCAAAAAGTTCCCTAGACACCAGGCCTACCTGGACATGCTCATTTGCGGTCAAGGGCCACTCCAGGCTTCCAGTTCTTCAGACTAGAACTCCGGGCTCATCCTTACTCTCCATCCAATTCATCAGCGTATATTCCTGGCTCTCCTTCAAAATATATCCAAGATTCAAACACTTCTCACAACTTCTGACATTCTTGGCTTTGAAGATGGTGGAAAAGGCCACCAACCAGGGAATGAGGTTGGCCTAGTGCAGTATTGTAATTTACGAGAAATACGTATTCGGTCATTCAGTTAAACAAATCTATTTCTCCTATATATTTGGTCTTCCTCCACAATTCCTGACTCACAGGTCCCCAGACTCTTGGGATTCCCTGAGAGCCAAGAGCAATGGGCTCACCTTTTGTTATAATATTTGGTCTCTTTTCCTCAGTTCCTAGAATCATTTCAGAGCCATAAAGGTGAAGTGGGTGTCTTGTTATTTATAAGGAGCCCCTTTTCACCACAACTGGGTTTATGTTAATGAGGCGACCTTTGGAAAGCACTTAAGGATGGAGCCTGGCTGTCAGGGGATCCGGCCATGAATATGCAGAGGGTTGGAACTTTCAGTCTCACCCGCTGATTTCCAGGGAGGCCAGAGAGGCTGGAGTTTCAATCAATTACCAATGCCCAATGATGTAATCGATCATGCCTATGTAATGAAGCCTCCATAAAATCCCAGAAGGACAGGCTTCTGGGAGCTTCCCAGTTGGCGAATGCATGAAGACTTGGAGACGGTGATGCCCCTGTCCTGCATTCCTTGCCCTACACGTGTCTTCCCTCTGGCCGTTCCCGAGTTATATCCTTTTCTCATAAACCAGTGATCTGGTGAGTAAACAGATTTCCCGAGTTCTGTGAGCCACTCTGGCTAAGTAATCAAACCCAAGGAAGGGGTTGTGGGAACCTCTGATCTACATACAGCAAGTAGGTCAAAGGCACAGGGAGTAACGTGGGCCTGCAGCTGGTGTCCTAACTTGGAGAGGATGGCTGGAATCTCCAATCTGTAGCTGATCGGTCAGAAGCACAGGTAACAACCTGGACTTGTGCCTGGTGTCAGAAGTGTGGGGGCAGGCGATCTTGCGGGACTGAGTCCTTAACCTGTGGAATTTGATGCTGTGTTAGGGGAGACTGTCAGAATTGGGTTGGGTCATAGGACACCCGGCTGGTATCTGGAGAAGTGCTTGGTACTGTGTAAACCCCTTTCCCCACCACACATGTTGGAACTGGGTGCAGAACCCAAAAGACTTAATCCCTATAGAAGCTAGCAAGAACAAGGAAACGGAGTCTTCACTGGAATCTCTAGAAAGAAATGTAGCCCGACCAATGCCTTGATTTTCGCACAGGGAGACCCATTTCAAACTTTTGACCTCCAGAAGTGTAAGATAATAAATTTGCATTGTTGAAGGCACTGAGTCGGGGGGTAATTTGCTAAAACAATGCACACTAACACAAGTACGATTCAACCACAAAGTAGAAGTGATAAGAAGATCTGCCTCTAATATTTGGGATGGGGGGCCAAGGCAAGATTAGAGATCTAGGTTCTTGGCCTGCAGTACATCTCCTTTCTCTTTTTACCCCAGCTCTTTCTTACATCAAGAGGGTCCCCACGTGCTTGTGCGCGAAAACCCCAGCCCACAGGTCTATTCCTTCCACGTAAAGGTGCCCTCAGGCAGTTGTTGGACACAGGTAGCTGACCAGCAGTGGAGTCCATTCTCAGGGAGACAGATCCATGGACGAGGCTCTGCTGATAGACTTGGAGCTGTCCATGCAGATCATTCCAGGCTACCGGGTTCCTGGCACAAGGTATTGTCAAAGGAAAAAATCCAAAAGGGATTCTTAAAGGAAATTAGTCTTTCATTTGGGATCCATTAGGAATTCTGTTCTCTGTCTTCCCTTTAGATCTTTGGGCATATTCTGCCCTCCTCTCTGGATTATGTCCTCCTGACCCAGGGGACTCAGCTCTAACTTACTATCTCAGTTGGCTTTTGCCATGGAAAAATCACCCCTAAGTTTAGTGACTGAAACCAATTCCTTTGCTCATTATTAAGCCAGTTGTCAGTTTGGGACGGGCTTAGCTGGATGGTTCTTCTGGTCTTGGCCAGGGTTGATCATGTGACTGGTCTGCTTCTGGGCCAGATTGAAATGCCCTTTGCTGGGATGACTCACCTTTGTCCCAGTGCTCTCCCATTCTCCAGCAGGCTGACCCATTCACTTAATGGTCACAGGCTTCCAGGAAAAAAAAATGGAAGCTCCCACGGCCTCTTGAAGCCTGGGCTCAAACTAATACACAAAGGAACTTCAAAGTCATGCTGTAAAGATGGGATATGGTGGCTTTAAGAATTGTGGCCATTTTTTTTTTTTTTTTGTAATCTATCTTATTCACCTCTTGTCGAGAGTTTTCCAGTCCTTCCCACCATCCCAGGTTCGACTGATACCAAATACTTGGACCTTTAATATCTATTCTCTTATTTAATTTATATCAAACTTCACGAGTTAGGCACCTTCATGATTATTACCCCAGTCGAGAGAGGTGTAGAAGGCAAGGACCAGAAACTTCCTGAGTTCATACAGCCACACCTGGCAGAACTGAGAGTCAGACCTCACGCCATGTGACTGCAAATCAGTTTCTCAATCTTGGTATCACTGACATTTTGGATGAGATGATTCCTTGCTGTGGAGAGCGGTCCTGTGTCCTTCAGGGTTTTGAACAGCATCCCTGGCCTCTACCCAAGAGATCTTAGTAACACAACCTCCAGTTGGGACGACCAGAAATAACTCCAGACATCGCCAAATGTCCCGGTGGGGGCAAAAACCACCCCCGGTTGAACACCACCCCCCCAGATCATGCCTCTTCCCTCCTCACACCAGCAATACTGTCTTTCCCTGAGGGAGGGGGTTGACTCTACTTTAAAGCCAACACTTCGTCTATGCTTTTAGCCTGGGGCGGGGCTAGGACAGAGGTGGAAGCTGGAACCACTTTTCCATTAGGGTCCTCTCAGAGCTCACTCTTCAGCGTTTAGCCTTCCCTCCTTCCAGTTGCTATCAACTTCTCATTATGAAGTCAGCATCCTCTACGAGGTTACGGTCTGTGAGAACCAGCCAGCTCTCCCAGAACATGAAAAGATGGCCCCAGCGCAGGCTAAAGAGGAAGCTCCAAGTTGGAAAGGCTTCGCCATCGGTGGCAGGGAGCTAAATATTTCATCTTCATAAAATAAACATAGATCGTCTCGTCATGAAATATACATAAAAATGTTTAAACATGTTAATTATTAAACCAATATTGATTCATATTGGATGAGGCATTAAGGGAAAATTAGCTAATGTATTTAATATCTCCTCCACAGTTGACTAGTATCAGAATTCATCATATGTAACCACCAATAATCATAAAAGTGGCAGGCGATATTTATGACCAGAGGGGTGAGTGAGGGCTGGGCAGGAAGGGACTGGGATGGAGGAAATATGAAGATCTAAGAGACGGAGGTTTCGGCTGTCACAGCTCACCCTTGGAATCTCAGACATTAATCACTGGGTGAAGTCACAGCATCAAAATTTGATAAACCTTTCATATTGGGACAGTTATTGAATATCATTTGGACCCGGCTTTCCTCTCAAAAATGAAATGGGATGGCAGGTGCAATGGAGAGGTAGAAAGAAGAGTGGGAACAGGGCTTAAAAACCCAGAGAACAAACTGAGGGTTGATTGGGGGGGAGGGGAGGGGGAAATGGGTGATGGGCATTGAGGAGGGCACTTGTTGGGATGAGCACTGGGTGTTGTGTGTAAGGGATGAATCATGGGAATCTACCCGCAAAACCAAGAGCACACTGTATACACGGTATGTTAGCCAACTTGACAATAAATTATATTTTTAAAAAATCAGGGTTTGAATTGTCTCACTGGTGTTTTTTTTTTTTTTTTTTACAGCTTTAGGCTCTATTTACTCATCTGTAAAACGGGGGAATAATATCCACTGGGTGGCGTTTTCCTCGTGTTATTTTGTGTATTCTAATCTTATCTCACTAGTTTTCAAATTCCTCAAGGGAAGAGAACATTTCCCCCCATATTTTTTTTTTTTTCCTGTGTGCTGGAAGTAGACTAATTTAGTCATTTAAAACCCTGCTCTGGACTCAGAAAAATCTGGATTTGAATTCTAGATCTTGAGCGAGTTACTTTATTTCTCTGTGCCTCAACTTGCTCATCTGTAATTCACTCACCTCCCGGACCTGCTACAAATAGAAACTGTTATTATATAAAGTGATCAGAACACAGCACGGAGGAACCATTCGATGCTTAGTGGTTGTTGTGCCTTATTTCCTTAGACAAAGAACGAAGGAGCTGACAAATATTCATTGAGGTTTCAGTGGATTTTTTAAAACTCAGCGATTCATGGAGGTGCCTGGGTGGCTCAGTTAGTGAAGCGTCCAACTCTTGATTTCAGCTCAGGTCACGATCTCAGGGTTTGTGGGTTGGAGCCTGGAGTCGGGCTCTGTACCATCGGTGCAGAGCCTGCTTGGGATTCTCTCTCCCCGTCTCTGCCCCTCCCCTGCTTGCGTGCCTTGGGTGCACATGCTCTCTCGCAAAATAGACAAACATTAAAAAAAAATCCGTAAGCCATGACCTTTACATTGGAAATAACTTTAAATATCAGCCACTGTAGGTAACTCAGAGTCTCGCAAGCCAGGTTCTAGCACAAACCGTGTCCCTGATAGGGACAGATCTTGGGAAGAATCTCGACTTGTTTTCCCTGTCCGTTCAAAGCCCTTCTGCTTCCTACAGGCTCCAGTGCTAGGAAGGGAGCATTTCTCCCTCCTGTAAGACATGTTTGCTCAGAGCTGCTAAGAATCCCACCTCTGCCATCAACACACTTGACCTCTGAGGCCTGGTTTCCTCATCTGTGAAAAGGAGATAAAAAGATCTAATGCGTAGCCCCTTTTTGGGATCAAAAGAAAATGGAAAAATTAAGACAACTGCATTTTGCCAATGTTGATATATCAGATCTCATCTTTTCTGAATTTTGAGATATATTCTTTTTTTTTTTGTTCACCTTTTAAACATATCTGAAATTAGGATGTCTTACAACTGACCTATACGTTAGTGTAGTGATTCTCTCCTTTTCCCAAGGAGCTCTTATTAAATCAGCAGTGTGTCTTCTAATTAGAAATGTCTTCAGGGGCGCCTGGGTGGCTCCGTCAGTTAAGCAACTGACTTGGGCTCGGGTCATGATCTCATGGTTCATGGGCTCGAGCCCCGCGTCGGGCTCTGCCTGGGCTGACAGCTCAGAGCCTGGAGCCTGCTTCGGATTCTGTGTCTCATTCTCTCTCTGCCCCTCTCCCTCCTCGTGCTCTGTCGCTCTCATCTCTCAAAAGTAAATAAACGTTTAAAAAAAAAAAAAAGAAATGTCTTCAGAAAGCATGTCTTCAGAAAGAGAGGGAAAGCAGTGTTATCTTCCATCTCATCGTAATTGAATAGCGCCTCCTAAGAAATAGTGCTGCTTCACCCCTGAATCTGCTCTTCTGGGGTCAGGTAGTTGTTAATAAGTGAAAAAAAAAAAAAAGAGTAGGAGGCACCTTGATGTCGTCTTTTTTCTGCAGCAAGGGGTGGGGGGGGGGGGGGATGGCAGACACGTGGGTATTTCCCAAACACGATTTCCTTAGATGCATTTTGTCATCGGGGAAAAGTTCATGAGAAATGGCTTCCCGTTATGTATCAGGACCCATCAGACTCTGAGACTGAAAACCTCCCGAGTAGCATTTCTTGGCTACCAGATGTTACACAGCTGCATTGCAAATTGTCATCAGAGCTCAAAAGACAAGGAAAGAGAGGATTGTTGAAGCCATGAAGGCAGATGACACAGTAAACGGTGCATTTAATTTCAACTTAATGTGAGAGATAGCATGCATTAGATAAATATCATCTGATCATTAAAAACATATTTATGGAAGTATAGCAACTTTGTCAGGGATGTGTGACTAATAACACAGAGCCGTGAGTCCTCAAAAACATATTTGTCTTAATCGACTGGTGTTTAGTTTGGATTATTGACTGTTAAATCAAAATAGAAGTTTTCACTGGAGATTTTGCATTTCATTTGTGACAGATTTGTCTTCATCAGACACCCGCATCGGATACCCAGTTTGCCCATAAAAAGCCCACTCTAACAGAGTCCTAAAATTTCCATGTTGGGAAAGTTCTTAGATGTCCATCCTCCTCCAGCTCTTTTTGGGGCGAATGGTGTCATCGGCTGTGAATTGCAACTATATTTTCTGAACAAATGTGGTTATCACCACACTGGGGGAAATTTGGAAGAGAAAACAGGAAAAAAAATGTCAGCTATTTTCTCTTCACCCGAACAATCCCTTCTTTTTCATTTTCGGTGTGTCGGCATGTGCTTTGAGTTCGGTCTCCCGGATCCAGAATGCCTGAGTTTGAATCCTACCTCTGCCCATTTACCAACAGTGTGAGTGACCCAGGGGAAATTACTTAGACTTCTGCATTTCTGCTTCCTTGCTTGTAAAATGCAGATAATATTAAAGTTAGCTCATAGACCAGTGAGGGTCAAGTGGATTAATCCATGTTAAGCATTTACAACTGGCTCGCGATGAGCACTCCATAGGTGTTAGCTATGCTGATAACTAAGTCAACTATGAATGTTCTGACGCGTATTCTTTTCCAAAATATTGAAATATATCTTTAAGGGGGATTCCCAAGCCATTTTCATAAAATCTCATACAGATGGGGAACTGGATCCTTTTTGAGCAGTTCCAAAGTCAAATAATCCATTACCTCCTTAGACAGATTATTTCACTTTGGGATGGCTTTAATAAATGTTTAATGTCGACGGGCCTTCTAGTGACTCCCCCGCAATGATTTGGTTCTGTCCCTGTCTTATTGCAAATTATTCCAATACGTTAAATCTCAAAGCATGTTTCCTGGCATACTAGTCACCTCCATACCCATGCCCTCCGCCTCCGTCGTGCCTCTCGAAACCATCTACTTGGTTCTGTTTTTATCACCATCACCCTAGACCAAACCATCATCACCTCCAGTCTGGTTATAGCAATAGCCCCTCAGTTGGTTTTTATGTCTGTTCCTGATATGTGGCCACCAGCCTTGCCTCATGCCAAATGTGAAACTGAGCGCAAAATTTGTCTATGCAAAGCCCTTCTGTAGCATCCCATTTCTCAAATTAAAATCAGAACTCTTCATGATCTAAGAAACTTCCCCGTCTTCCTCCCCCGCTACATGTCTCTCCTCTCTGTCCCTTCTTCACTGCAATCCAGCTACACTGTTCCTCCTCAAGTATCCCAGGCTCTTTTTTGGTTCAGGGCCTTTATAACATTGTCTCCTCTCCCTGGAAATCTGCCCCCTGTTCTCACCCTTAGTCTAGCTAACCTCTCCTATGATCCACCAGGCCTCCTCTGCAATGTTTCTCCCATAAGGAGGTCTTTTTTGAAACTTCTGTATAAAATATGCCTGTTTCACTCTCTCAGAGTACCTTGCTAATTTTCCCTCAAAGTACTAATTAACAGTTCGCAATCGTGTTTATTTGGACAATCCCTTATTTCTAGACCCTTCTAGAAATGCAATGGCTATCAGGTCAAATGCATTTCCGGGATGCCTGGGTGGCTCAGTCAGTTAAGTGCTTGACTCTTGGATTCAGTTCAGGTCATGATCTCACGGTTTCCTGAGTTCGAGCCCCCCCATCCAGCTCTGCGTTGACAGAGGTTTGGGATTTTCTCTCTCCCTCTCTCTGCCCTTCCCCTACTCACACTGTCTCTGTCTCTCTCAAAATAAATAAATAAACTTTAAAAAATGCATTTCTAAACTGACCCTGTTAGTCATACCTGGAAGCAACTTCAAACAAACAATGGTCAGAAATAATTTACTATCGTCTCTTCTATGTTTCTAGGGCTGGAATAAAATAATCGCGGTAAATGTTTATTGAGCACTTATTATTTCCAGGCCCTATTCTGAGCATTTCACATGCACTTTTATTACCTAAGAAGCAAGTGTTACCACTGTCCCATTTTATATCTAGAAGGGGCTGTAACGTACCCAAGGTCATGTAGCAGACAGGTGGCAGAGTCAGGATTTGAACCCAGGCTAACACTAGTGACCATGTTCCTACCACCACCCCTCTGGAAATATACAACCTTGGCTTTTATTTAGGAAGGAAGAACTCACAAAATGCTCTACATTTGGCACAAACCGTGAAGATAAATCATTGAGTGGCACGATTAGACTAGAGTGTTGGAAGCATGTTAAGTGAACCTTTTCAAGGTAAAGTATTACATGATTTAAAATGATATTGTTATCCCCAAACAGGAAAACACACGATCACCATGTCAGAAAAGGATGCACACGAGGCTGAATGTTTATGAAAGATTCTACGGAAGAATTAGATGCGATACTTATATACAAATAATTATACACAGTGTGCGTGCCTTTATGCGTGTGTGTCTCTGTGTGTGTGTGTGTGTGTGTGTGTATATGCAGACACACACGTACACATATATAAAGAAGAAAAGAGGAAAAGATATATATTCAGTCCTTTCCCTTTTTTTAATAGCACTTTTTCTAATTACAAAAATACTACATACCTATTGTCCAAGTGATCGAAATGTTTTCAAATCTGTGATCTTCACGTCCCGCCCATCTCTAGAGAAGGGAAGAACTATTACTGTTTTTGGACAACAAATCTGAGGCTCAGCAGGGTAGGAGAACTTGGGTGCAGTCAGTTAAGTGGGAGAATCAGGACCGTTCTCTGAAGACACGGACGCCGAAAGGAATAGGGAAAATAGGGCAGGTGTTGGAATCCAAAAGATCTGAGTCTGAATCACAGATGCCAAACTGCAGAACCTCTACCCCTCCAGACTAATTTTTTCATCTGTGCAACTGGTTTTTCATCTGCTTTGAGGAACTCAGGTAAGACGGACTCAGATCTTGTCTGTGAGATACCTGGTTGGAAATCTAGCCTACTTTAGCTGCTCAACACATGAGGTTTGTTTTGTTTTTTTTTTTTTCTTTTTCTCTCTCTCTCTCTCCACCATCCTGGACCCTTTCACCCTTTTCTTCTGGCTCCTCTTTCCAAAACAGCTCAGCTGAGATGATGTAATGCTTCAATTGCCTGACCCAGCCCTGCTGTGGGATCATGGCCATGGCTCTGCTTGATAAAAGCACTACATAAATACGCCTCCTGGAAACGCTGACATGACCCCAGTTCCCATCAGGTGACTCCTTGGAAGGAAGAAAGATGGATGTCTTGGTCTCAGCTTATAACTCCAGAGAGAATTGGACAGAGGCACAGCTTATTATCCTGGGCATCTCTGAACTGGCTGGTGTTAGTTAAGCCCAAGGCCCGTTGCATCACAGCCGCAGATAAAGGGCCTCTGTAGATTGATCTGCCCTAATTTCACCCACAGGTCCTTCCTTCTGACCCCTCTACGTTTGCTGGGCATGTGCAGGGAAGTTAGACAGAGCGAGGTTTGGAGTGAAGCCACTCAAGTCTGCGTCCCTACTTTGCAGCTTGCTGGCTCCACGGCCAAACACAAATCACCTTCTTTCTCTAGCTCTCGGTTTGCTCAGAGGGAGGATGATGGCCCGCGTCGTGGGCGCAACTCAGCATCAGACTCAAAGCTTCTTTAGGAAGACACGGTAGGTGATGTGTTCTCTTCCTCCTGTGGTTTTCTCAGGAGGGGGTCCGCTCTGGGGCTGACCCTGTGCATGTCAAGATCCCCGGGCCTCTCCGGGCGGGGACAGAGGGCCACTGTTCCCCAGACCTCTGACGCTCATGACATCCTTAGACTCTTCTGACTCTGGATTCTCCCCGCCTGGGTAGGCCTGGACACAGGGATACAGACAAGGCCTCTATAAACCACAGCGTGTGGCTGCAGCTTTCTCAGCCTGGGGAGAGGACCGAGCTGCACGTGCAGACAAGGGGGAAGACTTGACCAAGACCCCTGAGTCCACGGTGCCGCCTGGCAAAATGTATCGCATCGTGAGCACACTGCCGGCAGTAAACGGCCAGGAGCCAAGAGCCGAGGACCTGCTGAAACCAATGCCGTTCACTGTGAATGGAGACCTGGCCTGCGTGGAGCTGAGGGGCAAGAAGGCTCAATAGCTGGGAGAACTCACCCCGGGGGTCAGCCTGAGGGGGTTTGACCCTTGACCTTCTCATTCCTTAGCCCTGTGACCTCACTCAAATTGTTTCACCTCTTTGCCCTTCAATTCCCCTTCTGTAAAATAGGACTGGAAACGAACCCACTTCTTAAATGTATTGAGGTCTTCTGTTAATACATATCAGCCTTTATCTGGAATTCAAGAAACAAAACAGATGAACATAGGGGAAGGGAAGGAAAAATAAGAAAGAGAGAGGGAGACAAGCCAAAAGGGACTCTTGAATACAGAGAACAAACTGAGGGCTGCTGGAGGGGAGGTGGGTGGGGGGATGGGCTAAATGGGTATTACGGAAGGCACTTGTGGGGATGAGCACTGGGTATTATATGGAAATGATGAAGCATTAAATTCTGCTCCTGAAACCATTATTACACTATATGTTAACTAACTTGGATTTAAATAAAATTTAAAAAGGGGCGCCTGGGTGGCTCAGTCCATTGAGCATCTGACTTCGGCTCATGTCATCATCTCACCGCTTGTGAGTTCGAGCCCCGCATCGGGCTCTGTGCTGACAGCCCAGAGCCTGGAGCCTGCTTCGGGTTCTGTGTCTCCCACTCTCTCTCTGCCCCTCCCCCGCTCACGCTCTGTCTCTCTCTTTCAAAAATAAATAAAACGTTAAAATAAATAAATAAATAAATAAATAAATAAAATCTTTAAAAAATATTCATTTATTTAATCTGGTGACAAACTTTTGAGGTAGGTGGCTGGGCATTATCATCCCCATTTTACCTATGAGGAAACTGAAGCGAGTAGAAAAAAGTAGTCTCGAAGCTTTCCTTTTGATCTATAATTTATTTAATTAAAATCAATGTTTCCCAAGTGTCTTCGGTGGAGTACTAATTGCAGACGTTTCTCCGTAAAATAAAGGATTCTAGGGTGAACCAGGTCTGCAAATTCTGCACAGGGAAAGCCCCCTCTTGGGGGAGTCGGGACAACGTTTGCATATCAAACGGATGGGGGGAGCCCTGTAGGAGGAAACCTGTTCAACTTTGTTCAGTCCAGTGTTTCCAAATGGATTTGACCAGAGAGACCTGCCAGCCCCTTCCTTCCGGCCTCCCACACTTGCACGACATCGGTCAACATTCCACAAAGCCGTTTGGCAAAGTTCATTCTGATTCAACTCAACCAACATTCGTTGAAGGTCAAGCCTGTGTCCATCCCTATCTTTACTGGGCTTTGAAGGCATGCCAGACTTCTCCTTCTCTGCTAGTCCATCACCTCGGTAGGAGAGAAATAATGCACGATAGATATTTAGAGAACAACCCAAATGTTAATTTAGATGTTTGAGCCAAAGATACCACAGGTGCCAGAGAGACGGGAATGCCGTGGAGGAGAATGGGGCAGCTTGGATGGGGGGGGGAGGATTGAGGCTGAACCATTCAGAATGAGAGCCTTGGCCTGATCTGCAAAAGCAGGGCAATGGGGCTCTTGAGAAACCTCCCATTGCCAAAGAAACGCTAATTTATCCGTGGTGGGGAGACCCTACTCCTAGGACTAGATCGTTTCATGCTCACAATAACAGAATTATGTTTCTCGCAGGAATTTCCATAGTACGCGTTGCTGGCTGTTATTATTGGGATTACAATTATTATTAAATCAGGTGATTAGACGGTCATAAGACCTAAGCATCTCTGAGCAAACATAACAGAGTGTGTTAATTACACTTGTACTAAAAGAAAAAACAAATCCCTTGTTTGATGACGTTCATCCTTTTCTAGCATGACCTCAGGCTCCATGACTCCGTTGGCGTCTTACTCTCTCTCTTCACTCTTATCACCCACTATTTTGACTAAACAAAACACAACTCTCCACCCAAGGAGCTACTTGAATCACACAATCACCAATGACTTCTCCCCGTTTTCTTCTCAGTGCTCTTATTCCTTATTCCTATTGGTTTTGAACTGCTTCAGGTCAGAACCAATGGCCATTTAATGGAATTCATGTTTCCTAATTAATCTCTAACACGTTCAGTTTTCTTCTTGAAAACTCTTCGGGATAAATGACTATATTTGGTTAGGTGCCTGGGAGAAAGAAGGGTGCACCAAGTAGGGGGACCAGCAAAAGCAAACTCTGGGAGATGGGAAACGGGCTTTCTGTCCAAGAGACGTGAGAAGAAAGGTCTGCCTGAACCAAAAAAAAGTTCTGGGTGTGCGCTGCCCCAGGCTGGATCTCCACTTAGCTCTGGTGAGCTGCTGAGTTGTAGAAACATCTCCATCCCTGCCTCTGTTTCTCTGTCATCAGCTGCCTCTCTATCAAATGGTCCCAATGCGGCTGCTTTCTCAGGACATACTCTCATCTCCCTGACTGTTCTGTGGACACCGGTGTCAGAATCAGGCACCTTGATCGAGCCCCTCCCACCTCTTTCGTCAACTTTTCCTCCTTGAGTCTACTGATTCAAGTATTCTTTGGAACTTTGGGACAAAACTTCCTCAACTTTGGACCAAGTTACATGGCTCGGAAGCCCTATTTATATGCAACATTTTTTGAGTGTCTAAAATACAGCACGTGTAATAGATATCAGCTACTGAGTGGCTAGGATGTACCCTTGCTGGAGATGGGAGACAGGCATATGGATTTCTGCCTTAAAGATTCCACAATTAAGTAAGAAGTCAGCCCGTGTTTCTGACATGAGTTGATACATATTATAACTGAAATGCATATAATATGAGGAGGATAGCAAAGAAGGCTTCTGTCAGGGTAAATATTGAAATTTATGTAGGTCACATTCGATTGGGCCTCAGAAGGTGAAGAGGAAGAGTGAGCGTCAAGAAAGCACACACAGAAAGTCCCAAACCTTCCTTGTGTGGGGATGGAGGGTGCGATGTGATAATTAAAACACAGGCCCTGCAGCTAACTACCTGGGTTCAAAACTCTCCTCTGCTATTTATCAACCACATCATCTGTGACCGAGGATAATCAAACCCACGGTTTTTGGGGGCTCTGGGGTTCTCAATTGTAAAATCGAGATAGCTGTAGCACCAACCTCAGAGCACGGCTGGAGAAAATATAAGAATGAATAAATCCACCTAGAACACTTGGAACAGTGCCTGGCACTGTTCACACTAAGTTTTGAACCAGTGTTAGTCTAGTCATTAAATTTAAGAATTCAGCCACAGCTCTGATGGCGTTGCCATCCCAGGTCTAGAGGCTGGGCTACCGATCTTATGGAAGACATGTTCTACCGGGGCGGGGGCGGGGGGAAGACAGAAAACAAAGAAAACGGTGAAAGGTAATTTCAGATGATACTGAGTACTATGGAGAGAAACAGGATGAGTGATGGTGACGGAGTGATTGTCTGGGTTCCTCACGGAAGGTCTCTCTGAAGAGGTGACATGGGAGCTAAAACCCCAATGTTGAGCAGGACCAGCCATCGCAAGATACGCGTATGGAGGTTTCTAGGAAGAGAGACAGCACGAGCAAAGGCCTCCGGTGAGAACAGTTTCTCCAGGTAGAAGGATGGAAAGGAGGCCAGAGCGTATGAGGCGGAAGGCAGGGAGGTGCAGGGGGGCTGGGGTGAGACGCGAGGTCAGAGAAGCGCACGGAAGTCCATGATGTAGGGCCTGCACTATACAGGAAGGAAGTTGGCAACGCAAAGCAATCTAGTTGCACAGCTGAATAAGAAATGGGACTAGAATGAGCTTAGTAAGCAGTGCTGTCAGTTTGTTCTTGATTTTATACCCTAGACAGAAAAGAAAAGAAAGGAAATAATGGTGGAAACGGAACCATGCCTTTGACCGTCTCGTAGCCATGGTTGGGTATCGGGGAAACTGCTGGTCTTGGAAGATGCTTCCTTTACCCATCAGCCAGGATCCTGGCAAGCGACAGATGCCACACTTAAAGAAACGGTTGGAGATAGTTTAAAGGAAAACATGATTGACAAAGGTATGGCAAGGGCTAAGAGTACCACCCAGGGTGGTAAAACAGGGTGGGAATCACAATTGAGGGCAGTGACCACCCAAGCCTGGGGGACAAGAGTAGAGAGTGGTTATGGGACCTGGATAAAGTCGTAGCTGTAGGAAAGGGCTACATAACAGTTGTGCCTTTAACAGAGTGATGTAGCCTCTGCGGAGGTGCGTCCCAGTAGGGAGACAACAGGGGGAATAAATGCCCGCACCTCCCTCTTCTCCCTTTCGTGATCTCCTGCTAAGGGTTCTGGCTGAACGCGTAGAAGCTACAAGCAAGAGAACTGTGGTAGGCTAAATATTCATCAAAAATGTCTACCCCATAACCATCCAATCTGTGGGTATGTTAGGCTAGGTGGCAAAAGGGGTTTAAGGTTGTATGTGGAATTAAGGTTACTAATCAACTGACCTTAAGATAGAGAGACTATTTCTATCTTCTTATCTGGGTGGACCTAATGTAATCAGAAGGGTCTGTAAAAATGGCGGAGGGAAGAAGGAGAAGAAAACTGGAGAGACGGTAACAGGAAAAGAACTCCATCGGACCTAAAGGCTTTAAAGGGAGCCAAGAAATGCAGAAAACCTCCAGAAGCTGAAAGAAGCAAGGAAATGGATTCTCCCCTAGAGCCTCCAGAGAGAACGGGGCCCTGCCGACACCTTCATTTTAGCCCAGGGAGGCCCGTTTCAGATTTCTGACCTGCAGAACGGGAAGAGAATATATTTTTGCTGTCTTTGCCGCCACGTTTGTGGCAATTTGTTACAGCAGCCGTAGAAAACGAACACAAAAGCTCAGCTAATGCATTGCATAAAGAATGCACAGGGAAGGAGTGTAGAAAGAGTATCTGAGGGCATGGTGGAGAATATTCCACACACCTGGGCTCAAGCCTTGGCTCTACACTTCCTCTATGGCTTCGGTCAAGCCACTTTGCTTGCCTGGGCCTCAGTTGCCTCCCCTGTGAAACGAGGGCCATCCTAGCTATTTTGATGGGTCATTAAGACCCAAATGGCATCATGGATGCGAAAGTGTTGGCTCCCCGAGACAGCACGAGCAAAGGCCTCCAGTGAGAACAATTTCTCCAGGTAGAAGAATGGAAAGGAGGCCAGAGTGTCTGAGGTGCAACAGGGCAGCAAGCATCCGCCGTCGTGAGGACCACAGGAAAACTGGTTCGACGCAAAATCTCCACTTCCAACATTTCTGAGGTTAAAGCTTTGTAGCTCTCGCCTGTATGACTTTCCCATTATGACTTTCTTCAGTGTGAAAAATTAGGGCATGTCTCCAAAGCATACTTCCCCACGGGGCCTGGAGCCATCCTACCTCGACGATAAATCTTCTCCTTCAACGTAAAGATTTATGATTCTTGTTGGGAAAGAGAAGTTGCAACATGCGTAGACATCATCACGCATCCAGACACACGCCGCATGTTCTAGTAACTGAGATTGCCCCGAGAGATTCACATAAGGGGGTCATGACTTTTTAATCACACATTCCACGAGTGTGTCTAATACCCTCATGCGCGTACAGACACCACACATATTCACATTAACTCGTACGTTTCCCGTGAAGGGAACCCCAAGAAGCAAACCTGCCAGCGCCCTCTGAAGCACAGAGATGACGAGACCATAAACCCACATACACCCTGCACCTCCCCGGCCACCACTGGACCCGCAACGAGTTTGGAGGCCAAATAAGTACTTAACACGAGCAGAAATGTTTCTCCTGTAGGACAATCGCGAAGAAAAGTCAAATTGCCTTTCATGACTTTCAAAATGGCTTGCAGAAGACCAGTTGGTTTATGTATTAAATTTATCTGGAATTTACATTTTGATTGGCCAACAGTCTGGGCAAATTCCACAGTAACCTATTGATCTGACAGAGACATTTGACAGCTTTGAACAATAGCTGAAATGGCTTTTAACACCCAGCCGGTGAGAGCGGTGGGGGGAGAAGTTTCCCAACGAGCCATCTCTGTTCATCTTCCTTCAGCTCCCCCGCCTCCTCCTCCAGCCTTGGGGCGCCTTTCAATAAAGCCAACGGAGACATATTTTCCAGAGACGCCAGATGAAAATCCTCCCGGAGTCTCCCCGCCATCGCTTCTGCTTCCCTGGTTAACTGTTGTGTGCTTTCACCCCCGAACGCACTCGCAGGCTCTCTTCCTCCTTGTGAAATCCGCAGTCCTTTCGGGGCCTGTTTGTTCCAGACCGATGGGGACAATAAGTAAATGTGTCTCTGGGTTACTAGTCGGGCATCTTTCTCAAATGCTTCTCATCTCTGTGACCTCGGCTCCAGATGCTGAGACGGGAAGTACCCCTATTTCTCTCCTCCTGTCCGAGACATAATCGGTCGCCTAAGATTTTTGTGATCATTCCAAATGAGTCTGACTTCTTACAGTGTATGTCTCTACCCATCATTTCTCAGTTATCGTCTCTGTCTTGGATTACTGTGGTTTAATTCAATGAAAATTAAGCAACTATTCTGTTAAGGATATTGCTAGAAGGGAATGCACAGATCAAGATGAAGTTGAGGCAGGCCTCCTAGGAAATTATAACGTAATTATAATATGACAAAGCAGTCGTTCTCCTGTGTGTGGCACTCAAGCCAGCAGCGAGCAGCCCCACTTGGAAACTTGTCAAATATACAAAATCCCGGGCCATACCCGGGACCCACTGAATCAGAAATTCTGGATGTGTTTTAACAAAACCCTCAGGTGATTCTAAGGCAAGTTTAAGTTTGAAAATCACAGTCATACAGTATTTGAGACATGTACACAAAAGCTGATATTGATTTCTGTAGCAAAGTGACAAGAGAGTGCTAATGGGGACTCAGAATAAGGCTTGATAAACTCTAGGAGGCAAAGCAGGAAGAATTTGGAGGACAACGGGAGAGCTTCAGAGAGGAGAGGGCCCTGGGTTGTGCTTTCGAGGATAGTCTGGAGGACATTGCAGACCAAGCACGCAAGAGGAGAAAAGGAATAATGTCAACATGGTCGATGTCTGGTACTGGAACCGCCCTTTTCCATTTACTGCCCATGACAGATATTACTAGTAGATCGGGGTACTTTTTCCTGTTGAATGCTGTGATCATCCCCAGATCTTTGTAAACACACTTCTCTAGGTAGCCAGTAGCATCAGTTAGAATTGGCAGAAGTCTGTCTATTTCCTGTTTCTGGAGCCGAGTCCGCAGACTAAAGGAATGCTCGGGCCTTCTACTGGGAGAGCTTCAGAAGAAAAAGGTTCACTAGGCACTAGATTGCACAGGGCCTTGAATGCCAACCGAGAGTTTGAGCTGGTTTCCACATGCAATAGAGAAGCCAGACATTAAGGGTTTGATTGAGGAAAGTGATGTGATCAGAGCCGTTCAATGGTCAGGCATTTTGTCTTCCGCTCCCTTTAAATGGTAGTTTCCAGACATGGCTGCCCGTTAGAATCACTCAAGGAGATTTTAAAATTCCCGACGCCCAGACCGCACCCCGGACCAAGTAAAGCAGAATCTTTTGGGACGTGATCTGAGCGGCAGGGTTTGTCAAGCTTCCCTGGTGATTGCAATGCGCAGCCACGTTTAAGACCCAGTAGTTTAGATGATAAATTTATTGAGGTGGATTCTTTGTCACCCATCTGATCCCATGCTCTGCATCAACCTAGTGCAATGTCTTGCAGAGGGAAGAGTCTCTGTACCTGACTGCTGGTGAATTAAGTCAGCGTCTACTTGGATGATGAGGTACTCAGTTACCTTCCATGAGAACCGCCTTCCCTTCTCAGATGTGAAAGTTTCAGAAAAGGCAAGAGCGCAACATTAGGAGATCACCCTAAGCTTACTGTTTGGATGTCCTGCTGAGAAACACAATGGCCCCAGAGTTTGTACAGAGTTGTGTACGCAGGCCGTGCTTCTTTTTCTCTCCCTATTTTGAAATGGCTGGTGGTGGAGAGTGAGAAATACAGCAGAATTAGAGAAAGGGCCAGACAAGGCGACCATTTGTATATTAATACGTGGGCAGGGTTCCATGGATGAAAGGATTCAAAGGCTGCAAGAGGACTCAATGTCATTTTCTCTGAGTTCTGTTTTGCCATTTTCTCCCACGCCCCAAATCTATCTCCAGATCGCACGCTTACTGTTTAATGTTTGTTTATTTTTGAGAGAGAGACAGGGACAGAGTGTGAGCAGGGGAGGGGCAGAGAGTGAGGGAGACACAGAATGCGAAGCAGGCTCCAGGCTCACAGCTGACAGCACTGAGACCGATGCGGGGCCCGAACTCACTGTGAGATCATGACCGGAGCTGAAGACGGGACGCTCAACCGACTGAGCCACCCAGGCGCCCCAACACGCTTACTGTTTAAATACTCCTTTCTTCTAGGGGCGCCTGGGTGGCTCAGTCAGTTAATGTCTGACTTCGGCTCCGGTCATGATCTCACAGGCTGTGAGGTCAAGCCTCGCGTTGGGCTCTGCACTGACAGCTCAGAACCTGGAGCCTGCTTTGGATTCTGTGTCTCCCCCTTCTCTGCCCCTACCCCACTTGTGCTCTGTCTCTCTCTCTCTGTCTCTCTCAATAATAAATAAATGTTTAAAAAATTTTAGGAAAATACTCATTTCCTCTTTAGCAGAAAGTACCTGGGTTTGCTCATTTTTTTATGCTTTTCTTCCCCACATGAGAATTTCCATCTTTTTCTCTCTCACTCTGAGTTTGTATTCCTCTTAGGGAGTTGGCCCTGCCCAGAACACTTTTCCCTGCTCTTCTCCCATGTCAGCTTCTGGAAGCTCTAACTGAAGTGTTTTTTCCTTGACTCCTCAAGATAGGCTTAGTGTTCTCAAAGCAATGACCTTTATCAAAGAGCTTATTTCATTAGAGCGAGGTGATTTTTTTTCCTGTTTTCCCTTGCTTTCTTATGCCTGATTATGAGAGCAATGTATATTCTTTTACACAAATATTTTAAATATATAGGAAAGGAATTTTAAAATGTTGAAGATCCTTCATAATTCTGTCTGCCAGATGAAATCACTGACAACAGTTCAGTGTTTGAAGTGTTTTTGGTGTGTGTGTGTGTGTGTGTGTGTTAACTTAGTTGAGATCTTAGTTTACATGAAGGGGTGTTTCTCTTCTGAAAATATGGCCTTGATAAAGACAACTTTCCATATTTACAATGACATCAATTTCCTTTATATGGAGGTGTCACAATCTTAATATTTTTTTCTTTTAGAGTATATTTTTGCTTCTAATTCTGTTATTAATTATTTTTTAAAATTTTTTAAGGTTTAATTATTTTTATTCTTGAGACAGAGACAGAGAGAGAAAGTAGGGGAGGGGCAGAGAAAGAGGGAGAGGGAGAATCCCAAGCGGACTCAGCAAGGCACCTGATGTGGGGCTTGAACTCACAAACTGTGAGATCATGACCTGAGCTGAAATCAAGAGTCGGATGCTTAACCGACTGAATCACCCAGGTGCCCCTAATTATACTGTTATTATACTGTGTATACACACGCACACACAAATTTCTCCAATGTATATCTTTGTGTACTTTTTTGTCTGCATTGCAAATGAGTTTCTTTGGATCTTATAAATGGGAATACAGATTTTAAAATTTTGAATATATTTGGCTCTAAATACAGTAGTTGAATTGCTTTCTCAAAAGATATACAAATTTATATTCCCAGCTGCAGAGAAGAGTGCTTATATCAAAGGTCCCTGTTTGGAGGAGAATTTTGTTTCTCAGTTTGGCTAATTTGAGAGGTAAGGATAAGAGCTCATTGTTTTAATTTACATTTATTTAATCGCTAGTGAGGTTGCCTCCATAAAACATAGGTTTATTTATCATTTGCATCTTCTCTTATATGAACTCCTTCTTCATGACATTTTATGGCCACTTATCAGTTGGAATCTGAATGTTTTATATCAATTTCCTTTGTTTATTTTTTTGTTGTTATTATTTTAGAGAGAGAGAGAGTACGAGAGGGGCAGAGAGAGAGAGAAAGAGAGAGAATCTTAAGCAGACTCTACATTCAGCACAGAGCCCCACATAAGGCTCGGTCCCAAGACCCTGGGATCATGACCTGAGCTGAAATCAAGAGTTGACCACTCAACCGACTCACCAAGGTGCCCCAATTTCCTTTGTTTCTTAAAGATGATTCTTACTCTGTTACATTTGTTTACATTTTTTTTCAGTTTTCCCCTTTAGTATTTCAATTTTGTCTTTTATATTTAAGCACAGATTATTTTATATTTTTATACAGTAGTATCGAGTTTTTCTTTTTGTGGGTCATTTTTCTTCCTTTTTAAATTAAGGTAACCTCTTTCACTTCTTCCTCCATTCTCATCGTTTCCTGATATTACTTGTTGCTTTTAAAAATGTAAAAGCATTTAATTGAATTCTTTTGTAAATTTGCAATTCATTAAAGATGATAGTGTGGGTGACTATTTCCCTGGACTCCCCTTTGTAAAAGGGGCTCATGACCAAGTATTAAAGATAGTATTTCCCCCAGAAATTTGTGACGCCATTTTAATGATCTATTAATTTTTTATGTGTGGATGTGTGTAAATCCAGTCTTATTTCTAATACTTATTTGGCCCATCAACATGTCTATGATTATGCCTGAAACATAATGTTTTTATGATTTTTGCTGGCTCATATTTCCAGTTAAGTCTTCTTTTTCAAAAATGACTCAGCTATTTTTATCTATTATTATTGTGGATAAAATTTTAGAATCATCTTGTTAAGTTTCCAAAAATGCTGTCAAGATTTTGATTGGAAACTATGATAAACCTAGAAGTTACTTAAGGAAAAATGGATCTGTTTACATCACTGAACCTTCTGCCTCAGAATGCTGTTTATCGTCCTATTCAGTCAAGTATTTTTGACATCTCGTAGTAAAGTTTTGTGGTTTTCTTCACACCCATCTTACATAGTTCTTGTTAAAAATTTTTTTTTAATGTTTTTATTTATTTTTGAGACAGAGAGAGACAGAGCATGAGCAGGGGAGGGGCAGAAAGAGAGGGAGACCCAGAATCTGAAGCAGGCTCCAGGCTCTGAACTGTCGGCACAGAGCCTGACTCGAAGCTCAAACTCACGGACTGTGAGATCATGACCTGAGCCAAACTTGGACGTTTAACCGACTGAACCACCCAGGCACCCCTTACATAGTTCTTGTTAAAGCTATTCATAGGCATTTTATGTTTTCTGTGGTCACTGTGAATATGATATTTTAAAATCACATTGCCTAACTAGTCATTGCTAGTGAAGAAGAACACTATTATTTTAATGTATTTACCCTGTAACCAGTCTCTTTGCTGAGATTTCTCATTAATTTTAATAGTTTTTCAGTTGATTCTCTGGAGTGTTCTAGGTATCAAAATATATCTTTTGCAAATAATGATAATTTTGTCTCTTCATGTTAAGCCATTATTATTCGAGCAAAACTATCTTTCTTGCAGAAAATAGAAACCTATGCGATGCAACACAGGGAGATGTGAATGCGTCCGGTGAGGGTTGGCCAGTGAAGGAGCTGTTATGGAAAGGACACATCCAGATGCCATGGAAACTGGAGCCTGATACAGCCTGGTCTCATGGGAACTGGAGCTAAGGAGCTTACTAGCAACCAAAGCCTCTTTTTCTGTCCCTTAGGAGCTATATGATATTTTGTTTCTTCTTCACTTCTTGAGTTTCTAATCTTTCCTTGCGTCTGTCTTCTCTTAGAAAACTTTCTCTTCTGGCACTGGCTGCTGAATGTATTCCTGTCCTCTTAGTGCTAACATCCAGCGTGAACCCATGATCCTCCCTCTGACTGTGTCCAGCAGCTCAAGAAAGAGATTCAGATTGCTGGCCAGTCAACAGGTTAGCCCATGTTGGTTCAGGGGTCCACACCTGGTTCATGCAGCAGGGCCTAGGCTGGGATTGCGTCATATGGCAGAAACACGATTCTGAAGTCTGTCTCTCCTCCGGTCTGTGAATTCTGTTTTTTGGCAAGTTTTGCCGGTTTCAGACCGTGAATGAAATAGCTGTTCAACTTCTTCTCTGCTCTTGAAGCAGTTTATAAAGTATGAGAATTATCTGTTGCTTGAAAGTTTGAAAGAAGTTACCTGGGGGGTTAAAAAAGCACATACACACACACACACACACACACACACACATACACACACACACACACAAACTGGGAACTGCAGCTTTCAGGGAAGTGATTCTTTGATAACTCTTTCAATTCCTCCCATAGCTATTGCCCCAGTGAGGTCATGGGTATTTGTCTGTTTGTTTCTTCACTAGACCATGACCTCCTGGACAGACAGAGCCATGTTTCATTTATCTGTTTGAGCCCAGTTCCAGCCCAGGGCCTGGCCCTGAGCAGACCCTTGATTTGTATTGACTTGAGGTGATTCGAATCAGAAGTAACATAGATAATGAAAAGAGGACTAGATATGGGGTCAGAGGACTAGAGTTCTTGTATTAACTCTGTTTTTCACTAATTGGGAGGATTCAGGTCAGTTGCTTTACTCTGAGCCTCACTTCTCAAATGCGTACAATAGTGAAGCTTGGGATGAGAGTGTGTGTGGATAGAGTCCTCCAAAATCCCCACCCTACTTTAACATCTGACTTAAGCTTAAATGTAAAAACCAAATTTCTACTGGTGAAATTAAGAAACATATATATATATATATTGTTTAGACTCCTATGTTAATCCTTGTGGAGCTGGAGGTGGGGGGAGGGGGTATTGATGCACAAGTAAATAAAGTAAATACATGAAGTAGGTTTTATTTACTCTCTTACAGTGAAAGATCATCATTTGTTAGTTCAAGCCCCGAGGCCTTGCCTTCTCGATAGCTTATGAGGTACATGTGTGAAATCCAAACATTTTTATGAAAAATCCCAACCTAGCGTCATTGTACGTGCCTGCCATTTTTAATGGGACTGAAAGCTTTTTTCTGATAATGTATTGTGTTTGAAACTATCAACTGGACCCCTAATTCATGCATTTTCGGAAGATGCTGCCTTGGTGTTGACACTCCTCAGTGCTTTTGCTCACATCGATAAGAGTGTATGCGGATGCACATTGATAATGTCTTCAGATTCGGATCAGCTGGTGACAAGAAGGCCTTACACACAGTTAGGGTTCTTTCATGTGCCATTTGTTTTCCCAATCACACAGGGCATTTGACTGAGTGTTTGCTCTCGGACCGTGGGAAAGAAGAAGGAAACCACCCTTCCCACACTAGGGTGATTGGGTGTCTTTCTTGCCCACTTGTAATGATCAAGGACAGTTTCCATCAAGAACACCTAAATTCACACAAGTCAGCAATCTGCTGAGTGGAGTCTCGAGATCAGGTCACACCGAACTCCAGTTTCTAGCATGCATTTCAAATATGAAACACAAGCGCTGATTGCAAATCTGAAGACATTTTCATTTTGCCCCAGGCCAGGATTTTTAATTTAAAAAAAAATAAACCTGTCAAGGTCTGCAAGAAAGGCTTTTAGACATTCTGGCCAATGGTTTATTTAAAAATCCAATACTGCAATTTCCTCAGCAGCAGGAGGCAAGAGACCTCCTCTACACTGAACACCCCACAAATGGATGGTAGCCAGATTCCCAGCCCTTGAAACAGAAGGGACTTTACAGAAAGGATTCTCCTTTGCGGGCCCAGGACAGGGTATCTTGAATGCCACGTCTATGCAAAATAGCTATGTGTTTAGAAGCAAGAAGACCTGGTTTTCCATCTCGTTTACCATCCATGTGAAATGGGTATTCACATAGAAAATTTAAACACTAGATTAAAATTTTAAACATAAAATTTTAAATTTTTCATGGACCTGCCAATCATCTCCTCAACTCCAGCCATGTATAGCCCAAGAGCAGAGAAGAGGCCTCCGTAGGCACCGTGTACCCCAAGCCTGTTGGTCACAGCTGTTTGGCCCGGAGAGCACCACTGACCCACTGGGCCAATCAGACTCCATGTCTCTGGGATTTGAAATCACTGGCTGCAAAGAGGGATGCAGTTAAATGCAGGCAAGGGGGTTGTAAGAGTCAATCATCTCCAGGGCTAAAACCACCATTTTGTAGTAGCAAAGGGTTATGGTTAATCTGAAGAAACAGGTCCTTAGACAGGAGACTAGAAAAGCACATGGGTAGACAGAAGCAGAGGTGGAAGACCAAGTAGCCCGAGAGAGAGAGAGAGAGAGAGAGAGAGAGAGAGAGAGAGAGAGAAAGCAACCACCTGATTATGTTCTAGTTCCTGTGAGGCCTGGAAGTTGACTTCCATGAAAGTTTCTCACTTTTTTTCCCCTTGAGTTTCTTTGAATGAATTTTGACTACTGGGCAACAACTGCCGAGAGAATTCCGGAACTCTTTATGGGAGCAGACTTTAGGTGCCTCTCCTCTTGCTGATTCATTCAGTTAACAAATATTTATTGAACATGTTTTATGAACCAGGATCTATAATGGAAGCCAAGAAAAAACAGTAAACGAGACAAGCACATCTTGTGACCTCATAGAACTTGCATTTTAAGAAAGAAAGAAAGAAAGACAGAAAGAAAGAAAGAAAGAAAGAACAAAAGCAAAGGTAGGAGAACAAAACACATACATAAACACAGAAATGACAGCACGCTAACGAACGTACTAAATAAAAAAAAAACGAGAAGCAAATAGAATTCTGAGACTTAGGAAAATGAGATGGGCCTCTTTTAAGAAGAGTGAGTAGTTGGGGCACCTGGGTGGCTCAGTCGGTTGAGGTTCTGACTTCGGCTCAGGTCATGGCCTCACAGTCTGTGGGTTTGGGCTCTGTGCTGACAGCTCAAAGCCTGGATCCTGCTTCAGATTCTGGGTCTCCCTCTCTCTCTACCCCTCCCCCTCTCACGCTCTCTCCTTGTCTCTGAAAAATGAATAAACGTTAAAAAAAATTAAAAAAAAAAGAGTGGTCAGAGAAACTCTCAGAAGTGATGCAAAAACTAAAACCCAAAGATGAGAAGGCAGTGACTCTGCAAAGAATTGGGGAAACATTTTCAGACAGGATTCCTATTGGTGCATTTAGGGTAAACGAATCTGGGTGTAATAACTCCCAAGTTCATGCTGTCTCTGTTCCTTCTCTGTGTGACACAGAAGGAGCACCAACGCTGAGCCATACAGAACTGGATATAACTACTGTCTCTGCTATGTAGTCTTGAGCAACCCAATCTGCTCCCTCTGAAAGTCAATTTCCTCACTTGTAACATGGCGTTCAGGATGCCTGAGCTGCAGATTTGTTAGGAGGTCTAGCAATGATGTTTATAAGGGTCTAACCCAGAAGGCTCCCAATAAACAGGGGCAACTTTCATTATGACTATTTTTTTTTTTTACTCTGAGCCTCCGTTCCACCAAACTGTAAGGACAGGAAATAACCTTACACCTTAGGACGCTGGAAAGCTTATGTGAGCCATGTGGGCACAAGGAAGGAAATAAAGATTAGAGAAGGAAAAAAATGATGTAAATAATAGAAAACAGAGCAAATAAACAAAACCAAAACTTTATTCTTTGAAAAGATCAACAAAGTTGACAAATCTTTGGTTAGACAGGTCAAGGAAAGAGAAGATTCAAATTACTAACATCACGAATGAAAGAACTCTCATTATCACTGACTTTAAAGATATAAAACAAAATTATAAAATGGTACTCTGGGTAGCTAACCCACAAATTAGATAACCCAGAATAAATGAACAAATATTTAGAAAGACATAAGCTACCAAAACTGACTCGGGAAGAAATAGAAACTCTGAAAATAAGTAAAGAGCTCAAATTAATAATAGTAATTTTAAAATCCCACAAAGAAAAGCCTAAGACCTGATTCACTGTTGAATTTCATCAAACTTTTAAAAAAGAGTTGACATTATCCTCTACAAAATCTCCCGCAAAAATATAAGGAAAGGAAATACTTCTCAAATCATTCTATAATGCAATATTATTCTGACACCAAATTCACACAAAAACATCACAAGAACAACAGCAAAAAAAAGAACTAAACACCAATATCTCTTATGAATTTAGATGCAAAATCCTTTAAAAATACTACTAAACTGGGGTGCCTAGGTGGCTCAGTCAGTTAAACATTCAACTTTCAGCTCAGGTTATGATCTCAGGGTTCATGAGTTCGAACCCTGCATCAGACTCTCTGCTGTCAGCACAGAGCCCACTTTGGATCCTTTGTCTCCCTCTCTCTCTGCCTCTTTCTCTCTCTCTCTCAAAAATAAATAAGCATTTAAAAAATACTAGCAATGTGAGTTCAACAAAATATAAAAATAATTTTGCACCATGAGCAAGTGGGATTTGTCCCAGGAACACAGGATTGGTTCAACATGTGAAAACCAACCAATGAAATGTACCACATTAATGGAATAAAAGACCGAAAGTACGTGATAATATCAATAGATATAGAAAAGGCATTTGACAAAAATTCCACGTTCTTTTATGATAAAAGCACTCAGCAAACTAAAAATTATTCCTCAGCCTGATAAAGGATACCTACAAAAAACCCACAGCTAACAACACACTTAATGTTGAAAGACTGAAAGCTTTTTCTCTAAGATCAAAAACGTCTGCTCTCAGCATTTCTATTCAGTGTTGTCCTGGAAGTTCTATCTGGGGCATTTAACAATATAAAAGCTATTCTAATTGGAGAGAAAGAAGTAAACTATCTCTGTTTGCAGATGACATGATTTCATAAATAGAAAATCCTAAGGAATGCACAAAAAACTTCCGGAGTTAATGGATTTCACCAAGTTTTCAGGGCATGAGATTAATAGGCAACAATTAATCGTATTTTTATACAGTGACAATAAACAATCTGAAAATGAACTTAAGGAAACCATGCTATTTACGAATGCATTGAAAATAAAACATGAATAAATTTAACAAAATTTAAGTAAAAGACAAACAGGAAAAGACATATCATGTTCATGGATCAGGAAACTTAATATTGTTATGACTTATGTATGCATTTAAAGCAATCTTTATCAAAATCCATCTGGCTTTTTTGAAAAATTGACAAATGGATCCTAAAATTCATGTGAAAATGCAAGGGATCTGCATAGCGAGAGCAATTTTGGGGGTGGGGCAGAGGTCTGGAGAATTCACAATTTCTGGTTTCAAACTTGACAGTAAAAAAAAACAAACAGTAATCAAGATAGTATGGCACTGGTATAAGGATAAAAATATAGGTAAATAGAACTGAAAGCCCAGAACCCTCACATTTACGGTCAATATATTTTCAACAAAGATGCCAAGACAATTCATTCACTGGGCGAAATTGTTTGTTTTTATTTTTTTTTTTCAACAATAAGCGCTGGGATAACCAAATAGTCACATGAAAAGGAAGAAAGTTGGGTCTTTCCTTACACCATATATAAAACTCGTCCAAAGTGTATTATAGACCTATGTATAAGATAAAACTATAGAACTTTTGGAACAAAATATAGGAGCAAGTCTTTGTGACCTTGGGCTAGGCAATGGTTTCTCAGATATGATGCCAAAAGCACAAGCGACAGAAGGACAAATAGATACATTGAACTTCATCAAAATTAAAAAACCAAACAAACAAAAAAGCCAAAAACCCTTTTATGCTCCTAAGGACCCTTGGAGAATGTGAAGAGAAGTTCATAGAATGGGGAAAATGCTTGCTAGTAATATATTTGCTGAGAGATTTGTATCCAAAACACATCAAGAACTCTTAGAACTCAATAATGAAAAGACAACCTAATTAAAAAGGGGTAAAGAATCTGAATAGACATTTCTCCAAAGAAGATATAACAATGGCCAATAAACATAAAAAAGATGTTTAACATCATTAGCCCTTAAATAAATGCAAACCAAACCATACTGATACCTCTTCACACACCTTAGAATGGTTCTAATAGAAAAGATAGACAATAACAAATGTTGGCAAGAATGTGGATTATTGGAACCCTTACACACTACTGTTGGAAATATAAAATGGTACAACCACTTTGGAAAACAGTCTGACAGTTCCACAAAAGTTCGGGGGGCAGCAGGTGGAGAGTGACGGCTAATAGATATGGGGTTTCCTTTGGAGGGATGATGAAAATGCTCTAAAATTGATCGTGAGGGTTGCACGACTTTTGAATACCCTAAAGACCACTGGATTTTGTACCTAAATTGGGTGAATTGTGCACTGTGCTAGTATTTCAGTAAAGTTGTTAAAATCTAGGGGCAACAATAACAATAAAAATAAAATATAAGGCAAGGATATTTGCCCTATAGGCCCATTAACAAAAGTTTGTCACCTGCTATTTGAATTTGCATTGTTGTTATAAATCATCGTAAATAGTGCTAATCAACCTTGCACTCAAAATGCCATAGCGATGTGTAATTGGGAAAGAGAATATTCTCTCAATAAAATGGGACACCCCTACACATGAAATCCAAAATGAGGGAGCAGTCTTGTGTATCCTGACAATGACAATGAACATAGCAACCATTTGCCAACTATTTATTGTGTGCTAAATCTATACAATGCACTACACAGGCATTGGTTTCTTTAATCCTGGTAACAACTCTCGATGATTTGTTTCACTTTCCCTATTTTTTGATGGGGTGATTGAAGCTCAGATAGGTTAAACAACTTGCCCAAAGTCACCCAGTTTTTAGGGACAGATCTGAAATTCAAAAGCCAGGTATGGTTGATTCCAAAATCACCACTGTTAACATCTAATTATGCTGCTCCTTAACCGGCATATTTGCATTTTTGGTTTGTTTTACTGTTTTTCACTCTTTTAAGTAAATAATGATTGCATGCTCATTGTCGAAAACCTGAAAGACAAAAGTGTGCCAGAGGCGGCATTCGGGGGTTTACAATTGCAAAATAAAATTACTGATAAAATCATTACGTGGATGTATATTTATTGCTCCTAATGGATACTTATGACCTACTAAGTGGAATGTGGGTTATAAATCAATTGACTTACATGATCTGTTTACAGATGTTATATTATTTACACATATGATACAGTACATTTACATATACATGTAAATTACATATGGAAAATATTTGAGAAGAGGAAGTTCTTGAAGTACTTACATCAAAATGCTGACCGTCTCTGAGTGGATTTAGGGAATTCTCTTTCCTTTGGCTTTTCTGTATTTTCCGATTGTTGTCATATGAGCATCCTTGACTCCTGAACTAATCGATTCTCTGGATTAACCAATGCTTTCCATCTTCTTTGCAGCTAGGACTACTGCCCACTGCAAGTTAGACCCTCCCAGCCGGTAAGACTGCTCTTTATTACTCCAGCACAGTCTGCTTTCACTGACTTTCCATTAACCTACAATTATAGATCCTGATCCCAACAGATAAGAGGGACTTTATGTAATGGGAGCAGGGGGGGAGCACCCAATGGCAGACAATTAGTAAATGGACTCCAGTCGCACAGCCGAGTTGCTCTTTGGACTAAAAGAGCTTCACACATAAACTTCAGAATGGCCATTGTACACATTTCCAGGAAGTTACTGGATTTTTATTTTATTATTTACTTATTTTGCATGTTGTTAGTCTTTGAGATTTTCCTTTGGCCTTGCCATTTCCTTCATATTTTTAACTCTCTGTCGGGGCCGGACCGCAACAGCAACCAACAAATCAACCTCCGGCCAGTCAAATCAGTTCACTGTAACAATGTAGGTGGAGAGGTAGCTATTTTTAGTACAAATCCTACTAAGTGTTTATCTTGACAGAGAACACATTGGCAGTGTTCAGATATTTTCATTGCGTTTTAACTATTTGGAATAACTTGGGAATCCAGGAAAAGCCAAGGCGACTGATGGCAGATTCATCAGTTTTTATTAGTGATCACAAGTTACGTCTCTTAGAACAATGGGCAGCTTGCAACAGCTTGCACAGATACCCCTCTGCTGGGATTGCAGAGAAAGCCACTGCTTTTCCAAAGGTTCTTAGAGTGAGTTTTTCAGCTTCTGATGATAGATCTCAGAATGCTAGTGCAGAGAAGGCCCTTAGCTATTCAGTCCAACACCTTTATTTTACAGATCAGACACTGAGGCAGAGACAGGAGAAACTGGTGACCGAAAGTGGCAAAGCAAATCACTGGCACGTCCAGGAGCAGAACTGAGTCTCCTGACTTTTGGTCCAGGGCTCCTTCTACACAGGGCCAAATAGCTAAAGTAGGTGGGTGTAATTCACTAGGGTAACACCATAGGGAATGGTGGGGAGTGTGGTGAACTAGAAAGAAAATGATCGGGAAAACATACACACATCTACGGAATGGATTTGGCTCCTGGCCCTTAGTATGCATACGTTACTACATCACATATCTTATTTAGAAACTCCAACACCTATGTAAATGGCTCACTTTAATTTATGTTGAACGGGTGCCTTTATGGTTTTAATAAAAGTGCTCTGAAGATCATTTAACTCAGTCTCCAGTTCACATATTTTCGCAGCCATCAATCTCAAATCCTGTCAGTGATGGGGGACTTGCTACCACAGAATTCAGCACATTCTATTAGCAGACAGCCCTAGCCATTAACATTCTCCTTATCAGAATAAAACAAACTTCTCTGTGACTTCCCTTTTCTGGCCAAACTTTTACCTTTGAAGTCAAACAAGAATCAGTCTTATCCATTTTAAAACTGACAGCTTCTGAAATACACGAAGACGGTTTGCATGCCCTTCCAGATTTTCTCATCTCCCTTAACCATTCTTCATATGATATATGATATTCAGCTGGGTGATGTGTTCAGAAAGGTGAGGGAAAGTCCCTCCAAACCAAAATAGCTCTTCTGATAGTCCCTCATCATGCCTAAAATTAATCCAAGGTACTAAAGTATTCAAAGATATGTCAAAAGAAGTGGAGGAAAGTTTCAGAAAGGAAACATGGGGAGGGTATTTGAAGTTAATATTAATTACAATGACATCTAACATTTATCAAAATCCTACAGTATGCCAAGAACTCTGCAGAAATCCTTACAGACATTATCGCATTCAGTTCTCACTGTGACTCCAACAGACAGGAATTTTGCCCCCATTCGATAGATGAAGAAATTGAGTCTCAGGGAGGTGAACTGACCCACTCCAGGTGACTTAGCCCGAAAGTGTCAAGCCGGGATTTAAACCACATTTATCTAGTTCCAACATCAGGGCTCCTCCCTGCCATCCCTGCCTGAAGTATTAGAAAACACACCGGCATTTGAGTCAAAACACTTGGATGTAAGATGAACGGTTGCTCCCTGACCCGAGCGATTGACTTCACCTGTTTTCCTTCTTATCTGTTCTTTTATTTCTGTGCCTTCTTTTTTATTCGTAATGATCCAACGTCCAGGTGAGAACCAAACACTCTCTTAGGAATATTTTGTTGGTCGGGGTGCCTGGGTGGCTTAGTAGGTTGAGCATCTGACTCTTGATTTCGGCTCAGATCATGATTTCACTGTTCGTCAGTTCGAGCCTCGCATCAGGCTCTGTGCTGACAGTGCAGAGCTTGCTTAAGATTCTCCTCTCTCTCTCTCTGCCTCTCTGGCCCTCCCCCACTCACCCCCCATCTCAAAATAAATAAATAAACCTTTAAAACAAAAAGAATATTTCGTGGTTCCCATTGGCTATAGGACAGAAAAGGAAGTGTGTGAATTACTTCGCATGAAACAAGGACCCTTCTTCTCCAAGTCCCAACCCTCCTTTCCATACTTTTTTGTAACTCTTCCTTCAAGAACAGTATTTTAGGCCACACCGGACTGCTTGCTTCCACCAAACTTGCGGTACTCTCTCTCAGCTCTGCGCTGTTCTCTCTGCCTCCAATGGCTGTTTCTTCCCAAAGAAATTGTAACTAATTTTCAAATCAGAGCTCAAATTACTCCCATCCCTTTCACTCCCTCACCCCATCAGAACTAATTCATCCTTCTTCTGATCCTTCAACCACTTGGTTCATACCTCTAGTGCTATAATCCGCCGTGCTATGGTCAGAATATGTGTGGCTCCCCCAAATTCACCTGTTGGAATCCTAACACGCACTGTGATTGTGTTAGGAGGTGGGACATTTGGGAGGTGATTAGGTAATGAGAGGGTAGAGGTTTCATGAATGGAACTAGTCCTCTTATAAAAGAGCGTGTGCTCGCTTGCTCTCTCTCTCTTTTTTCTTTCTTTCCTTTCTCTTTTCTTTTCTTTTTTTTTTTCTTTTTTTTTGAGAACTCACGACTGAAATCATGGCTTGAGCCAAAATCAAGGGTTGGATGCTTAACCGACTGAGCCATCCAGGTGCCCCAAAAGAGCTCTCTTATAAAATAGATCCTAAAAATGCATTAATGATTGTATAAAAGGGCTCCCTAGCCCCTTCCACCATGTGAGGATACAAAGAAGTCCGTGACCTGGAAGAGGCCCTGACTCGACCTTGTTCATACTCCGATCTCAGAACGCAAGCTTCCAGAACTTTGAGAAATACATACATTTCTGTTGCGGATAAGACACCCAGTCTCTGGTGTTTCATTGTTACAGCCCAAATGGACTAAGGCACTCCGTTTCCATGCTATCTCAGAATGGGAATTCCTTGAAAGCAAAAGGCATATTTCATCATTAGGTTTTCATTCCTGACATGGGACACAGTGCCTTGCACTTAAAAAAATGAAGTTAGCACCTACTGTGTGTATGACGTGTGGCACGACATACCGTTGTAGCACTTGACCATTTATTTGATGCAGGAACAAATGCACAAAACCAGAAAGACAGGCTTCCTTCCTCCACCTCAATTAACACTTTATTAAATGTGATGAATTCCATTTGCTACAAAACAGCGGCCCTCAAATGACTTTCATTTGGATATAGAGATGTACTTTCACGTTCAGAGAGCAGAAGATAAAATGAGGTGCCCTGTCATTATTATCACCACCGTCATTATGGTGATGATGATGAATATGAGATTGTTATTATTTTCATTATCTTAGGCAAATGAGTTTTCTTTCTCCCCACTCCACCCCCCGGAGATTCCAGGAACGTTTCTCGTGTGTTTCCAGCTGCCCCATCTTGTTTTGACACTTTGCCAAGGAGCTGTGTGGAGAGGGGAGAGGAGAAAGGATCCAGAGGCTGACCTTGGACTTGGGCTCGCCTCCTGGCTGCAGACTGCCCCGTGGCGGCTGCCGCCACCGCTATGTCTCTCCCTCTGCTGCACTCAAGGCCACCATTGATCAGTGCGCTGAGCGCTTTACGGCTGCAGCCTTGGACAAGCTTTCAGAGAAATTGATTGCAGTCAATTCCCAGCAGATTGAGCCACATCGACTTGTGTCCTGGTCCCACCAATGAGCTCCTTGACTTCCCTGTTTTAATTACTCCAGTAGGCCTTCTGGGTATTGGCCAGGTTGGTAGGGGGAGGGGGGGTGAGGGCAGACAAAGGAGGGCTGAAATAAAACCGCTTTCTCCAGAGTGGGGTACTTTCTTGTACCAGGAAACTGGGTCCCATTTGTTCACTGTGAATTTTGTATGTGGATCATCAGAGAACTTGATTAGAGAATCAAGAGTCAAGTCGAGTTCAAGACCTCAGCCAACTAATTTGGTAAACTTGGCAAGCTATTTCACATAGCTGGGACTCAATTTCACATCTATAAATGAGGAAATTAGCAAGACAACTTTAATAACTTAAAAACCACGTAAGTATAAATAAAGCCATGGTCACTGCTACAAATATCGGGACAAAGATGGTGACGAATGGCATGTCTGTTGAGCATTTGCAGATGCTAAGTACCATGATCGATGCTTTATACGGATAATTTTTTTCTTAATAATTTTGTTAAATCGCCCTATCATACAATATAGGGAAAATATTTTCCTTTATCTCATGTAGGTGGAGATGGAAGCTAAAGTGTTTAAGCTATTGTCCATACATGTAACATTAGGGATATAGATAGATAGAGATAGATAGATATAGATATATGTCTATATCTATTTCTATCTATCTCTATCTATCTATATATATATACAAAGGGATCAAACCCAAATTTCTGTGGACCCAGAGCCCTTGTTCTATATAAAATATCAGGGAGTTTACAAATCGCGTTCACATAAATTCCCCTGATTTCATATTGAGCCTTGCAGTCCTATATACACTTAGCGAGAGGTACATTTGATACAGGCACTTTGGCTTGGTAATCATGTAATTAAAAAGTCACAAATTCGATTTTTTTCTCAGAACGAGGATGCTCGATGCCCTCAGTATTTACACATCTGCATCTTTGCTTTTAAGACAAACCAGAAGTGTGGAATGACGGTAGTTTCTACCTTGCACCTCACTCCCATCAAGGTTTCAAAATTATGTAGCGATGGCTGCTCATGGTGTAAGCAGAAGACTACTGCATCAAAATCTCCTGGGGCACTTGTTCAAAACCATACTCCTGGTCCCTTTCTGGCAGTATTTAATCAGAATTCCTAGGACAGAGACTCAGGACACTGCATTTCAACAAGGGCCCCTGGTGATTCTTGGGAGCCCTAATGTTTGAGAACTGCTGTGACTGAAAACCGAGGTTCAGTCAGAGCTTGAATTCAAGGTAGGACAACACCCTCACATTATCCCAGCAGGATTTGCATGCCGTCATCTTCACATAGGGTGTTTGTACCTTTCTCACATTTTTTATGATCTAAATTCTTGCTCATCTACCCGTCGGTCATTCCTGTTCTCTCCATCACGTGCGTCCTTGCACACAATACTCAACTTATTGAGGGGAATGTACCCAGTCCTTGAGGATGAATCCTAATTTATCTAAGCCATTGGGCCATCTCCATTCTTCTTTGCTGGGGATTGGCTATGGATGAGAATGTGACCTAATTCTGGCGTAGGTGAGCCAAAGTCTTTGCCGGGGTTTGGTTGGTGGAGGTAATTCCTGGGAAGCATTCCGATTTCTCATAAAAGAAAACTACACAAGGAGAAGGTTCTTTGCTCAATCGCCTCCCTTCCTAACTTGGACACAGGCCCACTAGGATGTGATGTTTGGAGGGACTACACCTATCTTACAGTTATAAGATGACCAAGACAAGGATGAGAAGCCAGAATGGTGAGGGTGGTAGGGTAGAAAAATGCAAAGGTTCTTATCCTTGAAGACATTCTTAGAGCCACTCAGTTAATCCTGAGATTAACTGACTCTGGTCTAACTGCATGAATAATACATATGCTTTGGGTTATTAAGCCTTGTTAGTCAATGGTTAGGTCATTGTTAGATCCTTTAATGGAGCCTAAAACATCTTAACTTTCTCCTTACACAGTCTTGACCTTTTGCATTTCTCCCCTTCAAAATCTACGCGGAAAAATCATTTTAAGTCTTTATCAACCCAGTGTGCTACTTATTCTGGGAGAGAGTGTTAGATGAAGAGAAATTAACATGGCCATTGGACTCTGCTGTGAAATATCTGATGTCAAAACTAATCTTTGGCAGATTCTAGATTGCAGTAAATTAATGGTAGGCTCTTCTAACCAGAATTGGTCCTGTAGATCAGAGGTCAGCAAACTGTGCTCCACAGATCAAATCAGGACCACTGACTATTTTTGTAGATCAATATTGGAACACAGCCACCCTCATTTATGTACACATTGCATATCGTTGCTTTTATCCTACAAGGGCAGGGATCGTGAGACAAAGGCCCCAAAGGCCCCAAAGCCTGAAATATTCACTATCTGCCCCTTTGCATAAAATGTTTGCTGATCCCTGATACAGATACCTCAGCTGTTGGTCCAAGAGAAAATCTTGTGTTTCGGATACCAGATGGAAAAGAGACTACACGGTCATCCGTCGGAAAACTTTGGGCATCAGAGGTTTGCTCTCATCCAAACAGAAGGGCAGCCCGCTTCACCACAGGCATAGACAGGAAGGGCATCGGTAGGCAGAGCTAACATTTCTTCACACAAAAGAACCCCAAATCGTCTCCAGCCTCTGGACGGGAAGAAGAGTAGAGAACAGCAAGACTCAACCCTGGATGCATACCGGAGAAGTAGCAAAGCCCACAGGAGACGTGACCACAACCAAGGGGGAAACTGGATCAATTACTGAGGTTCAAACCTAGAAACCAGAAGGAATGGGTGTGGGGAATCAGGAATGGATGGTCAGGCAGTCTGGCCCAACTCTGATGCACTTCAATTTGTAGGTTGAGAGTTGCCCTTCAACTTGCCGTTAAAGGGATTTCTAGGGCCATCTGGCATACAAATAGCTGTTGGGAGTTACTCGAGTAGCTGATGGCGGACCCATATTTCTGTGTAGCTTGAGAAAGACTACTTGAGCCCATATTTTTTTTCTTTAAGGTATATATAAATCAACATATAACCTCCTTATCTACAGGATTCTGTAAGCACCCAAATAAATATCTTGTTTTAAGTAAAAAAAGAAAAGTCAGGATGTCTTTACAAGGACATTTGGGGTCAACAGAGAGACGCATGAGGCCCAATGCAGCTGTGTAAGCTGATATCTCTGAGCCTGTTCTGTTGTCTGTAAAACACAACAGAGAGGGTATTGACAAAAATACACATGGGTGTGCACATGGCATTCAGAAATACGTGTGAAAAGTACTTCCTAAATTGTATAATGCTGTGCAAATGTGAGGTGTCACCATTATTACTGCATAGGACTACCTCCCGAAAGGCCTGCAAAGTGAGCTGACCATGAACGATCGCCCAAAAGAGCTGTCTAAATTAACCTGTTGAACGGGGAGAATCCATGACTCTCTTTAAGATGTTGGAGGGCACCTGCCATAACGGGCTCCTTTCTACTTGGTGTAATTGGCACTGAGGGGAGCCCTGTGACAGTAACGAGCCACCAGATTCGAGCTCTTCCAAAGACCACTCCTTGTCAGAGGCAATAAAACAATAATATCGGCAAGGATGTGTATGCCTATGTCTCTGCTTGTTAGGAAGAAAACGCACATGCATCTCAGTCATCAAAGAGATCCGACACACCACTCTAATTTAATACAGAGGTCTGGAACTGTGGGAGTCCAGAAATACGTCCATGGGTACCTGGATGTTCACAGCAGCCCTACCTGGGAAAAAACTGAAATTGACGATAATACCCAAAATAGTTGAAGGGATAAGTAAGTGGTAGGGTGGCTGAGCAGGATGTACCTGGCAGGGTCTACAGGTTTAGGCAGGCCACCGTCTCGTGTCCAGGGACACCAGCTCAGAGAGAGGAAAACAAGCAGCTTCCAGATCAAGGAGGTCAGAGAGTCAGCGAGACAAGAAGGATGAATAGGGTTGGGTATTTTTGACTCTTGGACAGCAACAACTCACTCTATGTTCACATCTTTCTAAAGAAATTCTCTGAAATGTTTCCAAATTCTTAATTACACGTGCAAGTTTATGTGCTCCTCATGAGACACAGCTTTTAAAATAATACATGATCAGGTATTGAACTTGAAGGCTGTAAGCTAATCCTGCACCGCTTTCCTTTTTAACACATGGATAGCCTGCTCACATTCTTGGTACCAATCCTATCTTCCCAGTCGTTAAGTGCTGCAAGGTTTATTCAGATTAACAGACTTGCCTCTGTGGAAGCTTTGCACGTGGCCAGGCCCATCCAATACTGCATTTGTAGATAATTCTATATGAAATACAGCAATCCGAATGAATGATCTACAATTGTAGGCAACAGTATGGATGATTCACACATATATCTTGAGCTAAAGAATATAGTCACAGATGAGTCCCTTTTTATAAAGAGCAAACATAGCAAACTCACCCCTCTCGTTGAACACATGACTCATGCATCATTGAACACACGAGTGCTTACCCGCGCAGGGAAGTAGTGACCAGAAGAGAGCATCAGAGGTTTTTTGGGGTGCTGTTGATGCTCTCTTTCTTGTGTTTAGTCCATGGATGTATTCAGTTTATAAAAACTTACCAAGTTATGTATTTATAATATTTCTACTTTTCTGTGCCTGTTATACTTCTATACAAAAATCTCAAAATGAATAAGGAGCCTTGAATGTGAGACAGCAAAGCTCAGGAGAGACCCGGCCAGGAACTCACGGTAGTGCTTTGGGAAAGTCGTTTTAGCTCAGATGCCTCATTTCTAAAACGGGATTGATGATTCCCGGTACACAGCAGACATCCAGCGTCTGCTTGCCATCCTTACACTGTTCGGGCTGATATATTTCGAACCGGGTGGTCCAACGTTAATCACTGTCTCAGTGTTAATCGTAATCAAGAAGCACAGACTCACTGGGTGCTGAAGGGCACCCAGTCTGTGCGATGAAAGCAGGGAAGAGATAAGGAATACTATGAGACAAGGACCTACAGCCAGAAAAGCTCATCGAAGTTGAACTTATTAAAGTGGCTAAAGAGGCCCAGGTGCTGGATTTTATTCTGCAGGTGAAAACTCCCGAATATATTACTTCAACAGGAAAGCCTCATGGAGCCGAGATTCAGCCAGATTAATCTTCCAGAAAATTAAAAGGGATTAAAACAGAGAGGGCCAGTAGACAAATCAGACCGTACACAAAGTGTATTATTAGGTCTCCAGAAGTCAGAATATGATGATGTTATTCTTGGTGCTATTATTATTAATACTATAAGCAATAACAACCACTAGGATCACCATTATTTTATGGTGCACCAGCTAGGTTTACCAGATTGTTTCAAAGCGTTATGTCATTTAATCCCGACTCAGAGCACGAGACTTGTGGCCGTGGATCAGGTTCTTACTAAGTGCTAGGCACGGCTCCAAGCCTTTTCTACATATTAATGCATTCAATCCCCATAAGAGCCCTGGGAGATACGTACTATTGTCGTCTCCAGTTTATAAATGAGCAAACTGCAGCAAACAGAGATTAGGGAACTTGTCTAAGGCCCTGCTGCTAAGGACTGGGATTCAGACCCCACAGCTTGATTGTAGTGCCCATTCTGATACCCATTATATTATGTCACCATCCTGGGTATCATTATGCCCAATTTCACCCCAGCTGACTGAGACGACAGTCAGATCACCTGCTCAAAGTCACAGAGAAGAAAAGGGAGAGACCCTGTTTTGCACAATGGTAAGGCCGGCCCATTTCATCACCATCCAGTGTGCTAAGGGCAATGGTTTCCAATCGTGGCTGAGAACAAGTGAGGCGTCAGTCAAATGTTTTAAGAAAGAGAAGCAGAGCAATGACATTAGCAGATTTTTACCGAGTGCTTCCACGCCCCAGGAGACCTGTGCGCATTTTATGTGTCACCCGTGCTAATTAACCCTTGCAGAAACCCCGTAAGGAAGTACGGTTTGCGTCCCTGATTAACAAATGAGGACGCTGGGTCTCAGAGAAGTCACAAACTGGTAAGTGAGAAATCCGAAATGGGGTGTGACGCAGCCCGACCCCGAAGCGTGCTCTCACCGTTCCACTCCACCGTCTCTCGGGCAGAGGGAAGTTGACTCCAAGAGCTGAACCTACCTTTCTCCACCCCCAACCCCAGTTAACTCTGCACTCAGTGTCCCGGGGCAGTTTGAAAAGCATTCCAAGTCTTAACCACGGCAAAGAATTCTCAGCTAACCTTTCCAGAGCACGCTGCAGCAGCAAATTCCTTCTCAGGTTAGTAGAGAGCCTCGGGCCTCAGAAGAGCAGGTGCCGGCCTCACCCAAGTGTCACCTGCATCTGATAGATCTCATTAGCCTCAGGGATACACACAGTCTGGTCTCCCTTCTCCCAGATGCAGCCTGGTACAGCAGCAGAAAGAGCCAAAAGCCTGCTTCTGAAGGAGCCACAGTCAGCCCCTCTTCCGGGAGCCCAGGAAGGGCCTGGCTCCCTCTGCCCACACACCCTCAGGGCCACATGGGGCTCTCTTAGGATCTAAGGAGGAATTCAGCCCAGCAATGTGGCCGTGGCCAGCCCTCAATTTCCATGGCCAGCGAGCGGGGTTCGGAAGCTCCCTTTAACAGATGGTTCCACTTCCAGTCTTGTCTCGGGGTCTGAAATGCTCCCGCAAATAATGAAGTCTTAGGGTAAAGCTCCTTATATGAATCCGAGTTCAAACAAAGAAGTAAAAAGCAGAAGCATATGAGATGCAGAGCCAATAGGACACACACACACACACACACACACACACACACGTGTATCTGTAGAGCAGGCCAGAAGGCTGGAAATTCTAGGGCAGGAGCTACAATCCATCGGTGGGATTTCTTCTTCCCCAGGAAAACCTTCAGTCTTGCTCTCAAAGCTTTCCAACTGATTAGATGAGGTGCATCCAGATTACGGAAGATCATGTCCCTCGAAGTGAATTGTATATACCTTCCTAGAAGCACCTACATTGGTGTTTAATTGCAGAACCGCATACTAGCTTAGCACCCAGTTATGCACTTAATTTAGCCAAGTGGGTGCATGAAACCAACCATCGCACCCCTCATGGTGCAATGGGAAAACGACCAGGAAAGTGGCTACAGTTCTGGCTTTCTATGGTCTTGGCCAAGTCCTTTTTTCTCTCTGATGCTCAGCGTTAGCTTCTGCAGAATAGTTGGAGTAAAGAAAGTAAAAAAAACAAGTGAGGGAGGCAGAGAGGAGTTGTCTCTAGCTAACGGGGAGGTGGGAGTCATGGAAGGAACACCCAGGTTCTTTCTATGGCGTTCCAGAGGCCAGGGCCAGGGCCATTGCATGGAAGGAGAAATGCAAACTTACGCATGAGAAAAGAATTCCTCTCACCATGAGATTTCGCCATAAGAGAGGGTGTCTTATGAGATCATGACCTCCCTGCTCTAGGAGGGGTTTAAACGACAATTGAAGGGGGAGGACAATGTGGAAGGCATTACATTTGGGCTGGATATACTCACAAATGCCTGTCATTAGGCATCTGGGTGATTATTCTTTGCTGCTGGTGAGGCTTGCCTTCTCTCCTTTTCTCGCCTGGACCCTTCCCACCCGCCCCTGCCCCCCACCCCCCGCGTTTGTCAACTGACTGCCATGCAACACAAAATGTAAGCGGATCCTGGAGGAAACTTTACTCACCAGCACCTCTCAGATGCATGCTTTAGGTTTATTCATAAGCTTAACTGTCTATCACAAGGGTAATCTCTTAAACCAATTTAGATACTCTCACCCAGCAAGGCACTGGAAGAGGGGAGAGCAGCAATGCTTTTTGATTTGGTGGATGAAGCCGGATTTGTAAGGCACACACTGATGACTGCAGTACGTAAAAACACTGCTTTGCATGAAGATCCAGCGTGAACCAGGCGTGACCCCTGGCCTCAGGCAGCACGGTTTCGGAGTGAAATACACGGCAGCTTATAAGATGTGCTACGTGGAACTGTGAGGTGGGGACAAATCAATCACCGCGAGGAACAGGAACCACATTTTTGTGGATGGGGAATGTTAGCTGAGGGCGAAAATGGACGAGATTTGCACAGCGGGGTGTGCTGGAAAGAGCGCTATGGATGGAGGGTTCACGGTGGCAGAGCGAGGGTAAGTAAGAACGTGCTGAGCGGGATCTGGAGACGGCGAGGGAAGAGAGATGCTGCGAGGGCCGAGGGAATAACAAGGAAGCGGTGGGGTCTAAAAGGGAGAGGTTGGAAAAGAAAACAGAAAGTGACAATTTCCACTTTCAAGAAATGACCCAAAAGGCGTCTGGGTGGCTTAGTTGATTCAGCATCCAGTTTTGGGTCAGGTCATAACCTCACGGTTGGTGGGTTTGAGCCCCACATCAGGCTCTGGGATGACAGTTCAGAGCCTGGAGCCTGCTTCCGATTCTGTGTCTCCCTCTCTTTCTGCCCGTCCCCTGTTAATGCGCTCTCTCTCTTCCTCTCTCAAACATAAGTAAATAAACTTTAAAACATTTAAAAAAGGGGCGTTTGGGTGGCTCAGTCGGTTGAGCATCCGACTTCAGCCAGGGTTGTGATCTCAGAGGTTGTGAGTTCGAGCCCCACATCGGGCTCCGTGCTGACAGCTCGGAGCCTGGATCCTGCTTTACGTTCTGTGTCTCCCTCTCTCTCTGCGCCTCCCCTGCTCGTGCTCTGTCTCTCTCTGCCTCTCGAAAATAAACGGTAAAAAGGAAAAAAAATTAAAAATTAAAAAAAGAAATTACCCAAACACTGTCTTGTATTAGGTGTTTCCTTGCTACCCCCCAAAGCCTCTCCTCTGAAGGTATCACGGGGAGTCGTGCCGTGGCCAAGAGCCTGCTGTCCTGGTGGAGGGTGGGGTGAGCTCACGATGTGGCCTCAGATACCTCTCAGCGCCTTGGCGTCCCAGCCTGCAAGTCCGTGGGTAATAGTCCCTGCTCTGCGGGCTTGCATGGACGCTGCTCTGCACGCTGTAAACCTGGCTGCACCCTCATGCCCTGAGGGGTGGCTCTTGTTTGGTCCCGGGGAAATTTACGAAGCTTGAGACTGAGTCCAAAATCGGCTGAATGTTGCCATCAAAACGGAGGTGGCAGAGCTGATAGGGAGCTGGTGACAGAGACGTCCACCTTGTGGCCATCAAAGCCGGGTGCTGGGTGTCTGTGGAGCATGTCAGCTGCTCGGATTGTTCGGTGTGAAATTTAATTTGGGCTCCTGGGTGAGCAGGAAGGAGGGCGTGAAAGATATGACACTGGTTAATTTCATGTTGTACAGGCCCAACAACCCCAAAAGTACATTTCTCGGCAAAAACTGAGAACCTGCAGGCCACTGCATGCAATGATACGCGGTCCAGGGGGAAAACGAAGAGAGCGAGGGGGAAAAAAACCATAAAGAATATATCATTTCCTGAAATCAAATAAACTTACAGCCTTCCGTCTCAATGGGTTAGATTGACAGGCAGAGGCAGGAAGGCAAAAGAGGGTTTCTTTTAACTCTTGCCAATACATTCCCACATGTCTACAAACACTCCTTAAGCTTCACTCGAAGCCCCTGGCCTCTGCCCTCATCCATCTTTCCACGGGCAGATCTGGTCTGATTTCAGTCTTGCTCAAAATCTTTTTTTGCCTGCTTAAAGACTCCAGCATAAATTACAAACTTCTTTTTTTTTTTTTAACATTTGTTTTGTTTGTTTGTTTGTTTATAGACAGAGACACAGAGAGACAGAGAGCGAGGGAGGGGCAGACAGAGAGAATCCCAAGCAGGCTCGGCACCATCAGCCTGGAGCTCGACGGGGACTCGATCTTGATCTCGGGAACTACGAGATCATGACCTGAGCCGAAATCAAGAGTCGGACACTTAACCCACTGAGCCACCCAGGCGCCCCCAAACACACTTCTAACTGGAGCACAAAAAGCCCTTTGGGTTGTTCCTCCTGTACCATGTGCTTCCCCACTCTCCCGCTGCTGGCCCCAGCAGCCACACCGATTGATGGGTTCCCAAATCTGCTGTTTCCCTGCCTTTGCAGGTCCAAGTTCCTTATCCCTACCGTCCCTTCTACTTTGGACTGTTCCTAGGTTTCAGGGATTTTCAGGGATTTTCAGGGATTTTCGGGGATATTCAGGGAACGGCTACGAGCCAGGATGGGCCACTTGACATACTGAATGCCGGCTTCCACCACATCCTACCTGCACGACCGTGACAGGTCAGTCAACTTCTCTGTCACTTTCCAGTTACCTGCCCTTGCCGGAAGCGAGAATGCTCCCCTTGTTTCCTGGTTGTTATTGGGATCCAGTGGGTGAATGCATGCGAGGTACGGAACATAACACCGGCACGTGGAAAGTCCTTGGTAAACGGCTTCTTTTCATTACGAATTTAGCTCAGCTGCTACTTCCTGCACGAACCCTCTCTGATTCTCACATGCAGATTTAGGTGCTGTTCTCATTACTCCATGAATGATCCAAATGCACCTTCAACACGCATCAAATTACTGCCGTGACTGTACTGAACAGTGCACTTCGTAGTCACTGCATCTCTCTCCCTGCCCACTGCACTCTGTGTGTGAGGGTGCAAGGATCACGTCTGGCCGTTTCTACATGCCCAGTGCTTAACCAAAGTCCAAGCACAGAGGAGGTACTTGAACACGTTGGCCAAATGAATGAATGAGAGGATGAATGGATGACCACATAGGCACATCACCTACAAGGCATGGACCAAGTGCTACATCTCCCATGACATCTTCTCTGACCCCATCAGGAGGACAGAAGGTCCCCTGTGCGACCTACAGTTTTCTCAAAACCCTCATCATGCTGCAATCACGTGGTGAGCGCTACCTAAGAGGTTCCATGACTTATACCTGTGAGGCCATTGGCGTGGGACCTAGAACGTGTTAAGAATGAAGGGTACGTTTTCTTATTCTCCATTGTCACGCTTCTTTTTCATTATCACTATTCCCAGGGCAGCCGACATTTAGGCTTTCATCAGGGTCATGGTGGGGTCATGGGGGTGCACCTGCACGCCAGATGCAGGGGCAGCCATGGGGCTGGGTTTAGTGCCCAAACAACACATATGGATGCAGGCTGTGGCAGGAGCCTCTGGAAGACTGTCCACAGCAACCACAGAAAATCAATATCCAGGAGAAGCTGTGAAAAAAAAAATAAGGCAAAAAATCTTTTTACCTAGATGGGTACTTACAAGCAAGATGGTGGGTGTCAGCTTGTGAGAACAATATCAGGAGCCATTTTGGTTGCTAGAAGTTCTACAAAGATGCAGATTCACAGAGGCTGACCTCAAAGAGGAAGAACAGGCCTTTTCAAGAATAAAACAAAGTTGCCAGAGGCTGGGGTAATTTACAACGAACGCAATACAGAGGGCTTTGGGTTCATATTGTGACTCAGTCAGCATTGAATGAGCATGTGATGTTTCGCATGATTGTTATGAAATTTACAGTGGGCCATTTGGGCCACTTTTGTTTAGGAAACTCTGGACTGATTGAGATTATTTCTGAGCAAAGAAAAACTTTGAAACTATTCCAGGTAAACAAATCAGGAGGTGAAAATAATTATTGGGTTGATGCACGTGTATTTGAAACTATTCACTGAGTATGTTCATAGGTGAAGGGGAAAATCATGTCATTTAGTGTGTATTACCTGTCAGCCACTACTCTGAACATTTCACATGTATTAATTAACTCATTTAAAACACACAGCAAGCATGTAAGGTAGGGGTTATAATTCCCATTTATAAAGGAGACTCAGGTATAGCGAGTAACTTGCTCAAAGTCAAATGGCTGCTAACTGGTGAGCCTAGATTTTGTCCTCACTCCAGAATTTATATTCTCAGTGTCTATAAAAAGTGTCTGTGTGTATTAGGAATAACTAAGAAGCATGTGCACATGGTGTGATTTTTTAAAACCCATTCAACACATGTGTATGGAACTTTTACTCTTTGTCAGGCCTGGTGCCAGACTCACAAAGTCATGGCGGATGAATAGGATGACACAGGCCTACTTTCAAGGAACTTAAAGCGGGTGAGAGGGTGGTCAACCTAAGAAGATGTTAAGGCCTTCACTTCATTTTAATAAACTCCTGTCACCATTGGTTCTGTGTTAGATACTGTGCCCGGCCTTGGGAGGGCACTGGTAGAACATGATCTGGACTTTCCAGAGACTCAGAGAGCATCGGATCCCTGTAAGTTTCACAATAACCACTGGTAATGTCACATGCTCATTCAAAGTTGACTTACTCACAATATGAACCCAAAGCCCTCTGTTTTGAGCTCCTTGTAAATTACCCCAGCCTCTGGCAACTTTGTTTTATTCTTTAAAAGGCCTGCCCTTCCTCTTTGAGGTCAGCCTCTGTGAATCTGCATCTTTGTAGAATTTCTAGCAAACTCAAAGAGGCTGAGAGTGAAAACACCACATTTAATGGTAGATGATGTGCAAGGGTCCTGATACGTGGCTCGTTTGTTAAGACCAGTGTCTTGCAATGTGTAAAATGCTACAAACATATGGAGGCCATTGTGAGAGAAAAAGAAAGAAAGAAAGAAAGAAAGAAAGAAAGAAAGAAAGAAAGAAAGAAGAGAAAAGGAGAAAGGAAGAAAGAAGGAAAGAAAAAGAGAAAGAGGAAGGAGAGAGAGAAAGAGGGAGGAAGGGAGAAAGGAAGGAAGAAAGAAGGAAAAAAGAAGGAAAGAAAGAAAGAAAAAGGGAGGAAGAAAGGAAGGAAGGAAGGGAAGAAGGGAGAAAGCAAGGAAGAGGAAATGCCCTTCCTAATATGACTTTAGTCTTCAAGGTCACTTCTACTCCAGTGGTCGGGACTATTCCAGGCTCCAGTCCAATGAACCTGCCTTCTTTATGGTTAACCAGGTTTCAGGGACTATGTGGGGTATGGTGCCTGCTATGCACGGCCTTCCCTTCTAGACAGAACTGCCCCACTTTAAGCACCCTGCTACTTGGGGTAGATACTAGTTGCACCAGGAATAGTGACCTGACATAAGAAGAGTTAATTCTTTGGCTGGTAGTGGAGCATGAAATAGCTTGTCCTGGAGAGTGAGCTGAACTTGTCAGATTTCTTCTTCGAGAATTCAAACTGGAAGGACGGAAAGAATTTGTTAGCTGGAAGCAGGCAGAGAAACAGACTAATTAGGTTAGTCGTGGACCACTTGAGTAAGAATTCAGAAGGTCGAGGTGGCAGCATTACTGTGTTTTCTGCCATCTTGAAGCTGGGATAGCCGACAGTCCCTGAACTTCCCATTGTGGGTCCCTGAAGAAAGCCCTGGGATTGGAATTTGCTCAGGTGCCTTGCTCTCCTGGGAAGCCAGAATTATTGGACTGGATCTGGTGGGCAGGGCCACATCAAAGGAGGCAATGTGGATGGGCTCCTCCCTGGGGAAACTCAGTTGACCGTTTGATGAACACTTTCCCTTACACGCACACACGCACACACACACACACCCCTTATTCCTCCTTCCTCTGCCCCAACCCTATTATTTATTGCTTAATTATAGGTAGGTGAAGTTGCGTGGGTGTGCACATGGAACAGTGTCGTTTTTGTGGGTGAGCCTGAGAAATAGCTGGGACCCTCGGTACCCCTCGAAGGCGAGTAGAAACACTACTAACAAGCTGGATTCTCAGTCTGCATAAAGCTGAAACCACCTGTTCTCACGAGAGCATCTCACAGACAAGTGTGGCTGACTCCACGCTGCCTCGAGTTCTCTTCATTAAGCAGAAACGTCAGGTGGGAGCAGGGTGTGCAGGCTTTATCCACACTTGCATCCCTGTAATCACAAGATCCTCTCAGAGACACGGAACCTCTCAGAACGGGAATGGCCTCTGGGTGCCACTGTCCGACGCCCACATCTTCTGACCCACTTTCTGGTGCATATTCTGGGGACTGGGGGCCTGAGTCCCATGCCAAGAGCTGGCCTCAGGCCTCACTCCTCCCTGTCCTACTCACTGCATATCCACAGGGCTCTCCTAGGTCTCTTGCTTGGTTTTCTTTTGAAGGATGTATTCCTTTCTTCTTCTATCACGATCATTCTCCACTCACTGTCCCCTCTCTGGAACATTTGTTCATATCACCCAGCAGAATCTTATTCCTCTTTCCTGCCCCATTTATCCACACCCTCCTCCAAGATGCCTTTTCTAATTTTTTTTAACATTTTTATTTATTTTTGAGAGACAGAGAGAGAGAGAGAGAGAGCAAGAGAGACGGACAGAGCATGAGCAGCATAGGGGCAGAGAGAGAGGGAGACACAGAATCCGAAGCAGGCTCCAGGCTCTGAGCTGTCAGCACAGAGCCTGTGATGCGGGGCTCGAACTCAGGAACCCCAAGATCATGACCTGAGCCAAAGTTGGATGCTTAACCAACTGAGCTGCCCAGGAGCCCCTCAGAGGCTTTTCTAATGCTTCACCTTGACAGTTGTAAGATCTCACAGCTCCCCGCCTCTCTCTCACAACCTGTGGTGGCTTATGTCACCAATTCTCTATTTCTTTCGTTTACTATCTATCTTGCCCCATAAACCGGGGCCTGTCAGCATATGACGATGTTTGCTCCCAATGGGCAGTTGGCAATATCTGGAGACATCATGGGTTGTGACAATCAGTAGATGCTCTCCTAGGTGGAGCCCAGAGTACCGCCACATGCCTTATAATGTGCAGGACAGTCTCCTTCCCAGAAAAGAACGATCCGGGGTGCCACAGTTGAGAACCTGTCATAGACTGGGAGTTTGATATGGGTAGAGACCTTGGCTGTCATACTGATAACTTTATATCCTGCATTGGGCCACAAGCACATTGATTGATCTATAGTGATGTTCAAAACTATCTGTGGACGCACACACACGCACACACATGCACACCCTTGGATCAATCTTATGAACAAACCTATGCTTATACCTGCCTCCTTCCCAATGGCCAATCCTATTCTTCCATATACAGCCTCCCACGCCCTTACATTGGGATTCTAATGTAAAGTCACATTGCATATATACACAGCTCCTTCCACCTAATTAATATATAATTTGTCTCTTATCAAATAAGCCCTCTTAGCAGCTTCCCCTTCTACGCACACTGATCCGACACCCACACCCCCGCGTATATGCGTGTATATGTGCACCTGAGCAGAGAGCTGGCCTGTTCACCCTCACCTGTGCCTTCTCTCATGAGACATGTCAGCTCTGCAGCAGAGGCTTTCTCTTCTAAATCACATAAAATGGGCTTCAACCAATGGACTTGCACAGACACACACGTGAATCCACACATTTGTACCAAAGACCAGAAGATGGGGCTGGAAAGTGGGAGAGTGAGGGGGGCCCAGTGCACTTAACAAAACCTCCCTGTGGCCCCATCCAAGCCATGGGGCTGTGAAATGTGTGTCATTAAAACTAGATCTGAAACCAGACTTCAAGCAGAGGTATCAAATCCAACTGCGATTAACCCCCCCCCCCCCCGTCTCTCTCTCTCACACACACACCCCTTTACAAATTTCCTTTAAAAAAAAGAAGAACTCAAACTGGAGAAAATAATTTTAATCAACGTCATGCCCGTGTGGGCAGAGGTGAAATAGGGTATTAGTGCTTTTATCTCTGCTGGGGACATGGCTGATCTCACCATTGATTCCATTGGAAGCCGCACCCCAGGTGTGTTCCCATAGCATTTCTGCATTAAGCAGCTGCAAGACAAAGTCTAACATCTTTGATTATCTCGGCAAAGCTGCACACACTGAGTAGTGGGGCCATAATAAAAAGATCCAATACCCCATTAGCACAGCTAAATATTGGACTTCTAAACTCAAGTGGAAAATGAAACTCAGGGCCTGGAGAGGAGCAGGTAAGGGGTTGCAATGTCGGAGAGCCAAACCACAATGCCTTCTTGTTCCAAGCACTGTGCTGTGTCTGAAGCCTTACAAATGCATCTTTTCACTGAATTTTCACACCTGACGCAGGCATTATCGTGCCTACTTCACAGTGAGGGAACTGAGGCTCGGTGAGGTGAAGTGGCTTGTCCAGACCCTACGTAGCCCGACTGAAGTTGCCTGTGGCCTGTAAAGCCACAGTGGTCTTAGATCCACGTCTGTTCTCATTTCTGCCCCAAACTTTCAGTGTTATATCCAGGATCTTCTAAATAGAACATGCGATTTTGGTTTCACATTAGAGGGAGCCTCCCTCCCTCCCTCCCTCCCTTCTTGCCTTCCTGCCTTCTTTCTTCTCTCCCTCCCTCCCAGCTAAAGTGTATTGAACCCCCCACTATGTGCTATGTGCCAATCCCATGCCAGACCCTTGGGATGGAATGGTGAGTGAGACCAATGCTGTCCCTATCATCCTGAAGCTTTCCCTCTAGGAGGCAGGACAGAATGGCATCCCTAAATCATAACTGAAGATGCAAAAACAGAAAAATACAAGGAGCTAGAAGAATTCAAGAGATGTGGGTTATGGATATCTTCCTAAGAAGATGGCATCAAAGTTGAATTTCAAGTGGGAATCAGCTATGAGAAGGGGAACAGGGAAGATGGAGAGTTTCCTAGAAGAAAACATGTACAAATGCTCAGAGTGTAAGAGGTCACATTGGCTTGTGCCGCCGAGAGCAGCTCATTGCACTGGAGAGGGGGAAACTCATGGTAAAGTTGGCCAGCAAAGCCTTGGTCTGAGCAATGGAAAGGTCTCCAGGGGTTAAGGGACTGTCAATACGAGTGGCTATGGGAGAGGACTTTCTCAAGCCTAAACGTATAAATGAGTCACCCGAGGAACGCAGATTTTGATTTGGTAGGTCTGGGATGGAGTCTCATCAGCTGCCTCTCTAACAAGGTCTCAGGTGATGCCCAAGGCGCCGGTCCACAGACCACGCCTGAGTAAGAAGGCCCAGACCTGTGTCATCTAACTTGGTGCCCACTAACCACATGTGACCACAGAGCAACTGAAATGTGACTGATTCAAATTGAGATATAGCCTAAATGTAAATTACACATCGATACCAAAGACTTTGATAGAATAAAGAATGTAAAAATGACTTCTTGGTAATTTTTTATTGTTTGCGTGTTGAAATGATAATATTTTTGGTATATTGGGTTAAATAAAATATGACATTAAGATAAAGTCCACTCATTTTTGCTCCTTGAACGTGCCTACAAACATATTTAAATTACATATATTGATTACATGTTCACCTATTTTGGATATATTGGTTTAAATAAAATGATCATTAAAATTACTTCTATCTCTTTCTTTGTACTTTTCTAAATGTGGGTGCCAGGAAATGTTAATTACATATGTTGGCTTATGTCGTATTTCTATTGGACTGCACAGCCTGGACTGTCCCTCTGCTGTAGTTAATTTTCTCATGGCTCCTTTAATACGTTGGGCACTTTCCTACTCTGTGAACTATGTCCACTGTTCTCCCCTCTTCGAAGGACCTCTTAGCTATTACTATTAGCTTACTAGTTCATCAGAAAGTGTTGTTTCACTTCTAGAAATTCCTAATATTGGACTCACCAAAGGAACTAATGACCTTCATTGGTTCTGATTTAAATACTTCATTTGAGCTGATTCTAATGTGTATTCAAGGTTGAATACCCTGAGAATATTGACACTAAAAGGAAATTTAGACTTAATGGAATGCTTATTTTGCAAACGACTAAACCAAGGCTCAGAGATACATATTTAGTTAAGGTCACACAGCAACCCCAGGTTCTTGATCCTCATTACTAGTCAGTCCCTCCTTTTTAGTCTAGTGTGGATGCCATTCACATTGGCACATCATCGTGTCCCTCCTCCAATGGTATTTACATTTGAATCTCTTTATCACTCTTGGAAGGAAACTACAGTGTCTGGGAGGCATGGAGAAATGGAAAAAGACCCCCTTCTCAGACCACCACCTCTGAAAACCAGTGAGGGGGCTGAGCTACGTACTGAGTAAATGCCCGTTGCTAAAACAAAATGGTGGCCTATTTTAGTACATGTAAACACTGGCAAAGTTAAAGCTTTGCGCGCGCACGCACACACACACACACACAGATGACTACACATAACTTAATTTGTTGATTATGTCAAAAACGTGGGGCCCTTCATGAACAGGAGGCTGCCAGTTGAATGGCCCATCCAGCCCCAGGGAGAGGCCCCTCCACAGGACACCACACCAACACAGGCTGCCACCTGGTTTGCCAAAACCCAGTTTGGTTACAGTGCATGCCTAAAGCTGGCCTCTCATGGCCTGAGCAAGAATTCCCCTCTGGTTCCTTCTGTGGTCCCTGAGGGATTATCCCAATTATAATCTCCTAAGGAATTTCAGCACATCTCCAGGCAGCTTTGGTTGCAGCCTGGCAACTCATGCCTTCACTTGAAGGACCTACCCTTCCCCCTTCTCTGTGGGTTCATATTTTAAAGTTTGACATGCCGTATGTAGAGGATTCTTCATTAATTCTAATTTTCCCTAAACACCCTTCTGGGCAAGAGAGGGATTTGTAGAAATGTTGCTTAATAACTCCTAATAAATCAGAATGCAGTTACGGCTGACATTTGATGGGACAGTTCACACCTGGGCTCCATCTTCCTAGCTTCGTGGAAGTTCAGACCTGGGAAGGGCTTTAGAAGTCATTGTGTTTGTTCTCTTATTGTACATATGGGGGGATCATGGCCCAGAGATGGGGTGACTTAGTCAAGACTACAAAGGCAGTTTCTGGCAGAACAAGAAAGAGAACCCGATTGATAGACCCCCAGCTGTCTTCATGACCCCCAGATGCAATGATATTGATATATGGTCCAACCAAAGATGACCTCAGTGCTTCTCACCTGAACAGAGAAACCAAAAGGAGCAAAGCACTATTCTTCCTCTCAACCAGCTTAAATTATCAGCACCATTAGGGATGTGATTCCCAGTCCTTTTGTTCTTCTCAAATGGTTATAGGAGCTTTCGTCATTGAAGGATTTTTGTGTCTTGTGTTTACTGCTACATCTCTATAGCAGTAATGTCCAATAAGAAGGTAATGCGAATCACGAATGCTGGCCACATTTGTAGCTGAAAACTTTCTAGTAGCCACATTTAAAAGGTAAAAACAAAACAAAACAAAACAAAACAACAGGGGTGCCTGGGTGGCTCAGTCGGTTAAGCGTCCGACTTTGGCTCAGGTCATGATCTCGTGGTTCATGAGTTCAAGCCCCATGTCAGACTCTGTGCTGGCAGCTCAGAGCCTGGAGCCTGCTTCAGATTCTGTGTCTTCCTCTCTCTCTGCGCCTATCCTGCTCTCACTCTGTCTCTCTCTCTCACAAAAATAAATAAAGATTTTTAGGGGCGCCTGGGTGGCTCCGTCAGTTGAGCGTCCGACTTCGGCTCAGGTCATGATCTCGCAGTTCATGAGTTTGAGCCCCGCGTCCGGCTCTGTGCTGACAGCTCGGAGCCTGAAGCCTGCTTCGGATTCTGTTGTCTCCCTCTCTTTCTGCCCCTTCCCCGCTCCCGCCCTGTGCCTCTCTGTCTCTCAAACATGAATACACGTTAAAAAAAATGAAATAAAAAAAATTTTTTAAAGGAAAACGAAGACAAAAAGGAACGGGTAAATATGATTTTAATAATCTATTTCATTTGAACCCATATATCCAAAGTGTTATCATTTTAACATGCAACCAACGGAAAACAGTATTAAAAAAATAAAACATAAAAAACCACAGTAAAATCTTAAAGGGCATTTTTTCCATTTTTTTTCTCATACCACGTTTTTGAAATCCAGTGAGTGTTTTTATACCACCAGCACAATTCAGTTCAGATCCATTTCAGTGCGTCAAAACCACAGGTGCCACCATGTTGGACGGTTCAGCTCTAGAGCCTAGAGAAGTGCCCAGCACGTAGTAGGAACATATTTATAACGAATGGATTGGAAGGACCCACTTCAGAAGTCCCCTAAGGCAGCCGCCTAGTATCCAACAGGGCGAAACAAGGCCAGAGAAAGGCAGTCACTTGCTAGGTAGCAATTCACCGAACGGTCTTCTTCCGGGACTAGAAGGTAAATACAGCACCCATCTGGGGAGCAGGACCGGCCTACCCCTGACTACGGTTACCCCAGTGCTCAGCACAACCCCTGACGCGTGTCTGGTAAATGTCTGGGGAGGGAAAGGTCACCTCACTAATTGGTAAGAGAGCAGAGTAGAGAACCCGAGCCTCCAGCCTCCTGCCCGGGGCTCTTTTCCCTCTACCCTGCTGTCATGAAAATTGATTTATGTTCAGGACCTGGAAGAATGCCTAACATTTGTGTCAAGGACAGGCTAGGGAGGTGTGGATGCTGAGGCACTGATTACTGTTCAAATGTCTTTGTGAGTCTGTGTCCAGCGGGCACGGTTGGAACTCATCGCGTTGGGATCTGAATTCGCCTGCAGGAGGATGCTGGATGCCCTTTACGTAGCAGAAGACAGAAGCCCACCTCCCTGGTTCCTTTCAATCAAACGTGCTCGGGGCTCACTGGACTCCAAACATCCTCTCTTAAGCGACAGGGTGTCAGAGCTGGGAACATATCCCCCTGAAATTCCCTGCCCCTTCATCATTTTATAACTCCATTCTCCCCATCCTTCAGGGCCCAGCCAAGGGCCAAGTCCGTGAACCCTTCCCAGATCCGGCCTGTGCAGCCAGAAGCACCCCCTTCCGTTGAGACAGGGCGATACTTCTGTCTCTCCACCTTGTGGATTTCCACCGGGTCTCACAGCAAGTCTATGTTCGAAGGGAGAAGCTGTCTCTCAGAATCAAATAACTCATAACTGTGATAGCTTTGAGTTCAAAGAGACTTGCACATCTTCAAAAGCAGTTTCCCAAACTTCAGGTGTTTGCGTATCGCCTCGGATCTTTGTTGTAGCGCTCATCTGCATTCGGTGATTCATTTTCTCTGAATCTCTTTGCTCTCTAAAGTTAAATAAATTTATCTTTGAAGGAAAACAATATGTTTGAAAACATGAGCCTGATGTGGATATTACATATATTATTCTACATACACAAATACATAGCTATTTTACTATAATCTGTCTATCTATGTGTCTGTCTATTAGGTTTATTTACTTATTTTGAGAGAGAAACAGAGACAGCGAGTGGGGGAGGGGCAGCGAGACAGGGAGACAGACTTCCAAGCAGGCTCTGAGCTGTCACCACAGAGCCTGATGCAGGGCTCAACCTCACAAACCATGAGATCTTGAGCTGAGCCGAAATTAAGAGTTGGGCGCTTAACCGACTGAACCCCCAGGGGCACCAGTAATCAAAATACATTTAATATTTACATACAGGTGTATAGTCCCTGCTTATCCTAAAACTATACCTCTGCCAGTGACACGTGTCTCCCTTTTAAAACACTTTTTCCTAGGGCATCACCTTCATTATAGACAGAGAGAAAACTGAGTCTAGGGAGAAGCAGGTTCCGTCCCCTGGTAGGTCATACAGAAATTTGGTGGCGAAGAAGTTTGGTGACTTCAGACTCGATGGTTCTAAGACCAAAACTCTATCAACATAGTCTTTAGCTGGACTTGGCCCCAGGCTGAAGTTATAAGGAAACCGGGGCTTTCAAGTCACAGGTTCAAATGCCAGCTGCCCATTTGTGGCTGTATGAGTTTCTGCTAAGTGCTCACTCTTCCCAGTCTGTTTCTTGTCAGGATATGGGTTGTGGAAACATTCGCATTTGGAACCTGCTCACTAAAGATCCCACTTCTCACACTAGCCTGGACCTATCTGATAGAAATAAAAGTAAGCCACGTAGGTCCTTTTAAATTTTATAGTTGCCACATTAAAAAGGAGTAAAAAGAAACAGGCAGAATGTATTTTAGTCAGCTCATTATATTCAAAATATTCTCATTTCAACACGTAATCAATACAAAATTATTAATGGAGTAGTTTACTTTCATAACATTAAAATTTCAGAATCTAGTGTGTATTTTATACTTAAAGCATATCTCAATATAAACTATACATTTTCTCAAGAAAACTGGACCTGAATTATGATTTCAAAAGCTTTACACCTTGAAAAAGTAGACTCATATACCCGAGCTTTCCAAACATACTTAAAATTGTTCTACTAACTGAATTGAGCATCAGCTTTAGGTTGAAATTATATAAAAGAAAAAAGGAAAGGAAAGGAAAGGAAAGGAAAGGAAAGGAAAGGAAAGGAAAGGAAAGGAAAGGAAAGGAAAGAAATCTGGTACCTTATCATACTGGCTATATTTCAAGCTTTCAGTCAATAATCACATGTGGCTATCATATTAGATGGCAAGATCTGGTATTTTACCTTGTTTTTATATTTATTTCTCTGTAAAATAGAATGTGTGTGTGTATGTGTGTGCATGTGTGCTTTGGACTTAAACATCTTCAAAATACTGGCGCCTGTGATGGTTTATTTGCTTCTTGTGACCACTGCAGACACAAGCTGGATAGATAATAATATACCCATTGCAGAGAACTAATGCTCAGAGGGGTTAAACGGCCAGTCTAGTGCCACACAAGTAGTAAATCACAGAGCCAGTTCCAGAATTCAGGGTTGCCAGTTTCCTGAACAGGGCTCTGCTCAGAATCCTTAATGAAAATTCCACCTACTGTTCACGTACTATTTGAAAAGCAGGGAGGTTTGAAGACCAGCTTACCATGTTAATTCCTTTGAAATACCTGTTTTATCACAGAGCTGGTATTATGTGTTAATGGTGTGAGCCCACCCCTTTTTTTTTTTAAGCTAAAGGGAAGGGGGATGAAGTTATTGCCAAAATGCTGAACTAATTAGCTCGGCTGTAGGTTTACTTAGAAGGGTTCATCTTAGCAGGTGCATTATTTAACCATCAGATAACTGATTTGTTAATAACTCTTTTTCTTGCTCCAGTGAGTGTAATTTTCTTCTCTGGGGTTCAAAAAGGTAGAACTTTCCCCACACAGAGGCCTGATTGTAGTGTTCAGTCTTTGATAAGGTTTATTCTTGTACCTGGTTTTCTGGTTTTCTTTCTCTTTTCTTTTTTCCCCAGGTTGCAGGGTGTGTGGGAGTGCTAATCTATATAGGATCTTTTTTTTCTCCTCTGTTTGTCTTCCTTTGACTATTTTCTCTTGTGAAGGCAAATACAATAATAACATCTTACTTTCTAAAGCTCTTTTCATCCTGATCGAGTTCTGAGCGCCACAGAACACATTGCATTTCAAAACTTATGGAAATGCAGTCTTACAGGTTACAAATTTAGACAACGTGAAAAGTCAGACACACAGGGTCCTTGAAGCACATTAATTCACTCACAACATGCCCCGTCCTCCGAGCAGCTACAATTAATTGTCTCTGCGCTAAGCCAAGCCTTTTGCTAAAGGTAGCACAGACCTTGTTAAGAGAAAGGGAATGATGTTTATTTATGTGTCTGCGTTTCCATGTGATTCTTGAGAGCCCACACAGATCTGTTGGGTTCAGACCAGCAATGTTGGAAGAGGGGCTTGTACGCTGCAGTTTTGCAGACAAATCAACTGTTGGCGTTTTTAAAGCTCTCTTCTCCTTTTCTTTTCTCCAGGGCTGAGGAGCCCGTGTTCCTTTTACAAACTGCAAAGGCTGCCTTTGACAATTTAGAAGAACACAACCCAGAAGCCTACCACCTTGTGTGAAGTCCTCCTTAAAGAATAGCCTGCCTTATCCCAAACTGTGGATCTCTCTCACCCACCCCACTCAAGCTACCGCCAAGCTGTCTGTGCTGTAGAGCCTCAGCCACGTTGAGATTTTTGTCCAGCTCCTTCCTGCCTCCTTATAATGCTCTTCCCCTTGTAATATGCTGTAATGTGCTTCCGTCTGTGCGTCTGCTGGCACCTTCAAATTTCGCAAGACGTGGCTCAAATAGCATCTTCTCAACTGGGCCTGCCCCGTCCTCTTGCCAAATTAAAAAAAAAAGTTTATTTATTTATTTTGAAAGAGAGAGAGAGAAAGAGAAGGGCAGAGAAAGAGGGAGAGACAGATTTCCAAGCAGGCTTGCGCTGTCAGCATAGATCCTGAGTGGTGGCTCAATCCCACAAACCGCGAGCTCATGACCCGGGTGGAAACCGAGAGTCAGACGCTTAACCGACTGAGCCACCCAGGCACTCCCCCACATGTCAATTTTTATCATGTTTTCTTGTATTATCATTTCTCTTACTGTGCTTCTCTATGTGGTTTTTTTTTTAATTATTATTTGCTTCTTTAGTGGTTAGTTTTAGCCATGAAATTGAACGTATAGTGGAAGCCCCACAAGGCTGTTCTCAGCAGCCTCACCCTTGCAAAAGAGAGAGTTTGGGGTTACCCACAGTGGTCTTTACTTACTGCAAATGTTAGCGGTTAGGGTCGGAAATTGATTTTTAAATCTATCATCCATGCTGGAAAGCATTTTAAAGAGTAGCAAATGTATACATGTCTCCCCCAGTTCATGACCGGAGAAAATCATTGCTCAGCTGGTCAGATTGCTGAGGGAATATGGCAGGAGGATTCGGAATCACTCACTCCGACCTCCAAATATGCAGCATTATTTGTTTTTTCCATTGGTATTCTCCCAGGGAACTTCTTATTCAGCTCCCATTTTTATAATTAATTTCTTTTCACTGTATATAATGGAAAGGGAATGCTAAAATAAGAAGGAATCACTGTACCTTATTCCTAAATCGGGACGCAGGCTGATGTTCAGCAGAGGAAATGAGCCTGCCCTACACTATAGCCGCATAAACTTGGGCAAAAAGAGAAGGAGATGGAAGTCAGGAAAGAGAAAATTTGCTCCTGTTTAATGTCAGAACTTCCGAAGTCCTTCCACATATATTATCTCATCTAATCTTCCAAACAATAAAATGGAGGTTACCATCTGAAAACTGTGGGACCCAGGCAGGAACATAAAGACTTGTTTGTGAAGACCGATAAGCTTCTATATGTACCATTAAAGATGCGTGCTTGTGTGTGTGTGTGTGTGTGTGTGTGTGTGTGTGTATTTCACAAGCGTTTCAACTTAAATGGTTCTTCAATGTTACTTGAAAGTAGTCACTGTGGAGAAAACTCTTAGGGAGAAGTGTAAGGCTGTGTCAGAATTTAGCCAGAAAGTACGGTGATTGATTAACAATGTCTGTCAGGGCCATGGCAGTGGAGGTGCTGGAAAGGCAGAACACACGCCGTATAATGTAAAACCTTTGTAAATTCCAAGTTCCAAGGTTCTAGCCATCTGTGTCATCTGGACTTTGAGTCATCAAGACACCTGGATTCTATTTCTGACTCTTTTCATAATGAGCAGTGTGGTCTTCCAAAGGTCATTTCCTTCTCAAAGGTCACTATGAGTCTGTAAAATCTGAGTATTATAGTAGATGATCGGTAAGGTTTCACGCAGCTGAAGTGGTCTGTGATTTTACAGGAAGTTTATAATGACTATATTAGTAGAGCATGCCCCCTCTTATATAATAACGGCACATTCAATCCTATTGTACCCGTACATTTCCCCCCTCTTTTTAATCATCCAGATTACCTGAATAGGGTATTTACTTATATAAACAATGGAACTATTTAAAATGCCAATATTGACTCGTTTTGTGTAAAAGTTGAAGCATGCTACGTGTTTTCTCTAACGCATACTGGGAAGCCGTTAGATTCTCATTTCTTCTTATTTTTCATGGTGACAGTGGTTGACACACACGATACATTCTGCCCACTGAACGTATGCTGATGATCATGATGGTAGCAACATAGAGGGCCAGAGAAGCAAACTTATAGGAAGAGAGGATTGAAAGACACTATAATTCCTGACGTTACGAGGAAGTTTTCTCCTTGCTAGGACAAAAATAAAAATGTTCATCATAGAAAGATTAGGAAATGCAGAGAAGAAACAGTTGGCTTGCGTATATAGTGCCTGATCACAGAAACTATGTCTGTCTTGCCAACCATTGTATCTCCAATGATTTGTAGAATGTCTGGGACTCATTAATAGATAGATTCTGAATATATGAATAAGTAAATGAACGCCAGCAAGCTGGGGAAAAAAAAGCACACCTAATCCTGAACTACAGAGATAACCACTGTGAACGTGAAGTGTACCTCCATTCAGGTTTCACAGAAACAAAACATATACATATTCATTTTTAAAAATCAGCTCTATTGAGGTATAATTTACATACAATAATAGTCATCAATTTTAAGTATACAGTCAACAAGTTTTGACAAATGTATATACAGTCATGCAATCAAGATCAAGTACCATAATCAGGATGAGAACATTTTCTTCATCCTCAATAAATCCTCTGTGACACTTCACTGCCAATCTCCTCTCCCCCACCGGGGCCCCTCACAACCACTGATCTGATTTCAGGCTTCTTTGGAATCAGTGCGTCTGGCTTCTTTCACGTAGCACAAAGCTTTTGAGATTCACCCATGTTGTCGTATATCGTTAGTTTGTTCCTGACTCTTTTTTATAGTTACACAACAATTTGTTTCTCCATTCACCAGTTGATGGGACACTTAGCTTTCCAGTTTTGACTGTTGTTACAAAGCTTTTAACATTCCCGTATACACATCTTCGTGTGGACATATGTTTTCCTTTCTGTTGGGTGAATGTCTAGGAATGGAAATGCAGAGTTCAGTTTTAACTTTATAAGAAATCGCTGACTGTGTATCATTTTGTGTTTCCAGCAGCAATGTGTGAGAGCAAAACTTGCTGTTGTCATTCTTAACTTTAGTCATTCCAAATGGGTGCGTAGAACTACCTCATTGGCGTTTTAATTTGTATTTACCTAAAGACTGATGATGTTGAGGACTTTTTCCTGTGTTTCTTTTCCATCTGTATATATTAAATTTTTGGTGAAGTATCTGTTCAGATCCTTTTTAAAAAATGTAGTTGTTTATATCTTTTTGTTACGGAGTGGAATGGGTTATTTATATACGCTGATTACAAGTGCTCTATCAGATATATACTTATCACATATTTCTCCCTGTGCATAATTTGCCTTTTCGTTTTCACTACAGTGTCTTTTGAGGAGAAAATAATTTTAATTTTGATGAAGGCCTACTAGAAAATTCTTTATGGTTTCTCCTGTGGATGAAATCTTTCCTTAACCCAAGGCCACAAGGATTTCTTTCTCTGTTATCTTTTAGAATTATTTTTTAGCTCCAACATTTAGTTTTATAATACATTTTGAGTTAATTTTTGTGCCTGGCATGAGGTAAGGGTTGAGGTTCATTTTTTAAGTATGTGCATATTCAATTTTGCCACCATCATTTCTTCAAAAGGATGATACCTTTCCCCATTGAATTATCTTGGCTTCTTTGTCAAAAATCAATTAACCATTTATGTTTGCATCCATTTCTGGCATTCTGTTCTGTTCCATTGATTTATCCTTATGCCAAAACACTACCAACTTAATTCTGTAGCTTTCTAATGTCTTCAGTTAGGTAGTTGAAATCTTCAAACTTTGTTCTTTTTCAAAATTGTTTTGGTTATGTGAGATTGTTTGCATTCTTATATACATTATATTATCAGCTTATTGATTTTTACAAAAAGTGCTGATTGGGATATTGATTGAGATTTATAATGGGGAGAACTTACAAGTTAAAACTATTGTCTTCTGATTCATGAACATGATATACATCTCTATTTATTCATATCTTTAAAAAATTCTTTCAGCAATATTTTCTAACATTCAATGTACAGACATTACCATGTTTTATTACATGCTCATGCTTTTTGATGCCATTATAAATGGTGTATTTTAAAATCTCACTATCTAATTGCTCGTTGCTGGTATATAGGAAAGCTGTATTTTTGTTCATTTACTGATATCATGCAATCTTACTGAACTCATTTAGTAGTTCTACTAACTTTGTTAATAGAGTTTTGGGGATTTTGTATATATATCGTCATGTATCTGGGAATAAATAAAACTTTACTTATTATATTCTAATCTATATGTATTTTTTTTGTCTTGCCGTATTGCACACTCTAAGACCTCTGGTATAGTAATGATGAGAAGTAATATGAATAAACATTCTAGCTTTGTGCCTGGACTTATGGGGAGTACATTCTGTCTTTCAGAATTAAATAAGCTGATAGTCATAAGAGTTTTGTAAATGCTCTTTACCAGATTGAGAAAAAAAAAATTTCTTAGCTTGCTGCAAGTTTTTGTGTCATTAAGAATATTTAATTTTTTCAAATGTTTATTCTGCATTGATTGGTATAATTGTATGGACTTTCTTGTTAGTCTGTTAATATGCTAGATAATAATACTGATAAATTTTTGAATGTTGTTATATAATAATTTGTCAGCTCTTTGTCCCTGGTTCCTGGTATGGAACTTCTAAATCTTTATCATTTCCCAGTTGGTAAGAGTATCTTGTTACTCATGATGGGCTCCTGGGAACATGCCTGAGGTTTTGTTAACAAATTGACTCACAGTGAGTCTTTAAATAGTTTAAGATGGCGGTTGGCCTTGCAGGAAAGACCAATCATGTAACTAGAAGCTTGGGGTTTTGAGCCAGATGATATCAGTTTGACTTCTGGGGAGGAGACAGGGGTTGGATGTTGAGCTCAATCACATGCCTAAAGATTCAGTCAACCAGGCCTACATCATGAAACCCAATAAATATTCTGGACACAAAGTACAGTTGAGCTTCCTGGTTAATTAACACATTGGTGTGCCAGGAGGGTGGCACACCCTGATTCAGCAGAGACAGAACAAAGAATTTCCACCCTTCAGAACAAAGAAGTTCAGCACCCTTCCAGGCCTCATCCTGTGGGAATCTTCTTTTGGTTGGCCCCCATTCATATTCTTTATAATAAAACTTTAATTACAAGAATAACATGTTTCTCAGTTCTCTGAGTCATTGCAGTGAATTGCTGAACCCAAGAGGATAGTGAAAACCTCTGAATTTGCAGCCAGTTGGTCAGAAGTGTGGGGGACGTGGGAACCCTGTAATTAGTGACAAGTCTACGAAATCATGGCAGTCTTGTTGAGGACCGTGCTCTCAACTTGTGAATTTTGTGTTAACTCAGGATAATTAGCGTCAGAATTGCCCTGCAATATTACAAATGTTACACAAACTTTATATCTCTGAAAAAAAAAATCCACCTAGTCATACAATTTATCTTTTTAAAATATCACTGATTTCAGGTTTTAAATATTGTATTAAGGAGTTTTTAATCTACATGTATGAGACATATTGTTCTATATTTTTCTTTTCCTTTAATATCTTGTAATGGTTTTGATGTCAAGGTAGTGCTGTATTTATTAAACAGATTGAAAGTGTTATTTCTCTTTATATTTATCTGAAGCGTTTGTAGAATTGGTATTATTTTTTCCTTAAATATTTGATTGAAGTCACCTAGGCCTAAAATTTGTGAGGTTTCTAAGTGTGAATTTAATAACTTTAATAGATATAGTGTTCCAATTATTCATTTCTTCTTCAAGAGAAACTGACAGTGCCTTTCAAGTACTTAATACATTTCATCTTAGTTGTTAAAATTTTTGTCACAAAGTTGTGATGTGATATTCTCTTATTATTCATTTAATAATGAATAATGTCTATAGGGTCTACAACAATGTCCCCCTTTTTTATTCTCGATATTGGTAATTTGTGTCTTCTCTCCCTATTAAATCTGGCTAGAGCTCTGGCAAATGTTGATCTTTTAGAAAAATCAGATTTTTATTTACTGATTTTCTCAATTATTTGTTTGCTTTCTCTTTGTTTGCTCTCCATTCTCACCATCACTGTTTCTTTTTTCTTTTCCCAACTTACATTTCATTGACTTTTATTTTTTTTGTTCTTATGTAGGAGTTAGAGCATGGACTTGAGACCTTTATTTTTTTCTAAAATACATCTGTAATGCTATAAATTTCCTTCTTTTTTTTAATATATCGATATATCTGCATCTCACAATTTCACCATGTTGTGATTTTTATCTTCACCCAATTCAGAATGTTCTCCAAATTCTCTTGTGATTTCTTCTCGGACTCATGGATTACTCAGATGTGTGTTGTGTAATTTCAAACATCTGAGGATTTTTTCCAAAACATTTCTGTTTTCTCACATCTAATTTCATTTCATTTCAGTCAGAGAATGTATTCCATAAATATTTTATCATTTCAAACTGATTTAGATTTGGGGGCTGCTTACAATGTTATGTAGCACTACCTTTTTACTTGAAAGTATATAAATTCTGCTGCTGTCCTGTGCTAAGATACCTTTTTTTTTTTAATTTTTTTAACGTTTATTTATTTTTGAGGAGAGACAGAGCATGAATGGAGGAGAAGAGAGAAAGAGAGAGACACAGAATCTGAAACAGTCTCCAGGCTCTGTGCTGTCAGCACAGAGCCTGACACGGGGCTCGAACTCATGGAGTACAAGATCATGACCTGAGCTGACGTCGGACGCTTAACCGACTGAGCCACCCAGGCGCCCCTAAGATACCTTTTCCTAAGTCAACTTTATTTAGTTATTAATATAGACACCCTATATTTCTTTTGTTCAGTGTTAGTGCGGTATACTTCTTTTCCATTCTTTAACTTTACCTTATCATTGGCTTTATATTTAAGTAGTTGTAGGCATCATACATTTAAGTCTCGCTATTTTTTTTAAATTTTATTGTGGGCGGGGGGAGAATCTTAAGCAGGCTCCACGCGTGAAGTGTGACACAGGGCTTGATTCCACAACCCTGTGATCGTGACCTGATCCGAAATTAACTGTTCAACTGACTGCACCACCCAGGTGCCCCAAGTCTTGCTATTTCTTATACAGTCTGACCATTATGTCTTTTTAAAAAATGTTTATTTATTTAGTCTGAGAGAGAGAGAGAGGGGGAATCCCAAGCAGGCCCCATACTTCCAGCACAGAGCCCAAAGCGGGACTGGATCCTATGACTGTGAGATCATGAACAAAGCCGAAATCAAGAGTTGGGAACTTAACCAACTGAGCCACCCAAGCTGCCCCTGACCATTATGCCTTTTATTTGGAGTTTGATTCTTTATATTCAATTTAATTATTGATGTAGATGGGTTTATAGCTACTGTTATGTTATTTGCTTTCTATTTATACAATCTGTTCTTCGTTCCCTTTCTTTGGTAAATTTTCCCAACTTTTTTTTCATTAATTGAGCATCTTCTATGATTCTGTCTCATGTCTACTATTTGTTTACAGTTAATCTTTTTCTTCATTGTAGTGATTGGTTGCTCTAGGGTTTATGGCATATACCCTTCTCTCACTTATTACAATCCATCTTCAAGTAACATTATGTCAAATCACATATTGTATAAAAACCTTGCAAAAAATTTTTTTAAAAATTAAAAAAAAAAAGGGGAGGGCACCTGGGTGGCTCAGTCAGTTAAGCATCTGACGTCGGCTCAGATCATGATCTCCTGGTTGGTTGGTTCTAGCCCCGTGTCGGGCTCTGGGCCGACAGCTCAGAGCCTGGAGCTTGCTTGGGATTCTGTGTCTCCCTCTCTCTCTGACCCTCCCCTGCTTGTGCTCTGTCTCTCTCTCTCTTTCCGTCAGAAATAAAATAAACGTTAAAAAAATTAAAAAAATTGAAAACACCTTGCAAAAGCAGACTTCCGTTTCTATTACCCTGGCTTTCATGCTGTTGCTTTCATACATTTTTCCTTGTACGTATGTTCTAAACTCCACACCACACTACTAATGTGTTTTATTCTAAAACAGACAATTATCCTTTAACACAGTTTGAAATTATAAGAAAAAGAGGGAGATACACAAAAATAATGTGATTTATTAATGTTAAAATTTATCTTCTAAGACATGACCTTACATTATAATTAATATAGCTCAGTTTCCTTCAATTCTTCAACTTCCATGACTTCAAAAAATTTTAAAGGGCTCTTTTTTTAATGTTTATTTGTTTTTGAGAGAGAGAGAGAGAGAGAGAGAGAGAGACAGAGTGCGAGTGGAAGAGGAACAGAGAGAGAGAGAGGGAGACACAGAATCCAAAGCAGGCTCCAGGCTCTGAGCTAGATTTGGGGCTCGAACTCACAAACCGTTGGACGGTTAAGTGAGTTGAAGTTGGACACTTAATTGACTGAGACACTCAGGCGCCCCTAAAAAGCTCTTTTAAAACAGTGGTCTTGATAGCAGTTTTGATTGTGTATCCCTAACAGTTAAAATATCGTAAATATACACTTCTATATATGTATTTATTGACATTGCTACATGTATAGAGTATATTTGTTGTCACCTACATACATAAGAAAATAAACTCTGGAAGATGAGAAAAATAGAAATACAATTCTAATATTTTCTTCTAAAATCTCAAAATGAATTATCTTTGTGTCTGTGAGATGTATATTTACTCACCGTAGAGATCACTACTCTCAAATACAAAATACTAGAAAAGATAGCACGGACCGGCAAGGCAACCTGTTTATTGAGTAGTCATATGACAACTCAAAAACTCACAGAGCTGTTCTTCACATTTTATACATAAGGAAACTGATGTTTAGATAGGTAGGATCAAATATAAGGTAAACAGAAGAATCCAATATAAATGCAAGCCCACTCATTCTGAATCTAATTAATTTTCCTTTGCACCATTGTGTGCCGTCCTTTGGAACTGATACTCTATGCCAGATATATGTGGACAACATTATCAAGCAGCCTAATAACTACCATTAACTCAAAAATCCTTTATAACATGATTAAAACCTTGGTTTCCAGAACAAATCACATAAAATATTTTATTAAATTAATATGACTTAATGATGATAATTATAACCATATTAGAATATCAGAGGCGGCTCTTAATCCTGTGTTTCTATACCATTTGCCCTTAATTCTTCCTTTCATTTCAGGTATGAGAAAAAGTGAAGTCAGTGGGAATTAACTTTGGACTCCCAATTAACGAGGAGAGGTTTAGGGGGAAAAGTAGGCCTATGAAAAATGACATGGAAATGCGCTAGGAGGAGGGAGGGGGAGCATTTGGAGAATAGAAGAATCTTTGGGGGACGTCCCAAATCCCAGCTTCTATCCAGCAAGTAATCATATAGAGCAGACAGTGAAAGACTGGACCAGATTCAGTCACTGACCTGGAGATGAAATTCTCCATTTTCCATTATCAACTCAGCCAGAAATCCACTCCCCCTGGAGCCATACTTAGCCAACTTGCTATCTCCCTGTACCCTGCCTGGTTCATAAACACAGATACAGGCATGGAAGGGTGCACAGGCCCAGCACTCTCTTCCCAAAGGGCAAACTATTTTTGTACAGCATCAAACAGAGTGCAGGGGCCAGAAATGGTTGTAGTAAATAAAATAACAATATTAAATCCTGTTCGCAGTCCTGTGAGTGATGGGTAGAAGGAGATAAGAGGAGAAGACGAAGAATCAGAAGTGAAAATCTTTAGCCCACTGGCTATAGTAAAGTAAATACATTTCGGAAAGGTGCAGTCTGAGGTAGGATAAAGAGCCCGGGTTTCTACAGTGGAAAGACTCGAGTTTATGCTCCGAGTTCTACCATTTCCTGTGGCTAGATTTTTAGTGTATCACCTCAACTTTCCTGGCCTCCGTGCCTTGACATTCCAAATGGGAATTCAGTGAGTGATGCCGCCATAAAATTGTTCTGGATATGTGAGAATAAACACGAGCACTGGTTTTATCATTTATTATTTACTCTCTACTCATTCCCCAGGGTCACGACCAAGGCGGTCTTCTCAGGATCCAATCATTGTATTACCTTCATCTAAAGTGACCATCCCCTCAAATAAAACATTAAACAAAATTTAAAAAGGGGCACCTGGGTGGCTCAGTCGGCTAAGCGTCCGACTTCGGCTCAGGTCATGATGTCGCGGTTCGTGAGTTCGAGCCCCGCGTCAGGCTCTGTGCTGACAGCTCGGAGCCTGGAGCCTGCTTCGGATTCTGTGTCTCCCTCTCTCTCTGCCCCTCCCCTGCTCATGCTCTGTCTCTCTCTGTCTCAAAAAGAAATAAAACATTTAAAAAAATTTAAAATGACCATCCCCTCTCCCCAAATCCTTTAAAACAGCTAGCAGCCACATTACAAAGAGTAAAATAATAGGAATGAAATTAATTATAATAACATTTTATGTCACTGTATATGTTAAAAAGACATCATTTCACCATGTGACTACTAGAAACATCAGTTTGGACATTTTCCATTTCCTTTTCATACTCTATCTTTGCTGTATGGTGTATATTTTAGACTCACAGTACATATAGTGGCCGTATTTCTGTACTTCTATTTCTCAACAGCCACATGGGATTAGCTACCGCTACTTCCAAGAACTAGTCCAAGAGAAGACATCTTCCCTCCTTCCTGTGGCTTGGATGCTTTTCCTAGCAGTATTCCTGAGTGGCAATAACCATTCAGCGGCCTGGAAAACATGGTAATACCAGTTCAGTTTGGGAGTCGTAATCATTTTAACTATGTTCCTTGATAGCTGGGGTTCAGACATCAGTTTGAAAATGGGAAGGAGGTGAGGGCGGGACTTGACCTGTAAAAGTTCTTGTGGCTCTAATTCAGTGCCCTGTGGAAACTTTTAAAGGCATCCTCCGTCCCTCAGATAAATAAAGCCGGGAAGAGAGCGAACCAGACCAGTGTGGAAACCCATTGCCCTTCTTTTATGGCATAGCAATGTTCAAGAGTTGGAATGCTGTTGGAGTCCAGAGGATTCTGTTTGTGCAGCATGAATGCAGATGTACCCAAGTGAATAAGACCCTTGCTCAGTCTACCATGTCCTAAATTTGGCAGGCTCACTAAGGCATGAGGATTATGCAGTTTAAATTGTTGGAGAGTGGTGATGGTTGTTGAAAAGAGTATCATCGGCAGACAACAAAAATCAAAAACAAAAATAAAACAGAGACTCTCCCTCCCACCAATGGAATAACATGTTATCTCAGGTCTTCAGACTAGACTGAAAATCTAGAACCACACCGTCTCAATGCACTCTGTTAATCCTGACATTTCAGAGCTATTAATGGGTGGAAAAGGTGCCCGTGGATTTCTCAAAGCACAGACACCCTGGGAGGGGTCTGGATTCCCCTGTGTTTGTGCAGAGGCCTGTGGGCGGGGTCCAGACCTATGATAATTCAGTAGGCTGTCAAGGCCCGCTGATCCTATCTAAGGTAGATGGCGATTTCCCAGGAGACAGATGTTCGCACAACGAGCTCTGGGCACCGTCACATAGGATTACAACTTAGGGTAGTATTTGTTTACAGAGGAGACATGCAGCTCAAATTCCATGAAAGACTGGGAGAGCAGTGGAGTATCAACATAGCTCTCCAGGAGGACGCACAACCCAATTTGAGCTTGTAAAGAACAGACGTAGTTGTTCCAACTTGAAAATAATGCATGCCGCAAGCCCTAAAAATGGGTTGGAAGAGCAACTCCCTGCCTCTTCCAAGCTTCCAAGCTACAGTTGTGAAAACAGCAAGAGGAACAAGGAACTGAGTCTGATTCTGACTCATTGATCCAGGGAACTTGCAGCTAATCTTGTCTCTAAAATGTCAATGGGGAATGAAGGGTCCCTTGCTCAGGGAACCCCCGGGCTGCCTTCCAAGAAGATCGGCAAAGCAAGCAGGACATATCTTGACCCCTCTGGGGGGCCTTTCGGGGATTTGAGAAACAGCCATTGCTGGAGCACTTACTGGGCCTTTTCCAGTATCGAGGTTCATTTCAGTTTACAGATAATTTTTTTAACAGGTTGAATTTTAAAACAATCAAACAAACAAACAAACAAACAAACAAATGCTTTTCCCCTCACTCATTGGCTCTACCTTCCCCATTGTATATGGTAAAAAGTGGTAACATTGTGCCTATTAGGGAAATATTTTCCATTGTTCAACTAGGTCATAACCCACATTAATGCACCAAGCAGACAACATATTCTGGTTGCTCATTATGTGTTAGATTTTCTAATTTTTGTATGCCGAAAGAAGGAGGAAAAAGAAGATAAGATGAGGTGTTGATGAACCTAGGTGTGTTTGTTTTGCTCATTCATTCATTCACTCAACAGACTCTTGCTAAATGCATCCTTTGGGCCAGATGATACTCTAGGTTCTGGGTTTTAATCCTTAATCTACCATTTAAAAACCATAAGGTCTAGGTTACTTTCTGAACCTTAATTCCCTTGACAGTGATATAACACACAATCTGATTTCATCATATACTGGTTTGAGAATTAAGCACATCAGGCATGATGCCAAGAAGCAATATTTTTAATCTTCACTAAGTTCTTTAAACTAAATATTACTGGGCCAATTATACACATGAGAAAGTGAGATTCAGAGAGGCAGAGCAATCTGGCTCAATCGAACTAATGGCAGAGGTGGGATTTGAACCCAAGTCTGGCTCCAAAAAGTATGTTCTTTATCACAACGTGAAATTCTTTATAACTACACAGAACTATTTTCCTGTAATGTTTTATGATATAGCTGATTTCATACACTAACCCTAAATACCTCTCTGGGATCTAAGAAGCTTTGTGACTTCTTTTACGAAAACCATTTAGAAGGTTGCAGATGATGTGGTAGGGTAGAAAGTGGGTCATTATCATCCTTGGGCCCAGGTCATCAGAAAAACGTATCAGCTGTTGCCATGGAGCCAAGACCTTGGCATCAGAGCTTGTGTGGCACCTGGTTCTGGGTCTGTAGCTCCTGGATGTAACATAGCAGGCTGCCACGTGGCAATCGTGGGTCCCAGATGCGTACCACAGCTCGTGGAGTCACGGGCTAGCAGACGTGAAAGGTACTTTGAGATGTTTTTGCTTAATATTCTCAAAACTAAGACCCACAGGGATTAAGTAATTTCCTTAGGGTTTGTGTGAGTCTAGGTTCTCCAGAGTAACGGAGTTTTCTATACATATGGATTGGCTCGTGTGATTAGGGAAGCTGACCAGTCCCAAGATTCTGCAGGTGACCAAATATCCGGGCACCCTGTGGCCCAGTCAAGATGACGCATAAAATTAACCATAGTTGGGTCACATCACTGAAAGAGTAGAAAAGCTACAAGGAGAACTTAGGCCTCTGAATTTAATTTGGGTTCTTTCCTTTTACATGCTGATTTCATAGATCTTTCAACATATTGATTAGACATGGCCATCCATGTACTTCAAAGAAACCAATATATCAAACAAACAGATAGAGATCAAAGTGTGGGAAAATGACATGCAAGTTATTGTTAACTGGTTTATTGGTGTTACATAGACACTTGAATTATGCCCTGTAGTCTCCTTGAGACAGGAAAAAAGAGACAATTAAATTCTAGCTTCCACTTCCTAAGCACATGCACATTCTCCTATTCTTTGTGATGCTTGTGAGTTTGGGCATGTCAGGTTAAGAAGAAATAAAATCAATTTTTACTATCTTTGGTGATGTTTAATAACATCATTAAAATATTTCAAAATTAACTGTGATCATTGAATTGTAAAATGTGTGAGGTTCAGCAGTATTGAACAATCTCTCTGATAGAGTATTCTGGGATTCTGAAACAACCCTTGAAAAAAACATAAGAAAATATTATCTCCATGTTGAAGGTGAGAAAACAGGTTGTAAGAAGTTGCTGGGGGAGAGACAACCAATAGGGAAGGTGATATCCTGAGCGTGCCCCGTGCTTTCCAGGGGAAAGTTTTAAAAACTGAAATTCAAAATTATGTGTGTGTGTGTTTTCCAAGGAGAGGCTAATACCCAGGTATGACTAGGGTCAATCTGGCTGGCTGTGTGGACATTGGTTGTCTTCTCTATGTTTCCAGTAATAGCACCCCAGTTTTCTTGGAAAGAGCCACCTTTTCCCCCTTGGTCCATCTGGTTGAGGTGATATGGGGTCATTTCCTGGATTTGGAGCATCAGAGGACCATGATGGAGATTCAACAGTGGGAACACAACCTTATCCCAGCCAGTGGACCCAATCTTAGAACTTTAATGGGGACTTTGGGGAAGAGTTACCATGCATCTGCCAGCTATGTGTAGAGAAAGTCTGCCCGGGCTTCTAGCCAACCTAGAGGGTGAAAGAAATGAGAGAAACGGCACGAACCCTGAAGACATGGGGCCAAACCCCAAGCAAGTTCTATGTCTGTTTTATTTTCAGTTCCAAGAAGCGAGAAATATCTCTCTTCGCTTCAACCAGTTTCGTATGAGTTTCTTGTCGTTTATAAGCAAGAGAGCGCTAATTGATACAGCGAGTTTGATTAACTACTCCCGTTCAAAGCCCATCTGAAGTTGTTGCAGCCCCCTGGAGTGTGTAGTGATTCGGCGAGATGATTAGCATGGAAAAGTATAGAGTTTGGTTGTATCATGGTCTGATTATTTAACAGTGTTATTATCAGCGAGATCTAACACAGGCAAATGTCCTAGCAGAGAAAAACAATGACTACATTCATTAGCCATGGCTTTGTTTGCCCTCGTATTGTTTAATCAAACAGACATTAATGTGTTTCTTGGGATACCTGTCCCTAGGAAAGCCTTCGGTTCGCACATATCAAGGAAAGAGGGTTTGACATCTATAAATTTCCAGATTCCATAAATATTGTATTTCTCACAAGCAGCAGCAGCAGGGACCCAGGCTCCGTAAACAATTTTGTGTGCTGACATCTGCAATAACACACAAAGAATGATAAAAGGCAAGTAGTGCTTGACCTTCAGGGCAGAAAGGTAAGGGTATCCTTAATTCACAATTTAGATAATTCTTTCTATTTGATCTTGCCATCAGGCAGGCATGCTTTTATCTCTCACATCTATAGAGGGCCTTCACCTGTCTCAGGAAGAGAACACGCTGAGATGACACGTAGGTTTCACGTAGGTTTCATCTCCCGTGACAAAATCTAACTGATTGGTAGTTGCTGCCTAGAGGGCTGTGCTAAAAACTGTTTTGGGGTATTGTGGGAGAGGGTTTCACCATCAATTAGCAATTGCTGCCCCAGGCAAGAGATTTACAAGAGGTAACAGGGAGGAGACGCCAAGAGATATTGACGATCTGAAAATATCTGGTGGTTTGAAACAAAATACAGATTAATCAGCTAACCTCAAGCTAACTGCAATAGAAAAAATTATAAACAGTAATAGAAAGATACATCCACATCATAAAATAACCAACTATACCTTCTCAAAAACAGTGACCCTGAAACTGGAAAAAATGCTTTTATATGCCACTTTGATATCACTTTGGACTCAAGCAGCTGGGGGATGCAGTCTCCGTGTTACAGTGTTGCAAAACTGTAGCCCAGCATGACTGAGCACAGAAGAGGGCGGCAATTAAGAACACAGACTTACAGGGTCGAGTTTCAAGGCAAACTTCAGCTCTTGGTACATTGTATTTGTAAGCAAATCATTTTACCTCTCAGATCCTCAGTTTCTTCATCTACAAAAGATCAAAGCAGCGTTATCAGCCAGGATTCTGTTGCCATAGATAACCTGAGAGACAACCTTGAGTCACAGCTTTTTGTGACGCTAATTTTAAGTTCTTTATTTTATTAAAGTTGACAATATTTGTGAAGTACTTAGCTACCTTTCTGGTGCATGATAAATATAAAATAAGCGGCGAGTAAACATAACAACGAGAAACAGCAGCACAAGGCATATCATTTTGTCTAAGCCAATCACATTCTGACCAAGTGATGTAACTCTGGCCAAGTTATTGGCCAGAATGTGTCACGTATGGGGTATTCATGGTGTGGAGGTGGCATGTGTGATTGGGGTCTGGGCTCTAGAGAGAGAGGGAGACACAGAATCCTAAGGGGCTCCAGGCTCTGAGCTGTCAGCACAGAGCCCAGTGCGGGGCTCAAACTCATGAACCACGAGATCCTGACCTGAGCCGAAGTCCGACGCTTACCGACTCAGCCACCCAGGCACCCCCCCCTTTTAAAAATTTTTTTCTTTAATTAAAAATAAAAATTTTTAATTAAAAATTAAAAAAAATTAGTATTTATTTTTGAAGGCGAGAGAGAGGCCGAGTGTGAGTGGGGGAGGGGGAGAGAGAGAGAGCCACCATGTAAAAAACAAATACATAAAGAAATTCTCTGCCCTTTGCTTTAAAGGCATCTCATTAGAAGTGGTAGGAAATCATGGTTAAGTACATTGAACCGTGAGTTCAACGGTATGAATTGAAATATTAGTTTGATACTTACTAGTTCTTTTCTCATTGAGGATGGTGATCATAGCATCTACTTATTGGGATTTTTGTGGAGATTATATGGGTTAATGCATGGGAAGCAGTTACAGCAATGCCTGGCCCAAAGTAAGCATTTAATAAATGCTGTTATTAATAATTATGTAATTCCTCTTTGGAGGTGTAACACATCTAAGCCTGGCACTCATCGATAGAGGCTTACTGCAGCCAGTTTTCATGGCAACTGCTTATCTCATTTAATCATTACAACAACCTTATTGGGAGAAATGTTACGTCCTAATGAGATTATATGTTCCCAAGGGGAATTGTCTGTTCACTGCTATAGACCAGATGTTTGGCTCAGAGAAGGTGCTTAATTAAAAGGTTCTGGGTAAGTTATTGGATCCTCATTTGCCAAATAAGGACATTGAGGCTTGAAGGGGTTAATATTATGTGTGTAAGTTTCCTGGAGGGACTGGATTCTTCACTCAGGGTCTCACGAGTTTGAAATCAGGGGGTCATTTAGGGCTGCGATCGTTACCGAGGGCTTGGTATCCTCTTCTGAGCGAACAGGTTGTAGGCAGAATCCGTCTCCTTGTAGTTATAGGGCTGAGGTTCCTGTTTTCTTGCTACCTGTCAGGTGGGGACTACTTACAGTTCCTAGACACTATCCATTGTTCTCTGCTGAATAATATCACATAATCACAAAAGGGACATATCATCTTGTTCACGGGTTCTACACACACTGAAAGGAGGGGATTCTACAAAGACAAGGGTCACTGAGGGGTCAATCTAGAATTCTGCCCTACCACTTTCACTGAGAACATATGACTCTGAAAGACACGTAGACTTAATTTGTCTGGGGCACAGGGCTTACTAGAGACAGAGCTGGATTGATGGCTATTCATCTGGCTCCAAGTTCATCTCTCTACTTTGGTCTCTGTAAATCAAATATTTCAAAGTTCCACATTTGAAACTCAATCATCTTGATTTATAATGCTATATTAGTCAGGATACATTTGGAAGCAAGTGACAAAAACCCCAATCAAACTGGCTTAAAGAGCAAGGAAAGTCATTGGCTCATAGAGTCAACTATCTGTCTATGACTTCAGGCATCTCTGGATCTACTTTGCAGACAAGTGTTCTTTCTTGTTGCCTTCTTCCCAGTGTGTTCTCCTCATGGTGATGGCAAAGGTAATTTTCAGAACTCCAGGATTGGATTCTACAAGATGAGTATGTGCATTATCATTAATTTTTCTTTTAGGAGTACTTTCTAATCGTGGTTCCAGTAAATGTTCTGGGGCTGGCTCATTGTACCAATCTGTGTCAACCCTCATCCCTAAACCAATCACAGTGACCCTTGGGATAGAACACCCTGCCTGGCCAGCTTTGACCATGTGTCCTAGAGCTAGGGGGTAGAATCAGCACTTCTGGAATCAAATGAGCTGAGAATCTTAGAAGGCTAGTTTCCCAAAGAAAAATAAAGGTGCTGTTAGCAGAAGAGTAAATGGATGTGAGGCTGGCAAAAGCTACCAATAGCCTATGTAGGGCTCCCCCTAGTGGAATGTGGAAGAGAGTGAGAGCAGGGGCAGGGCAAGCCAACTGCAAAGAGGGAGGTGCCAAGAGAGAATAGAGCGGAATGGGTTGATTATTAAACCACCAACTCCGTGTTTAACAGGAAAATAAAGAGAACCAGTAACCAGCCTCTATGAGTTTGAATACCTGGGTTAAAGTTGTGGGTCCCTCATTGCTACGTGTTACCCTTCTGTACATTATACTAAGTGCTTGAGCCTGTTATCTTCCTCTGTAAAGTGGGGCTACCTGCCACGCCCACCTCATCTTTCAGTCATTGCAAAAATAGAGGCTCCTGAAAACAAAGTAAAACAAGGGAGAGACCATCTGAGATTTCAAAAGGGCTTACATATGCTGCGTTATTAATTCAAGTAGAATATTGAAATTTGCGATAGGGATATCCCTTGAGCCTCAGCCAATAAGATAGTATTTTTCTGGACACCTTTTCTAAATTCCTTTTTAGAAATCATATGTCACCAGGGTAATGGCCTAGGCAAGCTCAGACCTAAGGAAGCTGGAACTTGGGCAACATGAAAGGTAGAGGGAAGACAGAAAGAAAGGGAGAGAGGGAGAGGGAGAGGGAGAGGGAGAGGGAGAGGGAGAGAGGGAGGGGGGGAAGAGAGAGAGAGAGAGAGAGAGAGAGAGAGAGAGAGAGAGAGAGAGAGAAATTGTCTAGCAAAACCGGAATGCATGTGTTCATGTCTGGAAGCATGCATTCTAGTGGCTGGGGGAGCCTGTTGGGAGACCAGGAAGGGTACAACTCGTGGTATTAGTAGGTAAGGACAAGTCTCCAGACTTGTTTGCTGAAAGAACACAGTCAATAACTGGGAACACTAAGATCAAGGTT